>NW_020664419.1:64579010-64730893 GCF_002925995.2 Terrapene triunguis | reverse complement strand
TGTATGTGTGTATATATATCTCCTCAATATATGTTCCACTCTATATGCATCCGAAGAAGTGGGCTGTAGCCCACGAAAGCTTATGCTCTAATAAATTTGTTAGTCTCTAAGGTGCCACAAGTACTCCTGTTCTTTTTGCGGATACAGACTAACACGGCTGCTACTCTGAAACCTGTGATGTTTATGTGCATCTTTGCTTCCTCCAGGGACCACATCCTGTGTCTGGAAGTTGCTGAGATGCGCACCCCAGCCGAGGTCCGAGGTGTTCAACACCAACTCAATGGAGTAAGGGGAGTTATCGAACGGAACCCCCTCCAGGACTGTCCTGCAGAAGGTCCACCATTGCAGCAACGTAAGTATCGTCTGGGGAATGGTAACGATCTTTTCCAGGGGGTCTCGGGACTGGGAATAGACCATCCCCAGCCATTGTTGCAGGGGCTGCATTCAGAGCCTGGCATGGTGGACCACGTAAGTGCACGCTGCCATGTGACCCAAGAGGCACAGACAGACCCTGGCTGTAGTCAGAGGGAATGTGGAGACTTCCGCGATGAGGTTCGCCATCGTGTGGAACCTTTCCAGCGGCAGGAACGCCATGTCGCAGGTTGAGTCGAGGACCACTCCGATGAACTCTATCCTCTGCACTGGCACTAACATTGACTTTTTGTCATTTACCAGTAGGCCCAGAGAGCGGCACGTGGCCTGAAGCACCGCAACATCCGTTTGGACTTGAGACCTGGAGCTGCCCTGGATGAGCCAGTGGTCAAGGTACAGATAGATCTGAATACCCCGGCACCTGAGGTAAGGGCCGGCTCCAGGCACCAGCTAAGGAAGCTGGTTCTTGGGGCGGCCAATACAAAGGGGCAGCACTCCGTCCGGGTCTTTGGCGGGAATTCGGCAGCGGGTCCCTCAGTTCCTCTCTTCCTCTTTGAGCTGCCACCAAAGTGCCGCCGAAGAGGAAGAGAGGGAGTGAAGGACCCGCCGCCGAACTGCCGCCGAAGAATGGAGCGGCGTGATTGAGCTGCCGCCGAAGTGCCGCCAATCGTTTTTTGTTTTTTTCTTTGCCATTTGGGGCGGCAGAATACCTGGAGCCGGCCCTGCTGGGAGCTACTACAAGCTGGTTGCCAGGAGGCTCGTCCTGAGTAGGGGGACCTTCCTTTTGGAGTCGGGCGGTGACAGCCCAGTGATCAGTGGTCTCTGGTGCCCGATCGGTCCCAGGATTGGTATCAGGCCCTTGAAGATGGTCGGGGCTGGTCCCGGAGTTCTTGCCAGGTGGCGCGTGCCTCAGAGGGTCTGCACCAATCTACCGGCAAGGTATGTCTTGAGTCCCTCGATCGGTGCCCCCCCTGCGGGGACTGAAGAGGGCTCCGCTGAGCCTGCCTCTCCCATCCTGAGGCATGACAGCTGCGGGTGGGCGAATGCTGGCAGGACATCCCTCTCGATAGGGAAGGGTACCGCTGAGGCGGGGACACACGCATAGGTCCCAACACGGGTTTTCCCCAAGACTGGGGTACTGCAGGAGCCAGTGAGGGCAGCACAGGGAGCATCAGGATCTCCTCAGCTGCTTGAAGGGCTTCGGCAGTCGGCGGCACCTGAAGCTGGCCGGGGCCTACACCGCTATCTGGAGTCACAGGCAAGGCGTGAGATGGGCTGCACCGCTCAACTTCAGCTGGGGCCCGAATTCCCGAGGGGGATGTTGAGCTGCCCAACATGGGTCTTGGCTCACCTCTTGCCCTCTCCTTTCCCTTGCAGGAGGTAGGAGATCTTCCCCTCACAGTCTTTTTCGGCTTCTTGACCGGAGCCGTGGAGGGAGACTGGTGCTGGCTCGAGGATGGTGCCGGGGTGTACGGAGGCCACGGTGCTCGGTGCGGAGTCAGACCAGTGCTCCGGTGCTGGAGTAAGTGCCGACTCCATTAGGAGTGCTCTTAGATGGATATTGCACTCCTTCTTCGTCCTAGGCTTAAAGGACTTGCAGATACGACACTTGTCACTTATGTGCCCTTCGCCTAAGCACCTTAGGCAGCTGGTATGTGGGTCACTGACAGGCATCCATTTGCAGCTATCGCAGGGCTTAAAGCCTGGGGACCGGGACATGCCCCGATCCCCAGCTGGGTCCCGTTCGGGACTAATGGCGAGTACTAAGGGTAACTAAGAAAACTATTAACTATGTATAACTATTTTACAGCATTTCAAAGTTCGCAAGAACAGAGAAGGAATCAATGCTAGCAGAAGCAGCAGATGTTCCAGCACCGTCACCGGCGACAAGAAGGAACTGAGGGTGGGGGGAGCCGGTGGCGCCTCTTATACCGCACCATGTGGGCACCACTCCAGAGGGCACCAGAGCTAGTCCCCTAAGGATACTGCTTGAGGAAAAAATTTCCAGCATCAGTGCATGTGGCGAGCACACACACGTAATATGGAATGGACATGAGCAAGCACTCGAAGAAAAAGAATGGTTACATTCTGCAATGTTTCCACATCCACTGTTTGCTCTGAAAAAAACATGTAGCCTCCAAAATGCTTCCATCTCAACCTGAGGAGAGTTTTCCTCACTCCTGGGTATGGCCACTGCTACTGTACAAGCCCTGCAGTTGAAATGATGTGTGAACCAGAATTGGGTTTTCCACTTTTAAACACTTTCAGATTGCTCAAATATCTTTCTGATTAAGGGATCAGATTTGAAGGAGAGGGTTAGTGTTTCTTTATGGCTGAATGTTCTCTTTAAAATAAACCAGTTCCCTTTTTTTATTCCTAAAGAAAAGGGCCTCAGGATAGAGAAGGAAAGGACTTCCACAGGTAACTCCCCACCCCCACCCCACATACACACCCTCTATGAAGCATAAAAACCCTTTCTATAAAACCACAACACATCTCAAGCAAAAGAGTCGCCTCCTACTTTTAGTATTAGAATGGAGTTTGTTTCATGTTTTACACCAAAGGCGGACGCTATGCCAAGTTTAAATTAAGAACAAAAGTCGAAGTAATGGTGCATCAGTTGTGGGTTTGGCAATGGCAAAAAAAAGATAGCCTCAAAGAAAACTCCTACCTTTTATGGAAACCAAATATTGACCACAATTGGCACAGAAAAAACTGCATGGACAAACAAAACTGCTGGATAAACAAATCAAAATTACATAGGAAGCTGACACCCATTCTTTACAGCGGGAAACCAAAGATAAAAATGAGTCATGAATCTTATGTTTTTGGACAAGATAAACTTTCATCTGTCTGGCAGTATATGATTTAATTTTTTTAAAGAAGTCTAATATTTCCAATATTGTTCCTAAATCACTAACCAAATAATCAAGCATAAGGATCATTTAAAATAATTGATGTCATGGAATAACTGACTGATTTGTGAAAGAAAGGAAAATGATTGGCCTTGAACTGCAATATGTTATTTATACTGAATGATTAGAGTACAGATAGGGCGAAGAAAAAAAGGGGGAAATCCTAATAAGCACTGAGTGCATCAGATACTGAGTTTCTTTTGAGAAATGCAATATTAACCCTAACAGGAAATGACTTTTTCACAGAGCAATTTTCAAGTATTCATCTTTTTTCATCCCTCTTAATTTTTCTCCTGAAATATCTTCTCCACAGTTTGTGTGGAATATTAAATGCCATTTATAAATACATTACTCATGCATCTGGCATGACAATAACTACTTTCAAATGCACTGGTAAGGAAAAGGAAGTCAGTACTACTAACTGATTCAGGTAAAGAGAAACCACTCAATCATCTATCCACCCCAAAACACTTCTACAACTCTCCGCAGCCAAAGTCTCCTGGATTGCTACTGTGTTCAGCGGGCAAAATTAAAACTAAATACTAAACTAAAAAAAAAAAACCTTGGGTGGGGAGGAGGAGGAGGGCAGTTGCCTTTGCAAGGGCTGCATTCTTACATCCTCCTGTTAGTTACTTTTCTTGTTTTCTGGCTCTTTAGCATTCCACCATCTTAGATTCTGTCAAACTCAGTGGGCCAAACTGAAATGCAGAGGGTGAGGAGGGAGAGTGTAAGTCACACGTTAATAGGTGGGTGTCAAGCTAAGTGAATGCTGTAACATGTACATTGCTGTAACATGCCCAGTGAGAAGTCTAGAAAAAGGTGCAAATTACACCAACTTAGTCTCCCCTCAGACTCACTTCTGAATTCGGCCCAGTTTTCTCTTTCTTCTCTCAACGCAGACTCAAAGGAACCACTCTCTAACATTGGAAGAAATACTTTTAAGTATTATGTTATATATGTTGTTTTACTTTTCCTCATTAAAGAGCAAGATCTCCCATGCATGCAGTGCACAGTTATGGTATGGACACTCATGCGCAGTTCTATTTTGTAATATGGACGCTATGTCAAACATGTGGGATCTGAGTCTGTGATATTACCCCACGTCATTTCACTAAACCACACTTAAAGTGAATGGTTGAAGTGTTTTCCCTTACATCATCTTTCACAATCACAACACTTGTTGACTTTCCTTTTTCATAAAACAGTACACTTCAATAAAAATACATAACATACAAGGCCAACAAATGCAATGCAGATGCATGATGAGGCCCATTAAAACTGTTTGTAACAGAAATTCTGTCACTTTATAGTAAAGGAACTACAATTCACACCAGCTGGAGTTGTAGAATTGAGTTAAAAGCATACACTTTGTTGTATTCTAGAATGAACTGGGGGTGGGAGTCATAGACTCAGACTTTAAGGTCAGAAGGGACCATCATGATCATCTATTCTGACCTCCTACATATTTGGTTTAAGTAAGATTGGACTCTAAAGATTCTATTTTATGAAAGAAGAATTAAATGTACTGGTTTGTGATATTTTTATATGCTGCAGTGAGTATGGTTTAGTCATATATCAAATTATTTCACGCTGATGTGCCAACAAAGCATGAAAGAGAAAACAAACTGAGTAATAACTTTGAAGTAATCTGGTATAATTTAGGAAGAAAAGGGTCAAATAAAAAACGTCAAAGCACAGTTTTATATCCAAAACTGAAGACAAAAGAGGTGCTGTGTTCCCTAACTTTCTATTGTATTGAATAACATAGATTCATGGTGAGTAATAGAGCCCCAAAACTGCACTCCTCACTCAAGCAAGTCTCCCAATGAAACCAGTATAGGATCAAGCCACTAATCAGAAGAGGATTGTAAAACAAATAAGAGGCCAAGATATGGCACATTAGAGATTATATTCCATGACAGATCCATGGTGACCAATTTTATTCTAAACCAAAAATTATTGCCTTGATGTACAGTAACCATTGTCATATGGATTTCATTTCGCTATCAGCTGAGCCTACTTAAGGTTTTCTTGTAAAAGGCTTGTTTTGTTACATGGAAGTTTCATGTTAGCATGGAGACAGTATTGTAATTATGATCCTTAAGCACCGTTGAACAAACTATCTTGCCAGCTTTCTTTGCTAATAAATATACAAAGAAATTAAGTACTGTTATTTTAAGACAGAGTAGATTATAGGAATTTCATTTATTTATAGGCATTTCTTTAGTGATGATCCATAGTATTCAAGGTTGTACATTTCTACTGAGGACAGGCAGTTAGAAAGCAGTCACTAGAATCTCTCTGCAACTACTATAATCAGAGTCAGATTCTGGCCTCATTTAGCCTGATCCAAAGTTTGATTTCACCTGATCCAAAACCCATTGAAATTAATGGAAGAATACATGCTGACTTCAGTAGGTTTTGGATTGGTAATTTACACCTGTGGAACCATAGTAATTTTAATCTATCTAGGTTTGTATACTATGCTCAGCAGTGTAGTATCTGAGTGCCTGTATTGATGGAACTGCATGGGTGACTGTAAGTTCAGAAGTTTGGCTCTCGGTAATCATATCATAACATTAAGTCTCCCTATAGATTGGAATTTAGTAAGAACTCAGCTTTTTAGAACAACTTTAAATGTATTTTATAGCCTGAACATTTATGGAGATTAAGGACCTAACAAAAAAAATCTGGCAGGGATACTGCCAATGTTATTCAGTTGAAAAATTAATGTGTTTGGAAAAATCACTCCAGTCCCTGCATGCCAACAGTCCTTATTTAGAAGAGACTCTTCCTATCTTTAGCAAAAAAACTAAATGTACTGTTTTCCCACTCTTGTCACTCCAAAAACACTTTCAGTGGATTTTGATAGAATTTAATGCTGCACTCCTGTTTTTCTCCAAACATGTCCCTATTCATAGTGCTCAGATGCTGACTGGTATTGTGTAGATCTTACGTTAGTCTTTTAAAATGATTTGTTACATTTTCAAGTTGAAAATTAAAAAAACCCAAAAAACACAGCCTAGTTAATGTGCATCTGAGTAGTAAAACTTCCATGCAGGAACACTTCCTATCAAGGACATTTCTAAATGTTTTTCCTAAAGGAAGTGTTCCTACATGCACAAATACTACTGATTTTTCATACATATAACAAAACATGTAAGCATTGTGTGTTAAAGAAAATGTATTGCCAAGCTTCCACGTCATGAGAATAAAGTCCTAAAGTTCCTGATGGTTTCAGAAGTTATTAAAGCCTGTCTCCAATTCTAAAACTAAAAAAAGGGTTTTAACCACTAACCTCTGACTTGGCTGGCATGTACTGACCCCCAATAAAATGCTACTGTAACTCAAGATTCACGTATAAATAAAACACCGCTACTTATTCACCCTGCATAGTGTGAGTTACTTCCTGAAAAGATGACTAGTATTTTAACAAAGGAATGCCTGTACACCACTAATACAAAAGTATTTGGGCATGACTCTCATTTCTCCTATGGCTATGTCTACACTTGGAGTTAGGGGTGTGATTCCCAGCTTGCGTAGACATATTCGCTTTAGCTTTGATTAAGCTAGCACACTAAAAATAGTAGTATAGCCACGTTATCATGGGCAGCAGCGAGCGGCAGCAAGGGCTAGCCACCCCGAGTACATACTCACAGGGTCCAGGTGTTTTTATACTCATGCTGTTGCTCACTTCTGCTTGTGCTACTGCGGCTCTGCTACTATTTTTAGTGCACTAGCTTAATGAGAACTAGCACAAGTATGTCTATGCGAGCTGGGAATCATAACCCCAGCTCCAAAGGTAGATACAGCCTAGCAAAAGCTGTGCACAGGGCTAACCTACTCAGGCTAGCTTGAATCCAGCTAGCATGGGTAACAACAGGAGTGAAGACAGTGCAGCACAGCTTTCAGCGCAGGCTAACAAGCCAAGTATGTTCTAGGATCCATGCAAGACTAGTACTGCTTGTGCTGTTCTGTTTTCACTGCTATTGTTGACTGTGCTAGCTAAATTCAAGTCAGCTCAAGTAGGCTAACCTATGCACAGCTTTTGCTGTGTACCCTAAGATCACTTTGGTAACATAAAGGGAAGAGCGGGTTGGAAAATGGTAATTGTACTCGGCAGGACATTCTGACATTTTGAAATTGATTTTGAAATGTTTTGTTTCAATAATGTCAAAACATATAGATCTCAATGGCACTGTCACTCGTTACAGAGCATGGTGCATACGCCCATGAGTTCTTTGATGGCTGCTGAGTCCAATGCGCAAGTGACAGTCCCGTCCACAGGTCGGACACACCCATGCACCAGCAGTGCTCTGAATCCGAGCAGCAGATTCTTTCCTCCTCTGACGCCAGTCATCACAAAGCTGGATCCAGTCCGCCTCACTCCATCTACAAGCTGACTCCACCAACCAGAGCAGCATTGTGCACTCCTTTCCCAATCATCAACAGAGATTCCAAAGGATACTAAGTCATCTTTGCAAGCATCCTGAAATCACTGCAGCAGTCTGCCTCTCTTTCTAGACTCTGGATATGTATATATATATATAGATATATATCCAGTATTTAATATTGTATTATATATATTAAACATCCTGTACCTCACTCTGGATGGAATTACATGGTCCAACTGCTCTTAGACTGTGTCTTTGGGTTGCACCCCCATTTCACAATCACATTAACACAACAGGCCCTACTGAGTTTGACATCTGTAAGCCTCTTCCTCCGTGACTCTGTGACAATAGCTGATTACTGACCTAAAAACAGCTTCTTTGGAACAAAGCATTATTGATTCATTCACCCAAAGGCACATAGCACAGAGATCAGAAGGTTTAAACAATAAAGGTCTATATTCATGTTACCCCTTACCTAACCCTTTAATCTTTCCTTGTAGGCTTTGGTATGTTTCATCCACCCAGTTAGTCCATCTCTGGCTGGGAGAAGCAGAACATCCTGCTCACAGCATGCTCTCTTTGTCTGAATGTATTTCCTTGCCAGGCTGTCATCTCTCGCTGACACTCCCAAGGCAGCCCCCACTCCTTCCCAAGGCCAGTAACTTTAAGGTTTTGGATCCTCTTTGACCTTCAGCTTAGCCTTGGGAAGAGTAAAACCATTCTTAAGCTGGACTGAGCCAAGTAGGGGGTATTCCCCAATAGACAGCTTCCCTACTGTTTCCTCAAGAACTCATAATTGTTCTGCCTTTACTGCTTAGTTCCTTTAACAATCCCTTTGATTGAACTCTATGTATTTAGGCAGGAGAATATTACACATGGAACCTGAGGGGCATACTACCTGTACCTCCTTCATTTTCCATACAGGGTTATGGACTTGTGTTTAAGTCCTTGCACTAGAGACTGGAACCAGTTTGTTACCATACAGTAGAAAGAAATTCCAGCTTTTGGTTCATTATGCAAACGTAATAGTCCCCTACATAAATTGCAATGGCTGGACAGATCTCTCAATCTTGCATCTGACGGCACAGGTGATCCTACCTGGTGGTATTATAAGACTTTTAAGAGTGAATGTAAATATTCATAAAGTCTGACAGCAAAATAGATAGGAAACATGAAATTGCAGTGTCCCCCACTGTAAAACACGTATTGCAATGTAAAACAGGAGATGTGCACTCTGCACACAAGTAGCAGTGACTGTATCAACTGAAGTCCAGGTTATAATCAAAATAGGTGGTGTAACATGCAGCTCATTCAAAATGCAGAACTCTGAATATACACTTCAGGTTCTGATTCAATGAATTGATAAGGTAAAATGGTTTGAGAAGAGGTCATTCTTTCCCACAGCGCTTTTGTATTCCAACAAGCCCTTTACTGCTTGTCCTTTTCAGAGCTCACTATACAGAAGAATTCTTCTGATCATCCTTGTCAATACTAACAAGGAGTCTGGTGGCACCTTAAAGACTAACAGATTTATTTGGGCATAAGCTTTCATGGGCCCAAATAAATCTGTTAGTCTTTAAGGTGTCACCGGACTCCTCGTTGTTTTTGTGGATACAGACTAACACAGCTACCCCTCTGATACTTGTCAATACTATTTCCCTATCTTTGTGAAGAGTCTTGAGATCTATCTTGTGATTATTAATAATACTTCCTATATTCGTCAAGCCATACATTTCACGGAAAATAAAAGTCAGCCACGATTCAATTCCAATCCCTTACTGATCACTGGGGTGGGGGGAATGAGGGGGGAGAGTATATTGGTACTGTGACACGCCCAAGTGATATTCAGGTATCAGAGGGGTAGCCGTGTTAGTCTGGATCTGTAAAAAGCAACAGAGAGTCCTGTGGCACCTTTAAGACTAACAGATGTATTGGAGCATAAGCTTTCGTGGGTGAATTTCCATTACATGCATCCGACGAAGTGGGCATTCACCCACGAAAGCTTATGCTCCAATACATCTGTTAGTCTTAAAGGTGCCCCAAGTGATATTGTGTAATGTGCATGTCCTTCAACACATTTAACTTGTAAACTAATTTACTATTAAATTGCATCCTCTTTCTCATCAGCCTTGCCCCCTGTGGATTAGCCAGTGTAGTAAGAGTTAACTGATGTAGCCTATTTCAGAGGGCTGATATCTTTGATAGAGGGAAAGTTATTTAAAACAACAATTGCTTTGTAAAAGTACAAGGTGGAAACTACGTTACTGGCCTGTCAACCTTGACAGAACCTCTTTAAATGCAAAAATACCAGGAGAGCCTCTATTAGGGGGATTGCTGGGAGATCTCCTTTGAAATGTCACTGCTCCCTGACAGCCCTGAAGTTTAACAGATGAAGTCAGATTTGTCTCCTGCACACACATACACAAGGACAAACGTCAAGTCAACCAACATTTTCCCTTTGGAAATATCAGTATTAACATCTGAGTGTTATGTAAATAGAAACATGTATTTAGAAGTTAAACTGAACATTCTCTGTAATAGAGTTGCCTTCCTCTGTGCAAATGTCTGTATAATGTTTTGAAATGCTTTAAAAATGCATTTAGACAGACTGTAACCGACGTGAAAAAGCTGTTGCAGCAAAGATGAAAGAAAAGATTTTTTAAGTAGGTGGATAGTTAGCTCTGTGATTATTATTTAAAGCTGTATCTATAATTAACCAGCAAAATGTGCTGTAACTATTGCTAGACCAAAATTTAGAAGCTAAGATTCACCTTTGCAAATGCAAGTAAAAAGAGACCAAGTGAAGACAAATTAGGTTTTACATTTTTCCTGTCATGTATCAATATTAGTGTTTTTCACTATTATCTACCCAGAGTTTAAGCATGTTTAAATATACAGCACATTTAGCCATTATTCTACAGAGAAGATGAAAACAATAAATTAATTTTGCATGATTGTTTTATATGTATTTACTTCACATAAATATAAAATGTCTATTACTTATTTGTTATGATATTTCTTCTAACAATACTTGCAGTGAGCACCATTAAAATTTACCATTTACCTGTAACTACTTTTCTTTCTATAATTTTGGCACAAGTACAGGAAAGCACTTGAAACTGTGTTTAAGTTCATACTTAAATGTAAGCATGTGCTCAAGAGCTTTCTTGAATTAGGGCGTTAGTAAGGTACTTGAGTAGTTAAATGAGACTGCTCACATGCTTTAAGTTATTCACAAGCTTAGGTATCTTACTGAATTGGGGCCTACAAGGAGAAATACCATGGTAACTTAACTACTGCAATGGGTGGGCCATAGGGTTGCCAACTGTCTAATAGCACAAATCCAAACACCCTTGCCTGGCCCCTTCCCCAAGACCACGCCCCTGTCCCACTCCTTCCACACAGCCACGCCCACTGCTCACTCCATCTCCCCTACCTCTGTCGCTTGCTCTCCCCCATCCTCACTCACTTTCACCAGGCTGGGGAAAGAGGTTGGAGTGCGGGAGGGGCTGCGGGCTCTGAAGGTGGGGGGGGTTCCAGGCTGGGACAGGGGTTTGGGGTGCAGGACTGGGTGAAGGTTCCGGCTGGGTGGTGCTTACCTCAGGGGGCTCCCGGAAGCAACCGGCATGTTTGGCTCCGAGGTGACCAGGTGGCTGTGTGCTCTGCCCCTGCCTGCAGGCACCATCCCCACAGCTCCTATTGGTCAATGGGAGCTGCAGAGTCGGCACTTGGGGCAGGAGCAGCACCTAGGAGCCAGAGAGACGTGCTGATCGCTTCCGGAAGCCACCGGGAGCCAGGGCAGGTAGGGAGCCTGCCTTAGCTCCACTGCGCCACCGACCAGACTTTTAACGGCCTATTAAAATCTCCCAGACTGGTTTCAGTAGCCACCGGGAGATTGATTCCAATTCCGGAGACTCACAGCCAATCTGGGAGGGTTGGCAACCCACTGGGCCAATTTTTAATGATGTTCACCATATGTTTTTTAATTCTTAGTGTTCAGTACTTAGTTGGACATAATCAACCTGCTAAGCCCAAATAATAATCCTTTCATATAGGAAGGAAAATTGAATACAGCCTTCCTGGAGTATGCCTGGTCTACATATTTATAAATATCAACAGTTATTCAAATAAACCATTGTTTTGGTCTTCAGTTATTTTGTGTTTGGTTAGCTAGGAATCCAACCCATTTTGTTGTTGTTGTGGTTTCTTTATAAGAAAAGAATTAAAGAACTTTAAAAAAAAATATCAGGATATAAAATCAGCAAAAATGTAGTAACTGTTCTTCCATGGCTTTAGGATGTCTGAGTGATCTTTGTAGACTCTTAAATGTTCCTGTCTTAAAGAAAGGTGAATTCCCTTCAACTTCCCTTTCTTTTTTCCTTTTTTTTGTTTTGTTTTGAAAACTTGTGAATACATATTCAATATTACAGAATCACAACTATTCAAGATATTTAATACAAAAAACCTGCCTCTTCCATTTTCTACCATCTCATACTGACATTTGATTATTATTGTAATTTACTAGAAACAAAAAGATACAATATCATATATCTGAAATTAAAGGAACACATACACCTCTTATGAAGTTAGTTATTTCCATTTCATTTGAAATGTGCTGCTCCAAAAACAGTTTTCTAATATCATTGTTATTGTTTTTTCCTCATTTAAAAGGTCAGGGCACATGTTTGGTAATAAAACTTCAAAGGTGCATCAGGCAAGTAACAACTGTGTAAAACAACAGAAAACATATCCATCTCCTCTCACAGGGATGGTGCATGGGATTACTTTTCTTTAAGAGAGGCATGTATTTTGGGCCCTAAACAAGCTGACAATCTCATTTTAAATTATACTCAAAGACACAAGAGACACACAAGATCTGTTACTGTACTTCCTTTTTGCAAGTTTTACTCAATTGATTTTTCTGATTATTTTCTCCCCAGACACATAGAAGCAAGTGTATGATTTCAGATCAATTAAGCAAAAAACCAAGGACAAAAAAGTAAAGTCTACACAACAGATCCTACTTAGTCTGTCTCCTGTGTAATATGAGGCTACAAAATGGCACACAGGCAGAGTCCTTATAAATTTAAAAGTGCAGCACAAAGATAACAAAGGCATGATAGCAACCTATACTTTACGGATACCTTTTGGAATTTTTATGATCGAGCATGGTGTTCAGTGTCCTTTTACATTAGCTTAAAACAGGGAGTTGGGGGCAAAGGATTCAAGAAGGTAAAATATTGTTTCTACATAAGATCATTTGAATTGTCAGAAATTTTATTACACAAGGCTCCCTGTCCAGCTGGTCCCAATGACCCCACCTTTAATATATGGAGATATACCTATTTCATAGAACTGGAAGGGACCCTGAAAGGTCATTGAGTTCAGTCCCCTGCCTTCACTATTAGGACCAAGTACCGATTTTGCCCCAGATCCCTAAGTGGTCCCCTCAAGGACTGAACTCACAACCCTGGGTTTAGCAGGCCAATGCTCAAACCACTGAGCTATACCTCCCTTTCCCCAATACCTTGTCTGATCTCAGTGTTCCCCTCACCTCTGCCAACTGGCTTTTAGTCTCTGCCCCCATTACCCTCATGGGTAGGGCCCTACCAAATTCAAGGCCATGAAAAACGCATCATGGACTGTGAAATCTGGTCTCGCCCCATTAAATTTGGTCTTTTGTGTGCTTTTACCCTAACCTATACAGATTTCATGGGGAGACCAGCGTTTCTCAAATTGGGGGGTTGATCCAAAAGGGAACTGCAGAGTGATCACAAGGTTATTTTTAGGGGGGGTCACGGTATTCCCATGCTTACTTCTGCGCTGCCTTCAGACCTGGGCAGCTGGAGGGCGGCGGCTGTTGGCCGGGTACTCAGCTCTGAAGGCAGTGCTGCACCACCAGCAGCACAGAAGTAAGAATGGCAATACCATATCATGCCACCCTTCCTTCTGTGCTGCTGTCTTCAGAACTGTGTGCCAGAGAGTGGCGGCTGCTGACTGAGGGCCCAACTCTGCAGGCAGCAGCACAGAAGTAAGGGTGGCAATACCATACCATGCCATCCTTACTTCTGCGCTGCTGCTGGCGGCGGCTCTGCCTTCAGAGCTGGGCTCCCTGTCAGCAGCCACTGCTCTCCAGCTGCCCAGCTCTGAAGGCAGCGCCGCTGCCACCAGCAGCGCAGAAGTAAGGGTAACAGTACTGCAAACCACCCCCCCCTCCCCATAATAACCTTGCAACCCCCACCCAACTTCTTTTTGAGTCCGGACCTCTACAATTACAACACTGTGAAATTTCAGATTTAAATAGCTGAAATCATTAAATTTACTATTTTTAAAATCCGTCAACTGTGAAATTGACTAAAATGGACCGTGAATTTAGTAGGGCTCTACTCATGGGGTCGCAGTTCCAGAATCCCTACTGGCTCACTGTCACAGTCTCCTTGCCCAGCCAAGTGCCAGTCTCTCTCCTCTCCCAGATCTGAGACTCTGACCCCAATCAGAGCTTTGCCCCTCCAGTCCTGGAATGGATGTGCGCCGTCACTGTGTGGGGATGATGCATGCAGAGTCTGGTCACATATAGGAGCTGTGAGGGAATGGAGTATGTCCAGTGAGGACAGAATTTTCAAAGATTTTAGCCACTAAACTATAAGAAATCTCTAGTGAGCATGAACAAATAGGGAATTTTCAAAGGCTTATAACTTTTTCACAGGAAAATTACAAGGCACATCACTGACACAATGCCATCACCCCGCCAACTTTCAAGTCCCTGGTCCCAATATTTAATACTGGTCTCTTCAGTCTAGCAGAGAAAGGTATAACATGATCCAATGGCTGGAAGTTGAAGCTAGACAAATTCAAACTGGAAATAAGGCATACATTTTTAACGAGAGTAATTAAACATTGGAACAATTTGCCAAAGCCTGTGGTGGATTCTCCATCACTGACAAGTTTTAATTCAAGATTGGGTGTTTTTTCTAAAAGGTATGCACTAGAAATTATTTTGGGGAAGTTCTATCATCTGTGTTATACTGGAGCTCAGACTAGATGATCACAATGGTCCCTTCTGGCCTTGGAGTCTATGAAGGCATGGGGACCTTCTCAAAGACAAAAGTCGCTACAATTGTTTTAACATTGCAAAACAATGTATTTTTCCCTAGCCTTGTTCTCAGAAACAGCTGAACTCTTTTGGCTGATTTTTTTTTTTAAATCAGCCTGAGGCAGAGATGAAAAATTCCATCTCAAAGAGTTAAAATCTGGCAAAGTTATAAACATCTGAATAATGGTCTTATAATGGGAAGCATTGGGCAACTTTTACAATAGGCAATGCTACAACCTCAGTTATAAGAAGAAATAAAAAGGTTGTCTTCAATCTTAGTCAGGTTTTTTCCCCTTTCTTTCTTCCATCTATCATCAATGGCACAGAGGCAAGGACATACTCCCAGCGCCAGGGAACAAATAAACCAGCGACTATATCCCAAGGAGAAATTAAAAGGCTCTGTGCTGGCTCCAGTTTCATTTATCTACTTATTTTCTTCTAGCAGCAGCAACACAAAAAGGAAGGACACGACTATCACAATTTTAAGAAGAGGAGAGTTGATACTTACAATAACTTTATTATTCACAAGAAGAAGCTGAGATCAGCACTTACAAACTAAAGTGATACTGGCCTTCGATGCATCTAACTACTCAAAAAACAATAAAAATGTTCTATGAGGACCAAGCAAAGAGGAGAGAGGGCAATGGTGTCAGTTTAGTGCCTCTTCATGTGCAAAGGACTTGATTTTTGACCACCTTTCAACATTGGAGGGATTGACTATTCAGTTGCCTTACAGGACGTTTGCAAGTGGTTCTCCTCTAACAAATCTGTACGTGGTCAGACACCTTGATATAAGCGTCTAGACAGCCAGAAATGAGGAAACTGAAAAGGGCTTCATATTTCAATAATAAATAATAACTCAAGCCATTCAAAAATAAATTGAATGGACTAAACTTGCTGACAGAGTCACGAGGCGGAGATAGTGCATGAAATTACTGAGCTCAGAAATATGTGAATTTTATTCTTCTGGATACCGAAGCCTCGGAGAACTGTTCAAATGTAGGAATCTCAGTGGTAATGTAGGGAGTTGAAGGAGAGAATGCCCTACAGTTTGATCAACAAACTACAATACTGTGAGACATATTAAACCAAGATGTAGTAGACATTGACCCAGGATCAGAGTGCATACAGACCCCTTCACCAAAACTGCTACACAGAAGGTCCACCAAGATAGTAAACTTTCAGAACAAGGATGTCAAAAAATACTAAAGCCACATTTTTAAGGTCAGCATATACATCGTAATATCGTGGAAATGTTCAAAAAGCAACAGGAATGGAATAATTTATTGGACTCATTGGATAAGACGGGGATCAAACCTGCAGTCTGGATTCCTATGAAATTTTATTCTACCAGAATAGGAACAGTTTCTGAATCATTCCATCTGAGTTAACTAGCCAACATCTGCCTCCTTGACAGCACAAATCCCTGTAGAGAGACCGTGGAGAACGTTAAGGTATGGGTTGCATTTATATTATTTTAGATATGAAGTTTGTGGGAGGTAAAAGATATGGGTGGAAGTGAGAAAGTGCTTTGAAAACTAAAGACTCTGTAAGGGCCCATTGGGTTGCTGGGAGCCACCCTGGAATGTTAGGTGCAAAGTCAGCATTGGAAGAAGACCACTGGAAGAGGGAGAGTGGAGACTTGCCAGCTGGAGGTGGTTTGGTCCAGGTTGGCTGAAATTGCCAAGAAAGTTCCCTCCAGACTCCAGAGACAGGTCCATCAGGGATGATAGAGATCTGGGCTGCTAAGATGATGGTGATGAGACCAGACTGGGCAAACATCAGACCAGTGGCTTAGGAAAAAGAAGCCTGAACAGGGGTTTGAAATAAGACTTTCTGAGGCTCAAAAAGGACAGAGGGTCCTGCCAGATGATCAGTCCTGGAGTTCATTCATAGGTTTTAATTTTTAATTGTAAACAATAAATCACAAATCCCTTAATTTAGTTTGGAGTGGAGTTCGATGAATGGGGATTTCTGTACAGGTCTTCAAAGTACATCTACTACCATACTTATTAGGGACCCCCAGCTTCTAGAAACAGGCTCCTTGTAACAAGGGAGCAGAGGGAGGGGTGCCCTGAGATAAAATTTCCAAGTTAGAAGTTTGATGATGGCAGCAGGTATCTGAGAATGGGTTGTCGGAGACCCAGCTATACACTGTAACAGAGGGTATGGCTCCTTTACTCTGATTCACTTAACTGTAGCAGGCCAATGAAGCTCTTGAGTTTCCTTCTAACCTCTACTGAAATGAAATGAGGAAATTTCATAATAGCAATAAAATGCACCAGCTTGTGCATTTTTAAAATAATATTTGCAGTGCTGGAGTTCTTTAAGTTGATGCCATATATAAATAACATATAAGGCACATGTTAATCTTCCAGAAATACACTGTAGATGTATTCCTTCCTTATGCAAAGCTAAATAATTGGCCTACAACCCATTAAGAGGCACCATGACAGCAGTTCAGCCCCTTGCTAGCTGTTATTGCAATCTATACACTGAAATCGTATACACCGCCCCTGGTCAGACAATTTGGATCAATGGATCCATGTAAGCAATTTGGTGTGCCCGTAATGCTCCTCTTCATGTAGGCAGATTTGTAGCCAGCACAGATTCAAACCTCCTCAGCATGCATGAAGTGCAGACATCCCTTTCGTGATTGTACCACTCCACTCCCACAGTGAGGTACCACAAAGCTGAGAGTGTACAAAACAGAGCTACTCAAAATTTTGTGTGTGAAAAGTTTTCCCACCAAAACATATGGTTTCACTTGAACCAAATTTTTTCACGGCAAAACGTCAATTCCAATTAATTTTTTTTAATTTTCTCATGGGAAATATTGTTTCATTGCAGCTTTTCAGTTTTAAAAAACCAAACCAAAATGAGTTTTATGTCAAAATGTTGATTAGAAATGCCACTTTTCATTTCATTTCAACTTAAAATGTTGGTTTGTTTTTTTTGAAACAGAAAAACCAAATGAAATGATATTTTAAGTCAAAATGAAACAAAAATTGTTGTTTCCTTTCAAAATGCTGTTTGGAAACAAAAATAACATTTTGACTCAAAAATGGCAAACAAAGAGTAAATATAATTACGCAGCACTCAGTGCAGCTGAGGTGGGATAAGAATAAGTATGTTTAAGCTATCTTTCTATCATTCCTGATCCTGTGGCCAGAGTGGCTCCTAGCAGCACATTTTAGAGCAGCCTGAGGATTGCTATAATGAATGTTGGCTGAAATGGCCACATAGGAACGTTCCACTGACCCCAGAGCACCACAGTGCATTGCTCACTACTCCAAACCTTAAAATGCCTCTTTCCTGCCTCCCTAATAGCAAGAGAGCTTTTTGCTAAATGAGTATTCCTTCACACCGGGCAATATTGTTGTCTAATTAATATGGCAACGAACCTGGGTTCTATTCCTGGCTCTGTCACTGACCTTGAGCAAGTCATTTTCCCTCTCACAATTTGTCTGTCTAGAATGTAATGTTTTTTAAGCAGATGCTGTCTCTCACTGGGCCTCTAGGTGCTACCGTAATACCAAATAATAAATAACGGTAATAAGGAAGGGCTGATTTAACGCAGTTCAAAGAGACTTTAGCAAGGCCCACGATCGGCTTCATGTTTGTAACCTTTGAACTTTTGAACTGATACTTCTTAATTCATGGCAGGCTCAAGCCTTGCAAGGAAGGAGCAAAAAAGCTCCATCAGTATGTTAACTGTGGACAGTATGTTAATGGCACATCACAGACTAAACTGGCTGAAAACTATTATATTGATGAACATTCCTAATTTCAAAGGAACTGGATAATATTCTGCCAGTAATGGCAATTTAAAAATGTGGCTGAAACCCAGAATAGTTCTGATTGTTCTTTTATTTAAACCATATTCCTGCAAAAATAAGTGTGGAAACAGCCTGGATGTTCTTCAAAGAACTCAATGGCCCATATAATAATATAAATTAAAGCGATTTCTACCAGATTGTAAAAGAGTATTTTTCATTTTATTCCATTTCTGCAATTTTTAGTGTAATTTGAGTACTGCTGCAGACATCAACAAAATCTTGTTAACAGTAACCAAAACCAAAACTGTAATGCAGCATTAGTATATGGGATACTTTATCTGTTTGAGCTCCAGCATCTGAAAGTATGCTACTGAATGTGGAACTTCAGAGAATGCATTCATACAGTACAATCTTAAAGCTCCTACACCTTCACATGTAAATGTCAGAGATGAGAGATGTCTGCTACTTAGTAAGTAATTTAACATAATATTATCCCTATTAAATTGCAGCAATGAAGTAAAACAAAGAAGCATTCATATTAGGAGAGGTAAATGTCACCCATGAAACAATATCTCCATGAATAATCCAACTACGTTGTACCCAGAAACGCGGAAGAATCAGGAGAAAAATGTATGATTTGATTTCTGCATAATCTAGTGTCAACCCTACGTGGGACTGGATGACAAACTAGATAAAATTAATTTCTTGAGTCCGAATATGATCTCATACTGATGTAAATCAAAAGTAATCTCACTGAAGTCAGTTCAGCCTGAGTCACATCCTTGGATCCTGACATTTCAATTCAGATTCACACATACATTTTTACTAATTCTTGCTCATTCTTAGAGAAGCACATGAAGAATAAAAGCAGCATTTGTCTTTTCCCTCATAAATATTGGACAAATATTATATCTCCCTACTCAGATCCATTATTAGGCATGGTATAATCTAACTCCCCTGTTATTAAAATCCCTGTCAGTGTTAAAAAGTAAATAAGAAATTAACAATCTGAAAGTCAGCATTAGCTTGGCCTACACAGGAGAGCCATCCAACCCCAAAGACAAGGAACATTTTAAACTGGGGCAGCATGGGTCCCAACCAAACTGACTTATCTGAAATACTGGTTTTAGCAAGTGTTAAGGGCACAGTGATGATTATTGGTGTCCAAGGGTGCATTCTTCAACAAAATCATTATCAAAATTAAACTTCGATATTATGGCTTGTTACACTGACGGACAACATTTTAAGACGTCAACTATTTCAGGGTTCTAAAAAATGTAACTAACTCCCACATAGATTTTACACCATATTAATGTTTTTTAATATATATAGCAGAACTTGACCAGTTCTTGTTTTGCTAACCCCAAAACCCAATAATGCTCATAAATTACATGCTAGTCTCACCAGACTTCTCAGTTATTTCATAGCAAAGTGCTATGGTGAATTGTCATATTATAAAGACTTCTTGCTTCTACAAAATATACTACAGGACATTTCCTTCCATGCTTTGAAGTAGTATAGTAAATAATTAAACTACTGTAAATTGCACTTGTCAAAAGAGAGAACAAAACACGTTTTTAATGTGGTATATTTGATTTGATTTCTTTTTAATCATGTTTGTTCTCTTGCTAATTTGCTCATTTAGCTAACCCATAACTTGCCTCCCAGCCACTAGTAAGGATTGCTGAGGTTCTTCAGTTAACAAGAAAATCAACAGAGTTGGGCAAAACATTTTGGACAAATAGTTAATTTGCTGAAAATGCAGTTTCAGGTCCACTGAAACGAGTCATGACTTCATGTCGAATTCACTGATTAGTTTCAGCCAAAAGATTTGGGGGAAGGAAGGAGAGGCTGGATTCACAAAGGGACTTAAGTGCCATTCACAAAACCACCAGAGGAGATGCTACACCCCTTCATCCCTGTGGTTAGAACACTCACCTGGTATGTGGGAGACAGGGTTCAAGTTCCCACACTGCTTGATACAGAGCAGGGACTTGAATTTGGATCTCCCGAATTGCAAATAAGTGCCCTAACCATTGGGCGATTGAGCATTCTGGGGTGGGTCTCTCTTAATCCTTCACATTGAAGCTGTCTCATTTTGTGTAAATCACTCAATATTTAACAGAGCAGTGACTGAAACCCAGCTGTCCCTGCCTCCCAGGTGAGTTCCTTAAGCACCAAGTTGTAGAGTCACTCTCACTCTCTCTGACCCAGTGAATACATGGAACTCACCTGCAATGTGGAAAGTCCAAGCTCGAGTCCCTGCTCTGAAGCAAGCAGAATATGGATTTGAATCCAGGTCTCCCACAGCCCAGGGAACTGCTCTAACCAACAAGGCCATAGGATAGAACAAAGGCACCAATAGTTTTGTGAATGCTGTTTTCAATTTAAAAAAGCAGTTAAAATGCATGAAAGTGGAACAAAACATTGTATTTCACCTGAAATGAATTTTTTTCACCAAAAACAATGAAAATGTTTTACTTAGTTTTAGATCAATCGATTGTTCACACAGCTTTAAAAAACAGCATATATCTTGTGCCCTGCTCTTTTCCAAATCTTTCATGTATGGATCAGAACTTTTTTTTTAAAAAAAATTAAAGATATTTTCTGGGTTTTGCAAGGTTCATAAGGGTCAGGCATTCAGAGTTTGAAAATCTGATCTGACCGTAATAATGGCCACTCTGAAATTACTTTTTTAAAACTCCGATCCTTTGATCTAGCCGTTTCAATTAGCAATTCTAAGAAGAGATATAACCCCCTCCTTTTAAAAATTGTATAAATGCTAATATAATCAATGTTTACAATACTATGCTGGAGTAATACTGAGAATAGCATGTTTATTTCTAGGTTGTTGGGGTAGTTTGCATTTTGTCTTTTTCTTTTTAAGTTTGGCTGAATCTTATACAGCAATAGTTGCAGACAGTATAATTATAACTTGGAGTTATATCTTGTAAATGTACAACAATATCTTTATCCTCCTGTGGGGAGCTTTTCAGTGGAATATTTTCACAGTGAATTGCAAATTTGCTCTACAGGGATTGATATGGGCCCCGGAATACAAAAGCTGTTCGGCATAGCTCTTCAATATCATGATGTAAACAAGAGGCCTCCAGGAACAATGACTGAACTTTATCATAATTTCTTTCTTCATTCTCAGCAAAATTGGCACGTGGTAGTTAAGAAAAATACTTGAAATGAAAATGAACACGTCAGCAAACTTGGGATATTCAGACCACATGCCCAGTTTCATTAATGATGCACCCTGAGGTATATTAAGAAAAGCTAATAGAAAAATGAATGTCACTTAAAAACTCACCAATAACTTGTTTGTTTAAAAATCAGTTCCTGGCAATGGAAGCTTTTATTTCACTTAATAAATACTTAAATATTACTCTTTTTAGTGCAATTTAATAACCTTATTTATTTTCCTTTTATTGGGAAAAAAAGGCTTTCAGGGTATTTCTGCTAAAAGTTATACACTTTTTCCTTTCATTCTCATCAACATTAACTAAGATGTACAGTAAAGCAGTTTTCTTGTAGGATGTATCGCTTGCTGACAATTTACACACATCTGTGCACATTATTTTTTATTTATTTATTTATTTATTTATGTAAGCACATTTTTCTTTATGCCTGGTATTGTGACATACTAACTTTAACAGTCATCTTTATTGATCATGCCATATATGCTTATTTACCCAAAGGGATCTGCCATAGAATGGCTGTGACTCAGAATGACTTTTTTCCTCTTTGCATTGTCAATAAAATGCCAATTAAATATTTCTATTACAAATAATTTCAGTTACTATTGTGATTGTTAATTGTTTCCATTACTCTGATTGTTGTTAAAAGGATAACCATTGTCTTGAAATTAAACCCTCTCTCACCACTTACATTCACACCTTCAATGAATATCTATTTATTATAACCTTGGACTGTCAAATGCAATAAATGGTTGACAAGATCGTGCAATATAAAATAGATTTATACTATTAGCAGAATGTATAGCCGTGCTATGAGAGTGGCAAAAATTGGTGACAAGCCGATCAGTCATTGGTTTAGACAAAGTCACATAACCCTGTGCCCTAAAATAGAAGCAAAATATATCAGATGCTAAAAGCACATTTGGAGCCAAAAGAGTCTGTTATTTGAGAAATTTAAACTTATTGCATACTTAGGGAAGCTTTAAGGACACATTTCCTTTTTCTTCTGCCAAATTTTGTAACCCATATTGCAAGACACAAACACTCTAGAGAGGAAAGAAATTTAATGAAGACTTAAATGTCAATTAGTGCACTTTTGACTATTACCAATCAACACGAACTTAACGGGAACTAAGTTTTGTAAAACTACTATTTTAAAATGAGTGGTAGGATGCACGGGAAAAGACAAAGAATTATCTAACAGTTGTCACTTTCCACGTTTACCATGATCCAAGATAGCTATTGATGTCACCCTCTGGAGCTCTGCTATTAGTTGAGAAGGTGCCATGACACTGTGAGATAAAATAGAGCGGCCTTAGCAGAAGGTCATGATGTAGCCCATTTAAGGTAAGATGGCTTTTTTACAGGTTATATGAAAGGTTAACGTTTCTTTTTTTCTTTTTTCTTTTTAAACATACTTAATTTTATAGTAAAAGCTGTGGCACTTGGGATCAAAAATTGATATTGTGTTTTATAGAGTTCAATCTTGTGAGCACTCAACCAAATTCTGACAAGCACTTAGGTCCATGCTTAAGTTTAGGCATGAGTAATTCCATTGACTTCAATATATACATATACACTCATACACACGAAGAAAAAACAAACAAACCACGATGTTGAGTTGTGATATAAAGGCACCAGCATGAGTTCAGGATGGCCACATTACTCAGAAGTGAGTTATGCAGACTGAACATTCCAAATGAGGTCAAATAAAACTTTTACATACCACCACATTTTCTGGATATGCTTATCTCTATATATAAAACAAAAACATGTTTAGAGAAATTTTATTTATATATAACTACGTTAGTATCACTCCAATTATGAAGCTAGATAGCTTAGGTTATGTCCACACTGCAGACAGGAGGTGTGATTGTAGCACATGACACAGGCTAGCCCTGCCCACCCAGGGTGCTGGTACCTACTTGAGAATCCACGCTGCTGCAGTTTCACAGTTATCATTACTTGAGTAGATCAAAGCATGCTCAGGTATTTCTACATGTGCTGCAATCACTTTTCCTGATTGCAGTATAGACATTGCACTAATCAGTTATCATAGAATCAGAGAATATCAGGGTTGGAAGGGACCTCAGGAGGTCATCTAGTCCAACCCCCTGCTCAAAGCAGGACCAATCCCCAACTAAATCATCCCAGCCAGGGCTTTGTCAAGCCTGACCTTAAAAACCTCTAAGGAAGGAGATTCCACCACCTCCCTAGGTAACCCATTCCAGTGCTTCACCACCCTCCTAGTGAAAAAGATTTTCCTAATATCCAACCTAACCTCACCCACTGCAACTTAAGACCATTACTCCTTGTTCTGTCATCTGCTACCACTGAGAACAATCTAGATCCATCCTCTTTGGAACCCTCTTTCAGGTAGTTGAAAGCAGCTATCAAATCCCCCCTCATTCTTCTCTTCTGCAGACTAAATAATCCCAGTTCCCTCAGCCTCTCCTCATAAATCATATGCTCCAGCCCCCTAATCTTTCCAATTTTTCCACATCCTTCTTGTAGTGTGGGACCCAAAACTGCACAAAGTACTCCAGATGAGGCCTCACCAGTGCCGAATAGAGGGAAATGATCACGTCGCTCGATCTGCTGGCAATGCTCCTACTTATACAGCCCAAAATGCCGTTAGCCTTCTTGGCAACAAGGGCACACTGTTGACTCAAATCCAGCTTCTTCTCCACTGTAACCCCTAGGTCCTTTTATGCAGAACTGCTACCTAGCCACTCGGTCCCTAGTCTGTAGCAGTGCATGGACCTAATTTGTCTAGGTCCCTCTGTATCCTATCCCTACCCTCCAGCGTATCTACCACTCCTCTCAGTTTAGTGTTATCTGCATACTTGCTGAGGGTGCAGTCCATGCCATCCTCCAGATCATTAATGAAGATATTGAACAAAACTGGTCCCAGGACTGACCCTTGGTGCACTCCGCACTCCGGCTGCCAACTAAACATGGAGCCATTGATTACTACCCATTGATCCTGATGATCTAGCCAGCTTTCTAACCACCTTATAGTCCATTCATCCAGCCCATACTTCTTTAACTTGCTGGCAAGAATACTGTGGGAGACTGTATCAAAAGCTTTGCTAAAGTCAAGGAATAACATGCAATTAGGTTAGTCAGGCATCGCTTGCCCTTGGTGAATCCATGCTGACTGTTCCTGATCACTTTCCTCTCCTCTAAGTGCTTCAAAATTGATTCCTTGAGGACCTGCTCCATGAATTTTCCAGGGACTGAGGAGAGGATGACTGCCCTGTAGTTCCCCGGATCCTCCTCCTTCCCTTTTTTAAAGATGGGCACTGTATTAGCCCTTTTCCAGTCATCCGGGACCTCCCCCGATCGCTATGAGTTTTCAAAGATAATGGCCAATAACTCTGCGATCACATCTGCCAACTCCTTTAGCACCCTCAGATGCTGTGCGTCCGGCCCCATGGACTTGTGCTTGTCCAGCTTTTCTAAATAGTCCTGAACCATTTCTTTCTCCACAGAGGGCTGGTCACCTCCTTCCCACACTGTGCTGCCCAGTGCAGTAGTCTGGGAGCTGACCTTGTTTGTGAAGACAGAGGCAAAAAAAGCATTGAGTATATTAGCTTTTCCTACATCCTCTGTCATTAGGTTGCTTCTCCCATTCAGTAGGGGGCCCACACTTTCCCTGACCACCTTCTTGTTGCTAACATACCTGTAGAAACCCTTCTTGTTACTCTTAACATCCCTTGCTAGCTGCAACTCCAAGTGTGATTTGGCCTTCCCGATTTCACTCCTGCATGCCTGAGCAGTATTTTTATACTCCTCCCTGGTCATTTGTCCAATCTTCCACTTCTTGTAAGCTTCTTTTTTTGTGTTTAAGATCAGCAAGGATTTCACTGTTAAGCCAAGCTGGTCGCCTGCCATATTTACTAGTCTTTCTACACATTGGAATGGTTTGTTCCTGCAACCTCAATAAGGATTCTTTAAAATACAGCCAGCTCTCCTGGACTCCTTTCCCCCTCATGTTATTCTCCCAGGGGATCCTGCCCATCAGATCCCTGAGGGCGTCAAAGTCTGCTTTTCTGAAGTCCAGGGTCCATATTCTGCTGCTCTCCTTTCTTCCTTGTGTCAGGATCCTGAACTCAACCATGTCATGGTCACTGCCTTCCAGGTTCCCATCCACTTTTGCTTCCCCTACTAATTCTTCCATGTTTGTGAGCAGCAGGTCAAGAAGAGTTCCTCCAGCACTTGCACCAGGAAATTGTCCCCTACACTTATGATTAATCCTACTGTATATGACAGAGGGGAGAAATTATAAATATTTTAAAACTTTAAAAAATTAACTAAAATAGCTTTTTCCATATGTAAGAGGCAGAGTGAAGAAGTCATAAATTGTGCTTTGCAGAACAGAGCAGGAAATTGATAGTTGTAGTAGTAGTAAGTCGTCTCTACTTATAAGCCACTAGAGGGCAACATCATTCACTAATATATTCAAAGGCAGTAAATAGCAGAAATCCAGGAAGGGCAGTAAGTTGGGCCAGAGAGTTGAGGTAGACACCAGATGCCTACATAGTAGTCCAAATAGTAAACCCTAAAGTTGGGAGACAACAACTGAAGAAATAAATGTCTAGCAATTGAGAATCTAGAGAATAAGCCTCTGCTATGTGGGACATGTCACTGCGGGAAGTTGGTAGGGAGACTCTCAGGACCAAGAAAATCAGTCCTCTTGGTAGGTCTGATCTATGAGGAAATGCAATGGCCAACCATGGAGAAGTGCACTATCACATTATTGTAAGGTTCCAATTTCTAAACAATCTGATTTAGGGTGAAAAAAATTTCAAAACAAACCTGGGAAACATTGCCATTTTTTGCATGTGTCTCCCTCCTTAGAGCATTTTCACCTTGCCGTCCATAGGCCATTCTCTTGCTTCATTCTTATTCTCACTCACCACTTGTTTCAACTCCTGCCTGATTTGTTGCTTCTCTCCCCTCCTGTCTGTATACTCTCTTCTCCTCTTTTGGGGTTTTCTGGTTTTGTTTCCTCTCACTTCTCTATCTTCCCTCAACCAACCACTAACCTAAAGGTTTTGAAATGTTCCCCTCAGTCTTTCCTCCTTACCCAAAATCGCCTTCTCCTCCTCATCTTTTCCTTTCCCTAATTCTCTCCCCATTGTCTTCACGACCTTTCCTTCCCAGTTCTCTGAATTCTTTTCCCCTCTCATCTCCCTCAATTTAACTGCACCCTTTTTTCACTCAGTTCTCGTCTCTTCTCTTTTTCTCATGACCCCAGATCCCCTGCTGGGATCCAGGTGAGCCCTAAGATTTGCTGAGAGCAAGAATGGAAGGCAGAGCAGCTTGAAGGTTAGAAGGTGGATGAGGGGCTTGTAGCATCTCAAAGAGCCTGGTGGAAGCTAGTGCAGTTTCCTCTGCACACGACGACTCTCAGCTATACAGAAATTAAGTAGATGAGAGTCAGTTGTTGTTCAGGGTGTACACAGAATAGGTGACTGGCTGGTTGGGAAGGAAACCAAATGCTTCTTGGTTCTTAAGGAACCACAACAAAACCCAAATCTCACTAGGACCATCCGGGACACTGAAACAGTCTCTCCAAACCAAGAAAACATGAGTAAACAGGCTTCTGTTACTTCATTCTCTGAAATGCAACTTAAGTTTGGAAGGTTGGTGCTCAGCTAAAAACTTAAAACATTCCAATGATTTTCATTTGCTTTTTAACAAGCACTTTGAAAACTAGTTATTTCCAAAATAAAGGGATTTCCAGAAACGTTAATTATTCCTTAGTTCAAATTTCTGTGTGAAGTACCAACTAATCCATAATTTCAAAAGTACTTTACTTTTGTTTGGTTTATAAGTCATTTGGTTTGGAAATGAGTTAATTAGTGTAATGGATCTAAAGTTTAGGCCAGTAAAAAAAATGTTAAACTAAATAACCCCATAGAAATTAAACCAAAATGTTAAAATAAAATGGAAATCAGTGCCAAAAATTTCCACATTAATACAAAATAAAAATTTACTAAGTACAATAGGTTCATTCGTTTTAAATTAAGCCAAAGGGGACAAAAGGAAGAGAGGAAGAACAGAATGTGTATTTATAGGGGAAAAGTGCACTGCCATTTCTCTGGCATTTGTGGCAGTGATGGACGTGGAAAAAAGGTCAGTAGGCTTGGGCCCCAGTAGCCCAGCTGATGACTTTTTGTCAGGACAAATTTCTGAAAGATTTCAAGGAGAAATCTCTTATTTTGTTTCTAACTCTTGGACTAGCTCATCAACTATGCAGTAGTCACCGGGTGGACAAAAGCCCGAAAAGCTGTAGTTTAACAGATGACTGTACTTTGTAACTTTTTTCTACATTTTTCTTATGAGTTATTTCTAAATAATCATCTTTGTACTTTTATCAATGTGATCAGGGAGCATGTGGAAATATGCATGACAATACACTGAAAATGAATCAGTAAGAGAAAGGAAGAGAATGGCAAGGAAAAAATCAAGATTCGACAGAAAAAAACAAATCTATGAGGTCATCTTTTGTTCACTTCACTTCCTTAGAACCAAAGCATGATTCTTCTCCGCAGTACTTGCTTTTTCCAGTGTCATTTTAAATGACTCAGCGATGTGGATTTCACCACTTCCTGATATTCACCTACCTTTTCCTTTGCTCAGTTTCATCCCATTATTCTTAGTTATCTCCTGGGGCAACACCAAATAATTCCACTCTCTCTTTGGTGTTACACACAGGTTTATCCTAGCCCATCCCTAGAGTTATAATTTAGCTCCAAAGTTTAGAACAATAGAAACTGGACACAGAAAATACAAATAGGATCAAGAGCATCCACAGGATTTCAGAACCAGAGAGAAACCTCAGATTATGGAATCAGGACAGCAGGCAGGATCTTAAAATGTCATACATGAAATGGCAAGCATAATCCCATTAGTAGTAGCAGCAAATAGGATTCCAGAATTCTGAGCAGTAATAAATGGAGTCCTATTGGGCCACCAGAATTCAGGGAAAGGGAAAATGATGGTAAGTGATGTCAAACAGTAATGTCAGAGATCAACGTTTGTTTGCCATTATATTAGTAACTGCAATGGAACTTTGGACAAGGAGTAATTATCTGGGATAGAGTTCAACAAAGCCAAGCAGATATTTTTGTTCTGTGTTGGTACAGTGCATGGCACAATGAGGTCCTAGTCCATGATTAGCCTCCCAGGCCCTACAGTAATAACAAATAACAACATGTCTTGATACTGCTGTCCTTACACAAGTACAATTTCCATTGAGTTCATTGGGAGTTTTATCTGCATTAGGTCAGCAGGATCTGTTCCTTAGAGATTATACTAAAGTCCAGCTGAGACTACCTATGGTAGGTGTCAGAATGCCTGTTTTACATAGTAAGTGATTTGAGAACTGCACACACTAGCACTCCAAATCTACTTTTCCATTAATTTCTCTGATGTCCCCTGGCACCAGACAATTTCTCAGGGAGTTCAAAACTAGACTTACTTTTAAGGATTTACTGCATTAAAGTTAACTATAGATCCCCATCATAGGAAGAGCACTGATGGGATTTGAAGGGAGCCTCATTCAATCCTCTTCCTTAATGTCTGTGATATGGAGGAAGAAGTACAGTGGAGACAAATATGAATCCCTTAGAGTTCTGAAATGGGGGCAGAGTTAAATATAACATTAAAGTGACCACAACGCCATATGTCTACTTTGCTTTAAATGTTGTATATCAAACGGGTTAAAAGGAGTTGACCATATACAAAGATATATTTCCTGGCTACACCCCTTAGTAACAGGTTCCCCCCTCTTTTTTCCCCCTCCAGACTGTTTCAAGATGGAAGATTGAGAGAATATTTTATCTCCCCAGGATGGGAAGAATATTTATGTGGTTTGGGACTTGACATATTGCTAGTTTCTCCTAGACCCCTTTTTGTTTTTTGAACTATTTACATTTCATGGTGGCACAGCTATTGGCACACACTATTTCGGGAAGAATTCTGGTTTGTGTTGCAATTAAACTGGAATAGGCACACCCATCCCAACTATACTACACTGGACTTCCTATGAGAAGCTGCTGTTTAGTTGGCATATTAAGGTGTATTTCACTTTATAGGGAAACAGGCGTCTATTAAGCTGAGTGAGAGTTGAGTAAGGTGGCTTTACATTTTGGGTAGCTTAAAAATGAAGACTCTCATCCATATCCAAAGGAAGAGAGGCAAATTCCCCCCTAGGGAATGCCCCATTAAAGTTGCACTGGTGGAGAATTTGGCCTGGTCCCTGCAATATAAGTTGAAACTGACCAGCAGGATTGTCTTGTGTTATTTAGTTCTAATTCTATGTTCATAAGAAATATCTGATTATTCTCATTTTGAAATTCAATTTAAAATTTCTTTAAGTATAGTAGCTCTGACTACCTACCCGTTAGTGAGCTGTTGAGTAGTCAGTGGAGATTTTTTGTGTAATTTGCCTGTTCAGCTCCATTCACTCAGTCTTAATCCCTGTAACAATCATTCTAAAGTTACTGTTCCTTAAAAATTACATTTTTTCTTTCCTCCCCCATAATATGGGAGTAGTTCAAAATGCACATTTAACAGTTCTTTAATTTAACTAATAGAGATACTCTCATATTGGCTTTCAGGCACATGCTCTATCATTAGCTGTCTAGTTTGCATTTTAAAAGTTTTTAAACTGACTTCACTTAGGCAAGTCTCAAGGGCATTTTTTTCCGTTTGCAGTTAATAGGGCATAAAAACCCATAGCCTCTTTAGCAAGCACATTATCCACCAGGGAATTCAGGAAAAAAACTCACAAAAAACATTCTGCTTTTTCTGAAGTACAAGAAGTAGCTCACAAGGGAGGGAATATTTTGGGAAAGGTTTAAAAGAAGGAATTGTTGGCTGCCATATGGGTTCTGACAGCATAGTCACAGCATCTCTTTAGAGATATAGCATCTACAGCAGGACCATTTGAAAGGGACAGCTTTGAGATTCTGTAGATTTACCATCGATTTCCTGGCAAAGAAAGGGAACTTTCTGCAGCTCCACATCAAAATGCAAGCTTTGTTATCATTATCTTAGAAACCTCCAGATCTTCTCCTCTCAATTCTGATCCAACTTGACTATGAAGACCCCCTGCCAATTATCTTTAAGATTTGTATATTATTTGTGCCTATAATCTAAAAACCTATTTAGAACCTCAAATCTTATTAAGCAGAACAGTGGACATTAGAAAATAGCCAAAGGACAAATTTAAGTATGTAGCTGTGTTATTATTGTCAAATGAAAACAAGCCAACTCCCCTGCCCCCCCCCCCCAAAAAAAACCCTAAATAGAAAGAACCTTCATTTATATCAACTAGAATACTAGTCCACTGAGTGGAATTAAACCCACCCATTAAAATTTTCATTTTCTACGCAGCAAAATGCTACTAAACAGCAACCTAATGAAGGGCCATATCCAGCCACTTTTACTAAAGTTGAACAGTCCATATTACTCATTCAGAAGTCCAACAAGCTTCCAAAACAGGGGTTCTCAAACTCAGGGTCGGGACCCCTCAGGGGATCGCGAGGTTATTGCATGGGGGGGTTGCAAGCTATCAGTCTCCACCCAAAACCCCACTTTGCCTCCAGCATTTATAATGGTGTTAAATATATAAACAAGTGTTTTTAATTTATAAGGGGGGATCGCACTCAGAGGCTTGCTAAATGAAAGGGGTCACCAGTACAAAACTTTGAGAACCACTGTTCCAAAGGGTTACACAATGAATAAAGAGATACACAACAGGAGCAAGAGTGGCAGGATCTGTTCCTTAATAGTAGAGGATTTTGAGATATGGGAGGTAGAGAAGCCAGGGGACATTTCTATTTGGTGGAAGGTGATTTCAAGTTGGGATAGGTACCTGGCAGAGAGAGAGAGAGAGACAGACAGACAGACACACACACACACACTCACAGAGTTGGGATATGGATGAAAGGGACAAAAGCCTGCATCACCAGAACAAGTTCAAAAGATATAGGATCCTACTTTTGGTTTTGCCTCAACAAATGTAATGTTCTGCCCACCGAGCCCCCCATTCGCCACTACAAGATGTCTCCAAAAATTGGGATTTGAACTGGTTAAAAAAATTTTTTTTGCACAAAACTAACTTCTAACATAGTAATTTTATCTATGGTTCTTATATACCATTCTCATCATTCTGGTATCTGAACACCTCACGTTTGAGCTCCTTAATATTGCTCTTCATTTCTTTCTGCTTTTATTTCCTACAATGCTTTTTTTTCAGTCTGTACAAAATGCACATTTACTTCTATGATGTCAATGAATTTATTGGCATTGAAACAATACCCAGTGCTTGTATTTAGCACTGAGAATGAAACCATTATCTTGCAATTCTAAAAATGACTCATTAAGAAAGTCAAGATTTCTTCTAGGATGATGTTGTAAGGTAGATGGATGTCAACTATCCTAAGTTTCTTCATCGTATAATTAAACACAGATACGACCAACTCAGCAGTTTAACGGCAATTTTAACAAACTGACAATTCTAAAAATGTCCAGCAGATGGCGCGTGGCACATACAGTACAACTATATATGAGACTATATCTTCAGTATAAGAAACAATAGAAACACTTTCTGGAATAAATATGGGCAATATATTAAGAAAAGCCAACCTGTTCTTCTACTCATTCTAGTTCACAGTTATGGAAAATATTTAAAGAAGAATCTCTAAATAACAATTTGCCACAAACATTGCTGTTCTCTTCAAAAAGGAATTTGTTATTCACATATAATATGACCTCCATTCTGCCAGAAAAATATTTCAGATGACACATAAAACAGGAAGTTTGATTACTTGTTACTATCCATTGGCACTTCGTGTAAAAAATAATGGGGTGTTGGTCCCCTCAACTGATCAAATTCTAACTCAAGTACATCCAAGTTAAATAAATTCCCTATGATGTTTCCAAATAGACAGAATATTATTCCTCATTTCCTGACTAATGTCATGTAGTGCTATAGTACATTGCAAAACTGTTCTTCCAGTCCAAATCTACAAATAGCTGAATTCCTGCTCCCCCGAAGTCAATGGGAGTGTTACAATGGATTTCAGTGGCAACAGTGCCCATGGCACTTTGACAGCCTTCAAGATGAAAGGCCTGTATAAATGTAAGATAATATTATTAAGATATGTCTTCTGATGTTCCATAGGCCTAATACTACAGTCATAGTCCAATTTCATAAATACAACAATAATATTCTGTACTTAATCTGTAGTGCCTTCGTGTAGAAAGATCTCAAGTAGGTATTACAAGCCCCATTTTACAGATGGGGAAATTCAGGCACAAAGAAAGTTAAGTTACTTGCCAAAAGTTACACTGGAAATCTATGGCTGAACCAGGAAAAAAACTCAATTCCCTGATTTTCCAGTCCTGTTCTTCAAACACTTGGCCATCCTTACCATATTTCCACAGACTTCACAAAGGATGAAAGAAAAGATATGCAGTTACCACATAAAGAAGGTTACGTTTTTCATAAATTCAGTGATAAGAAATAAATTCCAAGAACATTTAAATGTATTTCAAGAGAAATAAAGTGGGCAGTAATTATATATCTACGAACGTATGGAACACATGTTTCACAAAATTACCTTTTTTTACAATGTACCAGTCAATTGGGCCAGACCCTCAGCTAGAGTAAATTGGAATAGCTCCATTGAAGTCCATACACTTTTACCAATTTATTCCAGCTGAGGATCTGGATCAATTACATCTAATAGTGCTACCTCTTTTAAATGCAGATAGTATATATGATGAGCAATATTAGGATTTGTATACACCTGTATTCCTCACCTTCTGGAAAGTGAATATTTGAATCACAAAACTAAAATGCTGCCATAAGGAAATTTTTCAAATGAATTGAAAAGGAAGAATATTTTTCTTTATTCTAAACATAATTGGTTGAATAATACATTAAATGCTTCCAATGCCAAGAAGTCTATCAGGTGTCTTCTTCAAATCCAAGTACCAGTTCTTTAAGCAAGGAAAGATCTAACATCAAAATGCTTTTATAAAACCTGACATTCATTTTTGAGACTACATAACATTTATATAAGCATATTACAAACCAAAAATTGTAAAGAAAAAAGGCTGAAGCTTCATTAAAAGGACTAATTAATATCTTATTTTCAACAATAAATGTATATAAAGAACATCTTCCATATTTTTGGTAGGTACCTCTATGCACAGATAGATGCACTGAATTCTTTTGAATTGTGCCAAATCATGACGACTGTATAACCATTTCAACATGGAAATGCCGATCATGCTTTAACAGCTAAAGACATAGAATCTATGAAATTAGGCAGAAGTAACTGATTAAATCAACTGGGAAGGTCACAGACTTTAACTGAATTGTCAAACAATGACTCATGACATTAATTGAGTTTTTAATGGCCTTGAATGAACAGGCTTTATTGTGGTCAAATCCCACTTGACTGTCTTTACAACCTGGCACGTATTCACTTCTGTAGTGATTTGATAGCACCTTTGTTTCTGACTTTTATGAACTTCAGAAATCATAATGTTGAATTTGTATGTAACTACATAAAAAGAAAACCTCCAATATGAATTACTTTCTTGATGCAAGTTTGCATAAGCAAGAACTTATCTTGAAGGAGAAAAATCCAACCATTAATATAAAAACTGTTTTTCTGTCCTTTTTGAGCAATAATGGATTGCAGTATCCATCTATACTAATCCAATTATGCATTTTACTGTATTTTATTAAATCTGTTGCTCCTCACTATAACAATCAAGTTGCTCTTTAAACTGAAATTCACCTCAGATCAGATTAGGAATTAGGTTTCCAATGCCGTCTTCATCAAGACTCTTCACAGACTTTATGTATCAGCATATAGAAATCATAACATTTATCAGGGCTTGAAACTGGGAAATGATGTGCTGCTCTGAGGAAGTTGATTTCGAGCTCCCTTTATGAAATGGAAATACTACTCTGGGCATGGTTGATGAAAGAATAAAACACATTGAAGTTTGTCAGGCAACAGGGCTTTCAAAGAAGGAGCCTAACAATAATTATCTGCATCTTTATAACATCTAAATATTCTGTCAAATTTACATTAAACCAGTTTTTAAAGACACAGTGCTTCCTGTTTCTGGAACAGACTTTTTGACCTTCCATAATACTGAAGAGGGTGATACGAACCAAGTTTCATTTCAGAACGTTTTTCTTGGTTCAAACTACTATGGAACAAAGTTTTCACTCAGTAGGCAGGATTCGTTGACAGCTGGTGATTGGTTTTTAAATTAATAAGTACAATTCCTTTTTTTAAAATTTGGAAGTAAATAATTAGTCCAGCAATAAGTATCACATTTCCAGAGAAATGGCATTTCATAAACATCAAATTGTTCCATAAGCTATATAAAGTAAGTGCCATTTTTCTGTAAAACATTCAGTAAATTTCACAATTGTCTGTCTACTCTTGGATATAAGAAACATTTAAAAAATGAATTTATGAACAGATTTGGATACCCTTCCTTTGAGTAACACATTACTCCAGGAGCTGTCTTATCGACTTTGATGGGGCTACTCCACTTATTAACATTTTAAAAATAAATATCTACAGTACCTGGTATCTCTTTGATAAATCCAGCCTAATGTCAGTCATATTTAGTAATATAAACATCAGGTCCAATTATTGAGGAAATCCTGTCCCAAGGTCGTATTCTTTGTTACTTTTTCATTCAATTGCAGGTCAAGTTGAGGATTCCACATGCAACTCTCAAAAGAAAAATGAACCTAAATACCAAGCGCTGCTGTAGTTGCTAATGTAACCACCACACTACAGTGTTGTGGTGAAAGTTGGAAATTCAGGCAAGATGAACACTAATGGTCCATTTGTGACAGTTAGTCCCCAGCCCGGGGGCGGGGGGTGATGCAAAGTGTCACCGTGCCATCATGAGCTTGAGGATGGAGGGATTGTGCCTCACAGTAACCCTGCCCAGGTAGCCCAGTGCACTGGGGCGGGGGGGAAGGGGATGGGACGGTGCAGCCTGGCCTGCACCACTCTCTAGAACAGTGAGGTCGTTCCCCTAATGCTGGTCGTGATCCAGTAAAGAACTTAAGTATGTGCTTACGTACTTTGCTGGATTTTGGCCTCTGTGGCCAATGTGGTTTTCAGAGAGACTTGCCTCCTTTCTGCTTCATTTAAGGCGATTTGTGCCCTCTGGGGTTCAATGCATTCTATTTTTAACAAGAGACAGTACTTAACCATTGGAAAAACTTGTCAAGGGTTGTGGTGGATTCTCCATCACAGGCAATTTTTAAATCACGATGGGATGTTTCTCTAAAAAAGATATGGTCTACTTCAAGCAGGCCTTTGTTATGCAGGAGGTCAGACCAGTTAATCACAGTGTTCCCCTATGGCCTTACAATCTATAGTATGAATCTTTGCACCCTTCCTCTCCTCACACCACCCCAGTGTAAGAGCCAGGGATAATCTGACTATCATGACCCCTCTGTATTACAGCACTTTGTGTACTAAAAACAAAGTGTGTGTGTTCACTCTACACCTTTTTTATTGCTTTTACTAAGACATTTCACGTACCAGACACATATTCTAATAGCATACAATACAGCAGTAATATGTGTTGCATATTTAATAGCATAGGTAGTATAGAATGCTGGTTAGTCTGGGTGTTAGAAAACATGAATCCATATGAAACAATATGCAAATAATGATAGAGTACGAAAGATAAAAAGCAGGAGGTGCTTAAGTCTATACCAGGGGTTCCCAAACTTGTTCCGCCGCTTGTGCAGGGAAAGCCCCTGGTGGGCCAAGCCAGTTTGTTTACCTGCCGTGTCCACAGGTTCGGCCGATCGCGGCTCCCAGTGGCCGCGGTTCGCTGCTCCAGGCCATTGGGAGCTGCTGGAAGCGGCACGGGCCGAGGGACTTTCCCTGCACAAGCGGCGGAACAAGTTTGGGAACCACTGGTCTGCACTGTTTGTCCCATTCCTAGTTAAATGAATCAGAACTTATATGCTAAAACATAACACATGGAATTTATTACTGTGAAACACAGATGAAAATAGAAAAAAAAAAATCTACATTTAGTTACTACTTTGCAAACATGAAATGTTGAAGTATTTCTGAATGTTTCCAAAACACCAAGAAGAACTATAGAACACATTATGGACTAATTACCTGCAAAAAATTTAGTTTGCAAAATTATCTCTCTTTTTGTAGCTGAAGCATTCTTGCTAAAAACAAACATAAAAGCTCTGCATCTGGCCTGAAAACTAATGTTGTATTAAAATTCCTAAAATCCTTCTTTATCTTTCAAGCCTTTCGTACCTACTTCAGCATATTTCAAATGCTGAAAAGGTTTGTGCATGTAAAAGCTCTCACTTGGCACTATTTCTGATTAAATCTACATACAGTAATCAACTACTGTAAATTAACTATTATAACTTTTAATATTATTATTAATTATTTTTATATATTGAGGTAATACTTCAAATGTGCTAGGTGGTTTATAAATATATAGCAAGACAAAATCCTTGGCCTTAAGACCTAGATTTTAAAGGTATTTAGTCATTGCTGCACTCAGGATTGCAATGAATAACTCAGAGATAGCAATGCAACTTTAAGGTAGTAGAGGGCCACAAAATCCACTAAAACCCTTTGACAAGTCATACAGATGCTTTTTTTTTTTTAAAGATTGAGGCAGATCGCTGCAGGACACAGTCTTTTACTAAAGCTGCTACTACCTCAGAACCACTCTGCTCACCTCTGCTTCCCTATCAACGCAGTCTCAGACTCTGCCCCCGCCACCCAACTCCAGTGACTACCTCCCCATTGGCTGATTGGGAGCTGAGAGCCAATGAGATTCTGACCAGGCCCTTCCAGTAGTGGGAAGGGCACACCTCTGTCAATGGGGAGGAAATAAGAGCTGGGTGGTGTGGGGATGGAGATGAAGCCTGTGTTGATAGGAAGCCTGGCACATGGGCTCCTCACAAGACAGAGCCTGTATCTATGGGGAGAAGAGCCAAGGGCCACTCTAGCTATAGGCAAACTAGGTAGCTGTCTAGGGCAGCAGATTTCTGGGAGAAGCTATTTATGTTTTCAATTCTTGACTGGCGAAATTGAGATGAGAACGAAATGATAGTTTTACAATTCAGTTACCCATTATAAAGCAGTCTACCAATGTCACTAATACCTAAATAACAAACTCCTACTTGAGGTCACAAACTGTTAGCAACAATGAGTGACCTCAATTAGGAGTTTTTTGATCGTTCAGGTCCTGCAAACCCCAACATGAGTTTTAAAAAGTGCTTTTTTGCTGCTTGGAGTTTTACAATGTCAGATAATGGAAAGCATTTGTCTGGTGCAGAATATGAAAAACACAAAGCAGAAAAAGATGCTTTTTGAGAGTCACAGAGAAAAGGTTCTATGTTAAAATATATGAAAAAATGAATGTTGCTAATACTGGAGAAGTGGAGGAAATTTGTGAAAATAAGGAATCAGAACTGCCCGGTGATGAAGTCATTGAAGCAAAAACCATTCATGGAGCAGAGTCGGACACTGCCTCTTCAGGAAAAGATAGTGATTATATGAGTACCATATAATCACTAGCGAAAAGAAGACTGATGCTGATCTGACACTGCCCAATGGCCCAAAATAAACTGAAGAGTTGCAAAACAGCTAGTGGCAAAAGGACCCACGCAAGTAAAATCTTTTGAACTTCCCATACTGGAAACAGGAAGTTTGCTCCGAATTACTACAAGCACCATATGTCAACTCGTGGGGCTGTTGCAAGGATCTGGTAACTTATTCAATAAGCAGTGAAAGTGTATTTGTTTTTGCTGCAAGATCTTTACTTTGAATGTCATGTCTGTGCTGGCAAGTGATGGCATTTGAAACTGGAAAATTTTATCTGCCATTCTCAGCAGTCATGAAAAATCTCTTGATCACATCTCATTGGTCTAGATGTGGGAAAATGGAAGAGAGATTAAACTGTAATAAAGCAGTTGATCAATATCATCAGTGTATAAAAGCCAAAACAGAACACTGGGGCAATGATCTGCATAGAATTATGGCTCTTTCTTGGACAATTGCTGTTGAGAACTTGGCTTTTCTGAGCCACTCAGACAGGCTGTATAAATCAAGTAATGGACATTTTCTAAAATGTGTAGAGTTAATGGGAATGTTTGATGGCATTGCAAAAGAACATTTGAGAAGAATAACATCAAATAAAATCTATTTTCATTACCTTGAGAAAAAACATTCAGAAAGAGTTGATTGACCTTGTGGTATCAAAATCAAAGGCAAAATCTTATCCCTGGTGAAAGAGCCATAATATTATTCAGTCATCCTTGAATGTACGCCAGAAATTAGCCACATATAACAAATCACTGTGATTGTAAGATATGTTTCCACTAGATGAGGAAAACAAGATGTAAACATGGAAATATAGGGAAACTTCTTAGCTTTTGTGAAACTGAATGATTCAACTGGTGCAGGTACGATGGAAGTTCTTCTCTTGCAGACATGATTCTGTCAACAGAGCTAATATGACGGGAAAGAATAGTGGAGTGCAGAAATAGGTGCACAACGTTAACTTGAACATTTTTCATGGCCAGCAATGCCCATTCGCTCAACCGGATACTGAGCAATGCTGCTGGATGTTGTACTGATGCAGAAAGCTTTGGTGGGGTTATTCAGGCAATTTTTGTTTATTTATTACTGTCAACGTATCTGTGACATTGCAGTCTATATGGTTTTATAAAAATACGCTAATGAGTGCATATAATGTAACTGGAATATGCCTCATGCAAAAGGTCTCTTCTAAGGTATAATTACAAAGCTTATAATCTACTGAGTGTAATCATCCTATTTGTATAAATGTACCACTCTTGTATCTGAAACTAGAAATGTGAAATATAACTCTGAGGGCCTATTGTAATTATGCAAAGTGTGGGCCATTAATGGTGGTTTGGAATCTTGATGACTCCCATTAACCAGGACCATTGTCTGCAGATGGCTCAGTTTACCTGTAAGTCTTCCTGTATAAGTGTCTGCTGGCAAGTGGGCAATGAAGTCTTGCAGTGACATGTGATCATGGCACCTGAACTGGAATCCATCTTTAACCTGGTGTCTTTCCATTGAGAAAGAGGGCGTGGGAACCCAGAGAGGGACAAAGGATTCCCACCTTATGCAAAAGATATATAAAGGGGTGGAACGGAACAAAGGAGGATAGAGGAGCCATCATGAAGAATCCCCTAGCTACCACCTGAGCTGGAACAAGAGCTGTACCAGGAGAAAGAATTGTGCCCAGGCCTGGAAGGTGTCCAATCTGAGGAAAAAACTTACTGAAGCATCTCTGAGGGTGAGATTATCTGTATTCAGTTTGATTAGACATAGATTTGTGCGTTTTAGTTTATTTTGCTTGGTGACTTACTTTGTTCTGTCTGTTACTACTTGGAACCACTTAAATCCTACTTTCTGTATTTAATAAAATCACTTTTTACTTATTAATTAACTCAGAGTATGTATTAATACCTGGGGGAGCAAACAACTGTGCATATCTCTCTATCAGTGTTATAGAGGGCGAACAATTTATTTGGGTTTAGACCCCATTGGGAGTTGGGCATCTGAGTGTTAAAGACAGGTACACTTCTGTTAGCTGCTTTCAGGTAAACCTGCAGCTTTGGGGCAAGTAATTCAGACCCTGGGTCTTTGTTGGAGCAGGCGGGAGTGTCTGGCTCAGCAAGACAGGGTGCTGGAGTCCTGAGCTGGCAGGGAAAGCGGGGATAGAAGTAGTCTTGGCACATCAGGTGGCAGCTCCCAAGGGGTTTCTGTGATCCAACCCGTCACAGTATCGATGGGATATTCTTTTGAAATAACAGAAACTCAGGTCTTACAGTGAAACAACTGTCTGGAACAAGCTGGGAAAGCAGAGCTGAAGCTGTCAGAGCCATAAGGTATCAAGTTGGAGAAGTGCACTATGCATGGCTATCCATAGCTGATGATGCAACACTGGTAGTTCTTGAAGCAAATCTCAGAAGAAGCAAGATCCATCACTGGACAAATGTTTAATTTCAAATTTCTGTGCAGCTTAGTGAAATGGCATGATATTTTGTTTGAAATTAACATAGTGAGCAAGACTTTAGAAGTGGTAAAACTTGACCTCCGTCAAGCAATCAAACAAGCAGTCTACAAGATTTCTGGCAAAACTATTGGTCAGATTGCAGTTTTGCATCTGCACTTGCTATTGCTTGACAATTAGCAGAATTACTTAGCATACAAGGAAGATTTGAAGAAGAGATCCAAGTCAAAAGCTGAAGGAAAAAGACTCTTTCACTGAGGCTTGCAATGAACCAACAGTCAACCTTGAACAGAGCTTCAAAGTGAACTTCTTTTATTCAGTAGTGATACTGCCATACATTCAGCTCAGGAAAGATTTTCTCAACTTCAAAACCTTAGTAAGTCTTTCAGTGTTTAGTAAAAATTTGAAAAGTGCACTGTTCTCCAATCCTTCCTGACAGATGGCGATTTGAAGGATTTAGATGCTTCAGAGTTCTGTGATGAATTGACAGTGCTTGCTTACAGAATGGAACCTAAGGCAAGTCCTACACAACAGCTGGAATACATCTGCTGCCTGAATAACATGGCATCAGTTTTCCCCCAATACATTTATTGCCCCGCGTATTCTTCTGACACTTCACATAACTGTTGCCAGTGCTGAGCGCATCTTCTCAAAACCAAAACCAAAACTCAAATGTGCGATCTTCCATGTCTCAAATGTGGTTAGTGGTCTTGAAACAATCTGTCAAAAATGTTTTACCCGAAGCGCTGGATCTAAATGATGTGGTTAGAGATTTTGCAGTGAAGAAAGCAAAGAAAGTCCTGATCTACTGATTCCCATAGGGAACTTCTGACAACCAGGTTAGATGTGCATGTCTCAAGAAACATGCATATTTGCTAGTCTTAAAATGCAGGGAACAAAGGCTCCTCATTACACAATCCCTATAGATTTTCAATTTACTATTGATACGTCAATGTAGACTTTTTTTTTTATTTGTTTGTCGCTCCAGGTTAGTCTCATCCAAATAGAAAAAGTAAAATCATGTCTGCTGACAACTGCCTGTGACAAAGACTTATGTGAAGCTGCAAGTACCATACACTCATGCGTCCAAATGCATTTAATTACTTTTTTTTTTTTAAGGAATGTGTTGCCAGACTCTGCAGTGAATTGATGTTCATGGAAGCTCTTGCGTGGTTTAGAGTATTTTGATATTAATTTGATGCATCTTGTGTAAGTCTTGCCTCGCTAGAAACTCTGATATTATGCCTGTTGTAGGCATTTTATGGCAAATTCACCTTTCTTAAACAAACGCTGCCAAACTTCTGAGGCGGCGGGGAAGGGTGCACGGCACACTAAAGTTTTAGCTAGGGCAGCAGATATTCTTGAGCAGCTCCTGAGCAGAGCAGAGGCAGAGACTGGGAGCAGCAGAACCCAGAGCATCAAGTCACAATTCCACTCAAAGTTAGCCCAGATGGCCCTCTGTTATGCTAGCAGAGAACCAGCTCTGCCATTGTGCCACCCAGGTCTGATTACTGCCTCCCCATTGGCACAGGGGCTCCCCGAGCCTCTTACATCAGGGGGCGGGGAGATGGCCAAAATCAGATTGGGTGTGGGAGCCGGGAGCCAATGGGAAGGCAGTAATCAGAGCAGGGAGGCATGGAGCAGATCCCCTCCTCTGCAGGAGTGATAGAGAGGTGCATGAGCCCCTGCATCCAGTTTGGGGCTCCACTCCACTTTGTATCCCTTCAACAACCTTCACTTTAAGCACTATGCCTAGTGTTCATATTTAGGTGGACCTGATTGCTAATTGAGTGGGCTGTGGACCACCCAGGTCCATCCATGGCTATTCCCTGCTCAGCACTCACCCCAAAGAATAATTTCACCAGCTGCCTCTATGCAGAACAAAATGATCTGGCTAGCCAGAGGAAACTTAACTGATATATGAGCCTAAATATCATTTTCAAAAGTAATTTAAGCACTTAGGACCCTAAATCTCATTGACTTTCAATGGGATTTCAGCTCCTGAGTGCCTAAATCACTTTTGAAAGTGGCATTTAAGCTTCTAAATCAGTTAGGCATTGCAATGCTGAGTAGAGCAATGCCTAACTACCTTTAAAAATCTGCGTTTAAGAGCTTACATTCTAATGGTAGTCGTGACACAAGTAATAGGCTTCAGGGACAGGAACAGCAGGCAATGTTACTTAGATATTATACATGTTCCCCCAACATATACAAAACTCACTCTCTCCCCATAAACCTACTAAACTCCACTTCTAGGGCAAAGTACAATCACAACTACTCCAGCCCCTTCACCCTCCCAGTCCAACCCTTAAATGAAGTCGCTGATTCACTATTGTGTCAAAAATACACACGTGTATATTATGTTTCTAAAAAGGTTGACTTTATGGATAGAGCTAAATCTTATTGCTGCTTACATTAACTTTTATTTTGCTTATATCAATGAGCTACAATATTACCCTTCTATGAAGAAGCTAAACATAATTCTCTTTAGATAGTTATAGGCCAAATGTTAGTTTACGAACACATTATTTTAAATAATATCGACATTGTGACAGAAACTAATAAACTATGAAATTCATAGTGAAAGAAGAAACCTAGCACCTGTCCTTCAAACCTTGCACAATGGGATGCATTTTAGCAAAGGATGCATTGTTCTGCTTCAACAGCATATAACATATGGTTCATTTCACTCAAATCTGAATTTCTTCACTTATGGTTTCTCAAATGTAGGGCCAAGTTCTACCCTTGTACTTTCATGAAAACTGCCATTGAGTGAGAAAGTTCACATATGAAATGCATAAAATATTTTCAAACAGCAACTTTTCCATTTTAACTCTATAGAACACTGCACACAAAAAGTTACATTAAAAGAGCATTATTAAGGTTATAAAAATCAAGCATTCAGAAGTTAGGAAATGCCAGAATTAAGGTTGCCTGTGTAACATTAATTTGGCCTCTTTGTGCATATGCATTATGATACAGGTGTCCACAAAGGCTTTAATTACATGATTCTATACTATTTTTTCCATAGGACCTCTGTCTCATCCAATGCACAGAATGGACAATGCTCACTTAATGAACAGCTATTCAAACCTTGGTCTGAATACAGAATTATTAATTTCCTCATGTTTTTTATGCTGATCATCACTATAGTATGTGGGTGCGTCACAAACAATTTATGTTCACAACACCCGTGTGAGGGGTGCCCACTTTACAGATGGAAATCTGAGGCGCAGAGAGATTAAGGTCAAAAGTTTCCACTAATTTTTGGTGTCCAATTTAAGATGCCTGGGACCTGATTTTTCAGAGTACTTAGCATGATATAGCATTGTTTGGAGCACAGTTACTGCTGTGAGCACTCAGCACTTTTATAAATCACACCCAGAGTATCAAGTTGGGAACCGAGAAAATGAGGAACACACAATTAGTGGCCACTTGCGAAAGTTTTGGTTTAAGTGACTTGTGTAGCATCATACAGGAACTCTGGCAGAGGGTGGGATTTAATCTTAATTCTTTAGGACAGCATTCAACTGCCTTAACTGTCAGCCTGTCTTTGCTCTTCCTTCAATCCCCTGCCTTTAATATGCTAAATTTGAGAGGACTTTCACAGGAACAGTAAAAGGCACATCCCTGACATAAAGGCCACTCCAATGCCAAACTGAAAGTCCCTGTTGCAAAGCACAGGGACACTAAAACTTCTTAAAGAAAAGATCACCAGCATTATTTTTAACATTTGGAAAATGAAGTATTTTTGTCTAGCCTCATTCTTAGAAAGGGCTGAACCTCTCAGCTGAAACTTGCCAAAAGGATTCAGCCTAAGGCAGGCATGTGGCATGGAATATTTCAGCCCAAATCATTCAAGTTTAGCAAAGTTATAAGCAATTGAAAACAGGGTTTTACAATGGGAAATGTAAGGTAATCTTAATAACGAGGGGTGCTACCAGAGCCATTTATAATAGGGAGACAACTCCACACGAAAAAGATCTGGTTATGATGAAACTGTGGTCATCCAAATTCTCTTGTTAATTGTAAAGGAACTAGCTCTGCCAATAATGACGGAACTTATCATTGGTATTGTTTATTACTGCAGCATCACTTGTAATCCTATAATAATGGTAGTGTCAGACTTTCCTTTGCAAACCTCAAATGAGGGGTTTAGATCCGGATTCAGCAAAGCATTTGAACACATGAAATCTATGAGGGTTAAGTATGTGCCTAAAGCTAAGCACATGCTTAAGTACTTTGCTGAATAGGGATGGAATGGTGAACAGAGGTCTTACTGTGTGCACAGCAGTGCACTTCTGATGCTAGATTATTCTGCCTTTACTGACATAGTCACTCTACAAATGACAGTAAGCCTTTATCTAGACTAGGAAAAAAGGTGTTTAGCTAAAATGGATATTTGTAACAGGTGTCCAATGTGAGGTAATATATTTCTATTGTAAATTAATGTACTTGAAATCCCATGGACATTAACAAAATAGCTCAGAGGATAAAGGGTCCTCCTTATATTGTAAAAATAGTGTTCAAATTCTATGGAAATCACATTTTTATGAAAGAAGTATATGCATTTTTTCTCCATTTTCAATTGACTACTACACTATAACACTGAATTATTTTGACCGTAAAATGTTGTCTTTAACAAAAACATAAAACAATTTTCTATTCACCAAGAAAACCAAAAAAGTATGTACCTTATGTAAAAAAAAAAAAAAAGTCATGTAGATGGTGCTATAAACCAGAAAACAGTCTTTATCTGAAATCTGCGCCCTAATATTCACAATGTTATTAATTTTGTGCTTTTAGTTCTCATTATATTCCACAGTGAAGCTTTTGTGTAGAAAATTTAACAACTACAAATTTGCATAGGAGACAGTAAAAAAAGTACCCATGTATCTTAGAGGATAGATTATCTGTTACATAAATCAAAGGCAATATTCCCAAGTATAGTATCAGTTGCCATCATGTAAATGAGGAGTAACTCTGGTAGTAAAGTTACACAGATGTAAAAGCCCAGTTAGATCAGAATCAGACCCATGAGTTCTAATATAGAAAAGGGCATGATTTTAACAACATTTCTTCATCAACTTGATTTTTAACAAGTGAAATCTTTTGGAACATATTTTAATTACTCCTGGGAGGCATTTACATGGTCCTTTTCATTGCCAACACATATTCCCCCCTCCCTACCAGCTTGCAATATTCTGTATATAGATCCTCATGACCAGGTCCAGCTCCAGGCACCAGACGAGGGGCCATTGTAAGCGGCGGCATTCTGGCCAATCTTGGGGCGGCACATTGCGGCTGCCCTGCCCCGTTTGTTTGGTTTTTTTGCTTCGACAGTCCGGCCCCATTTTTGTTTTTGTTTTTTCGTTTGGGGCGGCAAAAAAGCTAGAGCCGGCCCTGCTCATGACCACTCCACACAAAAATCAGACACAAAATCAGAGCACCCTATGCTGAATGAAGTTGCAGTCCTGCAATGCAATCCACCAGCACAAGATCGTGGTCCTGCACATATATAGTAGACAACTTATAGCTTTCAATGGCTGCTTTTATATGGCTGACTGCAGTGGTTATTCTCTCTACACAGGCACTGGTTTGCTCTAGACACGTTGGGAAAAGAGCCTGTGAGCCAAAAGATGTGGGGACAGAGTTTCTGCTGCAGTTTCCATTGTCTGTCAGGAAGTTCGTTATGACTCCCTGATTTTTTGCCCCTGTCCCAACCCCACCATGAGTTAGAACAGCCTGGGGGCTACTCTAAATGGCATCAGCTGGCTATGGTCTTAGGGTTCATATGCCAGCTGGGTGTTGCCAAAGTGCAATGTGCTCCAGGCACTCCCCCGTTCTCCCCTTTCCTGCCCCAACATGCACAGTGCCCCGGAATTATAGGGAGGGAGGTGTAGGAGACAGCTATTCCAGCTCTGTGCCTACTGGGGACTCCCCCATAACACAGGTATCCTCAATCAGGGATTTGGAGGAAGTTTTCACTCCCTTTGGCTGCCTGAGTGGTGCAAAGTGAGCAGGAGCAGATCCTCTGCCCTATGCTGTCAGTGGAGAAAGCCTGATTAGAAAGGGGTTAGTCACTGGCCAAAATTCTCTCTCCCCCCTTTTGTCAAGTATACTGTGCACCACAGCTATTTCTGTAGCATTGTATCATATAGACACACCTGCATGTATTTGTGAAGCACTTTGGGATGTTATGGAATGAAAGGCACTATATAAATGCCAGTATTACTGCTGTGGGTAACAGATATTCATAAAATTGCATATATTTACAAATGCATATTTATGTATAGTAATGTATCATAAACCATGTTAAGTAGTCTTAGCATACTTTGGTATTTAAGCTCCTACATGGTGTCTGTTCATTTCAGACACAGAGAAGTAAACATAAGACTGCGCCTGATACCACCCCAATTCTACATTTAATAAGAGAGAGATGCTATTTTTTGCAGAGTTATATTTATGCATAACTTCTCAAGTAACTGTAGAACTGTTTGACCCTGATCCCTTATAGGCCACACCGAAGGCTGGAGTGCCCTGCAGCTCCCACTTGAGAAGTGTGGTTTCCTATCTCCATTCTGAGAGCAGTACCTAAATAGCACAATTTAGCCCTTTCTTTGAAGAATATCCCTCAACATTCTCAACACAGGTGTTCTACATAGAGGATGGATGGATTAAGGGTTCGATCTTGCAAAGCACTCAATGCCCACCTCACATGTGTGCTCAACACCTGGCAAGATTGAGTCCTAAATGAGCAGGCTTCGCTTTTTGAAGATGATAATTCCGTACATAAAACTGTTGTGCAGGAACAGAGATGATTACAACTTTCTAACATGCTGGTACACTTATTTAACCACCTCTACTGTATATGTCGTGTACAGGTCGACATCTCTCAGCAGTCCTCATTAACGGCTAAGACTAGTCAAGGAAGAGAGTCTATAATGTAGAACTAAAATATCTCTTGAAACAAGGGCTGTACGAAACTGTGGGAAAATATACGATTGTGTAGTTTTGTTTTGGGAGATTTCATGACTAGTAAAAATTCACTTCTTTGCGAACTAAAATTTTGCATCAAAAAGAAAAAAATCATTTGTTGGTGATTCTTTTCTGAAAAATGGGCTTCATATTACTCCATATTTCACAAATTTAGTGAAATATTTTTACATTTACATTTGTCAATTTTCACTGAAAATGGTTTCTCAGATGATAAATGCAAAAAGTAATATAAATTTTCAACTATCTTACAAAACTCAAACAACCTCAAATTGAACATTATCAATTTCATTGCCATATTTGCGCTGCTCTGGTTGTATCGTTTTATTTGGAGATAATGTTTCAGACCCATAAGTCTCAAGTGCTGAGAAGAAACTTGCTTACTTCATTCTAATAGGAAAACCGACATAAAAATAGACCAAAATTAAATAGACCATAAAAACGTCTTTGCAGAAGATAAACCAGCAGTGTTCAGAAAAAAATTGGCTGCCTCTCAGAAGAGTAGTGTAACACTGATAGACTGCAGTCATCAGCGGACGGGATCGAATCTGGGACCTCTGGACCTAAATGCATAAGCCAAAAGCCACATGGCAGTTAGCTAAGGGTGTAGCAGACTCATTAATCTCAAAGTGGTCTCAGTGCTGCTAGAGGAGACAGAACACCACACCCAAGAGGTGTGTGGGTTACAGTAGCGCTAGCTGAAACTTGGAATTTCCATTTGACAGGAAATTCCATCATTTCAAAATTTCCTTTCATCCTGAATTGGAACAAAAAGTAAATATTTTGAAATTTCTCACAAAACAAACGTTTTGAAAAAAATCATTTTGGAAATATCAAAATGGCATTAGTGAATCACCTCATTTTGACTTTACCATTTAGATTTTATTATGTAATATAACACAAAACATAACTACAGTCAAAATGAAGTGCTCTGATGTTATTAGAATTTTGTTTACTGAAATACATTCTTCATAAAAGCCTCAGTCAATGTTGGTCAATGAACCATCTCAATCAAGCCCCACATATGTTACAATACTGCATCCATCCCTGATATATTCATTTAGTTTAAAAAATCCAAACAGTAAATGATATTAGACATCATTCTAAAATCTTGCATATTTAGTCTTGAGAAAAGAAGACTAAGAGGGACCTGTTAATAGCTGTTAGGGAGAGGACAGTGATTAACTGTTCTCCATGTCCAGGGAATGTAGGACAAGAAGTAATGAATTGAATCTGCAGCAAGGAAGATTTAGGTTAGATATTAGGAAAAACTTCCTAATTATAAGGATAGTTAAGTACTTGGTCAGTAAGGATAGTAAGTACTTCGACCTCTCAAGGTCTCTTCCAGTCCCAAATATATGTATGGATTCTATGACTGTTTCAGATTCTACTGACTCTCTTTAGAACGATATGGCACAATTTATCATAGTTACTCTGTGTCACCATACGATGTCCCAAAGGCACGAACATATCTTAAAGTTGCATGGCTTTAAAAAGTATCACTTTTCACTGATATTTGACTTTGAAAAAAAGTGAAAGTTTTTCCAGCAAAACACACTAAATATAATCAACATATGATAATCACAGTGCCACGGTTTAGATTCAGGTTCTGAAAGGGATGATATTTATCCTTCTCTTTCACCACGAAGCTAAATCTAACCAAAAATTACCGTGTCAGAAAAAATAATAGCATTCCCCATTCATAATTTACATATTTATGTGAATAATAATGGGGAAAAAGCACTATACTTCCTTTGCTGCTGCACTGAATACTACTCATAAGTCCTTAGAACATCAAATTTACGAAACATGAACCTCCCTTTCTAATGATACTTCCCATGAGATATTTCAGTTCACCCAATTGCTATTAATACTATTTGCCTTTACAGAAATCCAAAACTACTCTATATGCTATAATGAATACAATATAAGGAAGGATTTCTGTGGAAGCCAAAAGCACTTTCTCTCATCTCACTGACAATATTAAGCCACTCCTGGCATTACATATATTTATATTACTCCATGAGTTGGCCAATGAAGCATAGTTCTGTATGTAAGCTGGCAAGCATTGTACTATGGCTGTCAGGTTGGCACACTAATTCTATGTTTCACAGGAAGAAACTGGAAAATCTTGAATGCCCTCTTCTTCAAATGTAATAAATCTAAGAGGCAGTAAACAACTCTTCCTATGGCAGTTACAGACACAGATTCTTGATTCAACAATGCTCATGGAAAACTATTTCATGCAAAATGTTCCTAGTACTTACCACCAACGTTTACTAATGTGATCTCTTTCAATGATTCATAAGAAATTACTAAGGTAGCTATTAAGATCTACTGAATCATTCATGGAACATGCTAAGCACAAGTCGCTTGTAATGCAAGCTGATTTGAACAGATTAAATTTTAAATTCAAAGTGTATGTGAGCTGTAAAGGCAATTACTCAATGTCAGTGGAGCTTAACTTTCTACAGAAAACACCAGAAGCTCATTCTAAAAAAAAAAGAGGGGAGAGAATTTAGTCACCAGTATGCTGAAAAACGTGGTTTCATAATTAGATGCTGCTACAGAACCAAATCCAGCTTTGTATGGAAAAGAAGATTTGATTTCATTTGAATATAAAGACATCTTCATGAGAACAGAGCTACTCAAATTAACTTATACAAAGAGGCAATTTTAAATGCTATATATTATGTATAGTACATTAAATATTGTACATATTATATAATGATGAAAACTCCAGCATTCATTTTAAAGACTCTATGTTGTAGATATATTAAATAGATGGGGGAAAGGACAGCTATTCAAAAGTGACTTTCCTCAAAGGCAATTCAAGTTGGCTTCTAGTTGTTCATATGCAAGTCAAATATACAGTCGGATAGGGTCTGGCAAATTGGAATTACTATAAGAAAGAAAAGAGGAAGTTAAATCAAAGTATTCTTTTATTCTTCCTTCTTAGCCCCCTAAGACCTTTCATTTTTTTAATCATAGGTTACCCTTCTTGAGAGGTTGAATTAATCTGTGATCTTACAACTTTGTACTTGTTTTTAATCCATCTAGCCATTACCTCAAAAATGCAGAATTCCTGACCTACAGTAACAGGATTTAATTTAAGAATTCAGAGTAATTCTTTAAGCAGTAAACGTAAGGGCTTACACAGTGACAAGTGAATTGCTCCACGGTCTAAGAATTCATTTGCAAGAGCATATTAAATTGTGACTATCATCAAAGATTTCCAGTGGGGCATTTTATCTAATTAGTAATATTTGTGACACTTGACTCAGAATTTAATAGCCATCGGGTCGAACTATAGCATTCTGATCTTTAAATTAAGCAATAATACCTAAGTCAGATAATACTAGCAGTTCATGTCTGATTTGTAGGAAGAATTGTTAACAACAATTAGCAACATGCTCCAGAATGGAAATATCCTGCATTACATCACATTTGATTGTACAAAGAATAAAAATATTGACATTTCTTAAATGCACAGTAGTGATAAAGCACAATGAAAAGTAATAGAACTGATAAGTGGGCCCATAAATTGGTAATGTTTGGGTGAATAAAAGTGCCTTCTTTTTTGGTCTGTAACATGTCCTTAACCTTTAACACACTGCAATCTATCAGTATGTTCTTGAGGATTTAGCCAGATAGCAACTATGAAAATCAATGGAAGTCATGAGTTATCCTTGAAAATTTCAACTTTCATTCTTATTTCTGAAGCACTGTGGAATTATTCAACAAGCACATATGGGGAACTGGGAAGATCAGAGCTGGTGAGAGTCTGGGAACAAAAGAGAACTTGGAAATGTTTTCACAATCAAGGGATATCTCTAATGTGTGTGCTGCTTTCCTAGTATCTAGCCAGAAAACTTGCTGGCTATACAGTCCGGATAAGGCGGACATAATGTTGGTAAAATGAAACAAACAGTGGGAAGATGTAGGGGGAAATTATGTAACTCCCTTTGCTGATGGATTTAACTACCTTTTGGTACTGAAGGTCTCTTGAATACCAAGTTTCTCTTGAATCCTTGGTTGCTTCTGGATACCTAAAAGCGAATGAAGCTGCATCTGAATGCCACCTGGAACCCCAGATTGTGAATCTCTGTATCAAAAGATGAATAAAATTCCACAACAGCGGGATTGTACAGTTTCCCCCTTACCTTCCAGCTATTTCTCTTTTTACGGCATTATCTCACTCTTAACCAGATTCAGCACAGTCATGTGGAAAGTGCCAAAAACATATAATTTAATTCCCCTACATGTACAGATACTTACTTAGAAAAAAATAACATTAATTATTTCTCATAAAAATATTGGGCCAAGTCCTGAAGTTTTTACTTACACAAAACTCCTGTTAAAGACAATAGGAGCTCAGTCTGAGTAAGGTCTTCAGGATTTAGCTCACTATATATTATCCAATTATCAGCTCAGTTCTGTCACCTGCTACTTATGTAAAACTCACATGGCTTCAAGTGCTGTTGCACATATCCAGGTAGAGAGTTTGATTCCCTGAGTCCAAAATATTGACATAACAAATAGGACCTTTGGGAAAGTCAAACAGTAATTTAGAATTCAGACGCTGTTTCTATTTTGCCCTCTGCAAGGTGTCAGATATCCTGTCTTGGTTTCATTCAGAGTGGCTGAGCCATTTATTGTAACTATTTATGTGTAATGTGCCCAGGATATTTTTATGTGTTACTAAATAAAAGAAAATGCCTGCCATGCACTGGAATATCAGCAGCATGTAACCAAACGCAAATATGCAGAAACTTCAGCAACAGCACATGGAACACCTCCTTGGCCAGATTTTTCAGTATCTGAGGTTTACCCAAGGTCTTATTCCATAAAATATCTCAACCACTACACATGTAAATTCTCAGTCAATGGGAAGTCAATTAAAGTCAGAGAGAGATGTATAGTTCAAACCTTGAGCACCACTTAAAAAATTTAGGGATAAATCAATTTGCCAATTATTATTTTTACCAATTTACGCATACGTCATAAAGAGAACAAAGAAGGCGCACATACTGCAACACTGCCTCCAGGAAATCTTTCCTCTTATAACAAGGATTTGTCTGTCAATGCAAGGTAATTATATACATGTGTCTTCTATATGTTTTGTAACATTTCATAATTTGATTGATAAAACTGTCAAATATTATTTGACTCAATTCCAAAGCTCATCTTCGACCCTGAATTATTAATTTCAGAAAATTTTACTTGTCATAGTCACATTGATTCATACGAGGAGAGTATTTTGTCCTCAGTGTTCAAATGTCAGAAAGTTGGGAATGAAATGTTTCTTCACATCCACTTGTATAACCAAACCCACATTTAAAGAGAATCATTCATTATTCAATTTCTATATTATATCTGGTACTTTCACTTTTCACAAGAAAAAAATAGCAAGTTCTCCTGTAAAAAGGGCCTGTGTGCCTTATTTTTTCAGAACACCATCTTTTGTTCTCTGTTTGTACAGTGCCTAGTACATGGGGTCCTGGTTCGCAACCGGGGCTACCGCAATTCAAATAATAATAATTAAAATATATTATGCCTCTTCTCACTCCTTAAGTAAGAGACTTATGGGATGTCCCAGAATGTGTATTGTCCAGATATGTTTTCCCAGTGTAAGAGGCTGTTCAAAGCCCTTTAGGAGCCAGAGCAGAAGATAAGAGGAAGATCATCCTCACTGGCCAGATAGAATTCAGTCCCCTGATATTATGGGCCAACTGCCAGAAAAGTGAAGAGTGGCACCTGCTGACAATCACTTCATGCCTGAACAGAAGAAAGTTTCAGCATGAAAGCAAAGGAAGCAAAGCATTAAAGGAGCTGGAAAATAAGGTAAGTAGAAGAAGAGAAAAAGAAATTGAGAAATCAATTGAGAAATGTTACTAGATAAAGCAAGGAGTTAGGGATGGACAAACTATTGGTAGTTCTGCCTAGTCACAAATCCATTCAAATGCTGTGTTTGAAAATACGATGTGAACTTTGCATGCCATTAGAATTGTTTTCTGTTTAAAGGACACTGTGAAAGAAGGAGCAGAGAGAAAAAAATTAATGAAAGGTATAGTGAAAATAGACCAAAGGAAAATATAAATTCAGAAGGGCTGAGAATGTAGCAGTGATGGGAAGAGAGCATTTCTGAAAGAGAAATACTGTGTGTGTGTAGTGCAAAAAAGTTCAAACTCATGCAGAGACTAAGCATGGAAAATTCAGCCTGAGTTATATGCAACTGAAAACAGACAGTCATAGTCTAAAGTATTAGGAAACCTTAAGTATAGGTGTTGCTATGCTCTCCACCTATAACACCCATAAGGTACCCATTTTTATCATTCTAACTTTGGGGTTTGCATATCCGTTGGATCTAGCTGAGACAATGAAGAGGGGAGGAGAAAGTAACAGGTCTGTGCACTGTAGTCACTTTCCCCAACCCTGAAGAAGCCCCATCCACAAGGATCTGTCACTTGGGAGGAGGCCGGTCAACATAAGAAGGTTGGGAATGAGCGCTCATGCCTGGTTCCATGGCAGTATTCCCTCTTAACTGTATGGGGTTATTCAAAGTACCGGTAAGTTCATGTTTTCCCTGTCAACATTATCTCATTCATTGCCCTCCTCACACTCTGATAATCCCTTAGGGAGGAGGTTGACAACAGCAGTTGTTCACACCATGGTAGTCCAATGAGTCAGTGGAAAGGCACAGAACCCCTGCAGATTTCTGGGGGACCACTTCTTTAGGGTGCTGAATCCTCTGCTGGTTCTGTAGGGTGGGATCATCCCCATGAAAACAAAGCAGTGGAAGCTCTAAGTAGAAATTCATGGAGTGTCCCATTTCCTACATGGTTTTTCCTACCTAACAGGCAATCTTGCTCATGGAGATTGTCAGAAAAAAAATTAACCCAGGTCTGTGAAATATACCTCAGATATAAATAACTGTGTAAGCCCAGGTATCTCTCTCCTCACACTCTGCATAGTTCACTTTTAATAGGACACACCGTACATTTCATTTTAACTTCAGTCTAGTGTCCCTTATAAACTGGTAAAATTACTTCAGTCTCTAAGCAAAGGCTCTTGCATGCATCTGCATAGTCAACTAAATCTTTAAATTCTGCAGTTATGATCCCTTGGATTACATTTTGGATTAATAAACTTCTCCTCATAAATGTTCAAATCTTCTTTTCCTTATATTAGTTGACCTTATAACAACCTGAGGCACTTATTTATGGCAAAGCAAAGACAAGGGTACCTTTCATGTCCCTTGCATTTCATTTTTAAATTTGAAGGCTGTTAAAACAATAGCCATCTTCTGCTGCTAGGGAAACACGTTCTAGCTAATACAAATGATCCCTTTCGTCACACAAAACAGATACTATAGATAAATTAGATAGACCAGGTCCTCCCTACCTACTTAAGATGCAACTCACATTGATAGCTAAGCAACGCTCTGGCAATCTAAAGATCAGAAACTAGGATTATTTCTTATTTTTTCCCATCTCCCATAAGATATTATAAAATTTTAATCATGTGTTTGGGACACAATACAAAGCCCCTCTTTTCTCCCTTACTTGCAAGAAGGTTGGTAAAGCTGGAGAGTGGCTGGAGGGGGCGAGTTTGTTTGTATGGTTTATTTATTTTTATAATCACATACTTCTCGGGTAGTGTTATCTCAGATTAAATACAGGAATCTGTTTATGTATGATTATATATTTAAGAATGTCAACAGTGCACAGAGATTGGGACATCCACTGTTTTCTGTACAATTAGTGTAAATTTGAATAAGTAAATAATAAACCCCCAAAGCCACTGGTAACATGTGTGGATATTGAGAAGATCCAGCAAAGTCAGTCTCCAGAATCTTCGGGAATAATATTTTCAAACAAGTAGTTCCATGGGAGAAAATGGCTCAACCTTTTGTACAGTCTTTTAGATTATTTAAACTGGGATTTGATGAGCCAATGAATGTCTGGATCATCTTGTGCAGACTGGAACATTATACTGAATCATATTAACCAGGAGGATTTTAAAAGGCTATTTTATGAAACTTTAACTGTCTGAACTGCTCAAAGCTTTTTGCTCAGGCATCCCTATTAGCATTTAAAATAATTATTTGCTATTTCATGCGGGTCTTTCACCTTATTTTAGTCTCAGCGCTCTCTTTCATGCTTTAACTCCTTCAACTAGCAAAAACTGGATTGTTCCATGCTCTCTTAATAGGGTTTTGTTTTTCAGTCATGCCTATTTTCTTGGACTTCTATGTAATGCTGAAGAGGGAGTATGATGTGTGTACCTGGGGGCTGGGCTACTCCAGACAGCCTGATGAGAATTTCTGCATCACAACCAGATAGTTTATTACTCTGTTCTCTTTTTTTCTTTATAGCAATGTTTTTCTTTCAGCTAGTTTCTTGCTCCTTCAGCTGATTTTCAGCATTTTGTTCACTCTGTCATTATCAGCATAATCTAGAATCTACATCTACATGTTTGATAAATTGAAACAGAAGTCTTTTCCCCTCACGGTTTGGCCAAAGTGTTCAACCTTGAGTGCTTAAAGCTAGTTATCTAGATTTCTGACTTATGGTTTTGTCCTTACTCTACAATGTGTTGTGCACTAGACTTTATAGTATGCCTGTATATGCCATTATAGTATAGTAGGTTTGCAACAACTAATCAAATGATCCAAAACAAACATTTAATTTATTATTTGTCAAGTGCCCACAATGTGCTCAATTCAGTACAAGCGAAAAGAATGCATGGTCCCTGCCCCATAAATGTAAATGGAGGTTAAAATCCAAACAAAGTTAAAGTATAAGGTACAACAAAAATGACAGATCAGCAAAATCATCTTGGGCACTGTAGCAACCCGCATGGAATTTAGAGGAAGGGAGCACAGGTTGCAGGACGGAAGAGTTTGGAGAAGGCACTAGGAATTCAGTCTGTATGTACAGGCTGGAATGCTAGCTGCAGTTGTAGTATCTCTGTAGATAGTTCTCTTAATAAAGAGACAGTTTTGTTTTAAGAAACATGGCATCCTTTCATGTTATTTATTACCCAGTACGTGGTACACAAAACATTCTCTAAAAAACTACAAATCATCCTAAATGGTGTTTCAGCTCCCAAATGGAAAGAACCCTGGTCTGAGAAATTGTCTGAGAAATTAACTCTCTGAGGAAGTTCATGGTTGTGTCTGTGTTTCCTGCCTCTGGGGAAAAGGGGAACTATTTTGTAACAGCAAATCCAGCAACAGGAGGGGAGCTGCCTCTGTACCATCTTCCAGTAATAAACAGAAGTGACTCTGTTTGTTGAATTTGTGCCTAAAGTCACTATTTTGGAAACTCTGCCTTGCTTTTGCTAGCCTGCTAATAAATAGGTCACATAACAATTATTACTAGTCATTATTTCCATTACAATACCCATTATGCTAGATAGGGGTTGCCAGGTGTCCACCTGATCCAAAAGGGACCCTGGTGGCTGTTAAAAGTCTGGTTGGCAGCTCCCAGAAGCGGTGACATGTCCCGCGGCTCCTAAATGTAGACACGGCTGGAGGGGAACCACAGCTAATGGGAGCTGCAGGGGCGGAACCTGCGGGCGGAGGCAGAATGCACCATGCAGAACCACCTGGCCACTCCTATGCCTAGGAGCCGAGGGACATGTCGCCGCTTTCAGGGAGCCCCCCCAAGATAAGTACCGTCCAGAGCCCTCAGCCTGAACCCCCTCCCACAATCCAACCCCCTGCTCCAGCCCTGAGCCCCCTCCTGCACCCAAACTACCTCCCGGAGCCTGCACCACCCCTGCACTCCAACCCCCTTCCCCAGCCTAGAGTCCCCTCCCGCACTCTGAACCCCTCATTTCTGGCCCCACTCTGGAACCTGCACCACCAGAACACAGCCCATACCCCTCCCACACCCCAACCCCCTGCCTCAGCCTGGAGCCTCCTTTCACATCCAAAGCCCCTGGCTCCAGCCCCCAACCCAGTGCCCCCTCCTGCACTCCAAACCCTTCATCCCCAACCCCACCCCCCAACCCCCTGCCCCGGCGCAGAGCCCCCTCCTGCACCCTGAACCCCTCATTTCTGGCCCCACCCCAGAGGATAGAGAAGTGTGATAAACTGTAAATGGCACAAAAGCATGTAAGGCACTGTACAACCCTCTAGCATACAATTTCTGTGGATTAGCAAAGAAGCAGCCAAGCAATAATGTTCATATCACAACCAAGTGTTTGCAGAGACAACCATCTACCATCTCTTCTTAATTACTGCTTCTCAGCTATCTCCTATGAAAATCATCTTGTGCTGGCATATTGGTTATTTCATCATTTAGTCAAACTAAATATAATTACTTTTTAATATATCTTCATGAATCTAAATCCTTAATTATTGTTCATGGTTTTCTCTGAATTCCTTCCAATTTGTTGCTACACTTCTAGTGCCAACTTGTGCAGAATTCTAAGTGCAGTCCTTCCAGTGCTGTAAAGAAAGGGATGATCTATTCTCTGAGTACATAGTATGTACAGAAGGCAGTGTGTGCCAGTGGAGAAGACATTGAACTGGGAGTCAGAAGACCTTGACTTCAAAATCTGGACTGAAACTTAGATTTTGAATTTTGTTGCTTAGGCCCCTCTCTAATTAGTGTATGAGGATTTTCCAGGCTCCTAGCCAAATGAATATTTTATAAAGGTCATATATAGCCATACAAAGGCTCCACACGGTAACATAATCATTTGGAGGTATTATGTGATGCAGCCCAATATTCCAATAACATACTGATAGTAACAAAAGATGTAGCATTAGAAAACTAAATACAAGAGTATAAAGTTCAAAGTTTGTTCTCTAGGTTGTATCATGGTATAACTCCTACATGTTACACAAATATACATTATTTCCTCCCACGCCCTGAAAGTATATTTACAAAAATCAGAATTTGTTTCCTGTGTGTATTGTTTTTCTAATTAAAATTGAAGGAGTAAAGATTTCTTCCATATTAGCTATGTTTCTCCTTAAATAGAGCATCTGTTTTGGGTCGGGTACTTTATAGCAGAGGTTCTCAACCTTTCCAGACTACTGTACCCCTTTCAGGAGTCTGATTTGTCTTGTGTACCCCCAAGTTTCACCTCACTTAAAAACTACTTGCTTACAAAATCAGACATAAAAATACAAAAGTGTCACAGCATGATATTACTGAAAAATTGTTCACTGTCTCATTTTTACCATATAATTATAAAACCAGTCAATTGGAATATAAATATTGGACTTACATTTCAGTGTATAGTATATTGAGCAGTATAAACAAGTCATTGTCTGTATGAAATTTTAGTTTGTACTGACTTTGCTGATGCTTTTTTATATCTAGATGAGTTGATGTACCCCCTGGAAGACCTCTGCGTAGCCCCAGATGAGAACCACTGCCTTTTGGAACCTTCATGTTATTCAACAGCTACTTGTGTAGCTACCAATTTAATGTTGCTTTCATTACCCTCATCTCCTCTCTCACTCTTCCAACCTTTTGCTTCTCACTTGTATCTTGTCTCAAATTATATTGTAAGCTTTTGTGGGAGGGGGCTGGCTCTTACTGTGTCTTTGTACAGGGCAGGCACAATGGGATCCTGATCCTGACTCAAGGCACTACCCTCAATACAAATAAATAAATAATAAAATGGAAGAATAATAAATAATAATAATGGATTTTGACTTAGTACTGTGGCTTTCAAACACACACATTTACCACAGTATATGTATGAATATACAAGTTACTCTAATTTATTGCCCCACAACTTTAACAAAAACTTAAGGTTGCTCAGTGGTGTCTCATGACCCACCAGAATTTCAAGCTGAGCTACACCGGAAATGAAGAGCACTATCCCTGCAACGCAACTTTAACTCTGCCCTGTGAAGCTGGCAATGGTCATGGGCACTGGTTTAGTAAGAGTAGTGTTATAATAAATAGACGGTGCGGTGTTCCAGAGATTTGAATTGCAGCATTTATTTGTCTTCGCTCCAGCTATGTTCATGTGTTAGGTGTAGCTATACTGAATAGTCACTGTGATATGTAGAGAGGGAACAAGGCACCACTGGGCAATCTTATCACTACATTAACAATGTTTTGGGGGGTTAATTTCTTTGTTTGTTTTTTAAATAATTTCTCAGCCTAGCTCTCCCCTTTACTGCCCCAGGCTTTTTGGCAATGATCACCCCAGTCACAGAAGGCGTTGGATGTATGTTGGTCCCTCCACTGCCCCCTGCATCAACTCCTCATCTCCCTTCTCTCTACCCATCCAGCACAGCTCAGTCATCCCTTCCCAGGCCTCCTTCCCCTAGAGAGACAGGCATTCTTGATAGCCCTACAGGTTCAGGAGTTGGGGCAAGGATACAGGAACAGTGCAGGGACTGGCACAGAGTTGAGGGGGCATGTTTTAAAGTGGGGACAGAAATGGGAAGTATGGATATGGGGTGGTTAGCTTCAGTCCCCTCTGCAACCTCCATTGGTCTGACCGCCTCCTTCTGTCCCCACACTCTTCTGCACTGCTCTGACTTCCCCTTTTCCCCTAGAAGCAGCAGCATCAAGGAGAAGGGTGAGCTCAGTCTCCCCTCCCCACTGCTGGAGACAGGTTCCTTTCCCTGATCAGGGAGAAGTGGAGGGTAGGGGAACTCCTGAGTTTCCTCCGTTGGCCTGCTGGAGCAGTGATGGGGAGGAATTGATCGGTGATGGAGGAATTTGTAAGGGGCGGTGGAAACAGCTGAGGTCACACAGTTGGCTCCACTTCTCTTCCTCTCCACTTACTTCACTAAGGGGGAAGATGTCCAATTTCCCCCTCTTATGGTTCTGATCTATCAGCATGGGCAGTGGGTAATAGAGGATGGGTGAAGCTAAACCTCCCCAAATCTCTACCTCCCCAAACCTCTGCTAATGCTACCCGCTGCAGCTCCAGGACCAGGCCGCAGCTCAGAGCTACTCTGAGCGGCCCAAGCTGTGGGCTCCTCCGGACTGCTCTGGGCACCAAAGGGCTGGCTGGGGTTTGGGACTGCTCCAGGCACTAGCCTGGGTTTGAGACTGCGACAGCAGGCTGGCCAGTGAGACCGGGGGGGGAGGGGAAGGTGCGGAGAGGGGGTGGGACCTTGGGCTAGCCTCCCCGAACGGCGGGGTGCATGCACCTCCCATGTCTATCAATGCTTTTGAGCTGCTTAAAGATCCCTTTGATGATGCTCTTTGTGATCATAGAAAAACTAGGGTTTTGGAAACCCAGTTTTCATCAAACTCTGGTCATCAAAGGGGGTTTTCAAAAACATAGTGTTTGGATGATCCCTTATGAAAACATGAATATGGTCGTATTAGGTAAAACCAATGGCCCATCTAGTCCAGTATCCTGTCTTCCGACAGTGGCCCATGGCAGATGCTTCACAGGGATGAACAGAACAGGGCAATTTATTGAGTGATCTGCCAGTTTCTGGCAGTCAGAGGTTTAGGGACACAGAGGAAATGGGATTGCATCCCTGACCATCTTGGCTAATAGCCATTGATGGACCTATTCTCTATGAACCTACCTAATTCTCTTTTGAACCCGGTTATACTTTTGGCCTTCACAACATCCCATGGCAATGAGTTCCACAGGTTGTCTATGCGTTATATGAAGAAGTACTTCCTTATGCTTATTTTAAATGTGCGGCCTATTAATTTCTTGGGTGGCCTTTGGTTCTTGTATTAAGTCAATGGACAAATAACAGTTCCTTATTCACTTTCTCCACTCCATTCATGATTTTATAGATGTCTATCATATCCTCCCTTAGTACAGTGGGTCTCAATCTTTCCAGACTACTGTACCCCTTTTAGGAGTCTGATTTGTCTTGCATACCCCAAGTTTCACCTCACTTAAAAACCACTTGCTTACAAAATCAGACATAAAAATACAAAAGTGTCGCAGCACATTATTACTGAAAAATTGCTTAGGTTCCCATTTTTACCATATACAGGTAATTATAAAAAATCATTTGGAATATAAATATTGTACTTACATTTCAGTGTATAGTATATAGAGCAGTATAAACAAGTCATTGTCTGTATGAAATTTTAGTTTGTACTGACTTCACTAGTGCTTTTTATATAGCCTGTTGTAAAACTAGGCAAATATCTAGATGAGTTGATGTACCCCCAGAAGACCTCTGTGTACCCTCAGAGGCACATGTACCACTGGTTGAGAACCACTGCCTTAGAGACTCTTTTAGAAGATGAACTGTCCCAGTCTTGTTAATATCTCCTGATATGGAAGCTATCCCATACCCCTAGTCATTTTTGTTGCCCTTCTCTGTAATTTTTCCAATTCTAATGTACCTTTTTTGAGATGATGCAACCAGAGCAGCACTCAGTATTCAAGGTGTGAGCATACCATGGATTTATATAGTGGAACTATGTTACTTACTGTCTTATTATCTATCCCTTTCCTAATGGTTCCTAACATTCTGTTTGCTTTTGTGACTGATGCTGCACATTGAGTGGATGTTTTCAGAGAACTATCCACAATGACTCCCAAGATCTCTTTCTTGAGTGGTAACATCTAATTTACACCCCATCATTTTGTATATATAGTTGGGATTATGTTTTCCAATGTGCATTGCTTTGCATTTATCAACATGGAATTTCATTTTCCATTTTGTTTCCCAGTCATCCAGTTTTGTGAGATTGCTTTGTAACTCTTCGCAGTCTGCTTTGCACTACTATCTTGAATAATATTGTATCATCTGCAACTTTGCCACCTCATTTTTTTCATTTTTTCCATATCATTTATCAATATGGACCCCAAAATTTACCTATCTTACCTATTCCTCATCTTTGTTTCCTATCTTTTAACCAGTTACTGATCCAGGAGAGGATTTTTTTTCCTCTTATCCCATGACTGCCTACTTTGGTAAAGAGCCTTTGGTGAGGTCTCTTAGCAGAGGTTTTCTGGAAGTCCAAGTACACTATATCCGCTGGATCACCCTTGTCCACATGTTTGTTGACCCACTCAGAGAATTCTAACAGACTGGTGACTCATGATTTCCCTTTACAATGGCTAAGTTGACTCTTCTCCAACATCTCTCTGATTATTCTGTTCTGTACTACAGTTTCATCTAATTGGCCTGGTACTGAAGTTAGGCTTACTGGCCTGTAATTATACTACTAAGGGTTGTTATCTAGGGATGTGCTGGCTCCTCAGTAGCTGTGTCAGAACACCACACTAAAGGTTGGCAGAGAGGCAGAGCCCCCACCATGCACTCCCCAAACAACACAGCGCTTGCCCTGCTACCACGCCCTCCATATCCCCCGAGAATCACTAGCTCTGCACCAAAAATGTTATAAGTATCTGAAAATGTTATGCACAGCTCAAGTTAGGTGGGTTGTGTATCAGGAACCCCTTGATAAAATGACCCCGGGATTTACCATAGATTCATAGACATGTAAGAGTAGAAGGGATTTTGAGAAGTCATTACATCCAATCCCCAGCACTGAGGCAGACCCAAATAAATCTAGAACGTTCCTGACAGGTGTTTGTCCAGTCTGTTCTTAAAAGCCTCCAAAGATGGGGATTCCACAACTTCTCCTGAAGCCTATTCCAGTGCTTAACTACCCTTATAGTTTGAAAGCTTTTCCTGCTATCCAACCTAAAACTCTCTTGCTGCAGATTATGCCCATTACTTCCTGTCCTACCTTTAGCGAAGATGGAGAACAATTGATCACCATCCTCTTTATAACATATTTGAAGACTATCATTAGGTCCCGCCTCAGTCTTCTTTTCTCAAGACTAAACATGCCCAGACCTTTTAACCTTTCATCGTAGATCAGGTATTTTATCTTTTTTGTTGCTCTCCTCTGGACTCTTGCCAGTTTGTCCACCTCTTTCCTAAAGTGTGGTGCCCAGAATTGGACACAGTCCTTCAGTTGAGGCCTCGTCAGTGCCAAGTAGAGCAGGACAGTTACCTCTCTTCTCTGACATACAACACTGCTATTAAAACTTCCCAGAATGAAATTAGCCTTTTTTTTCACAGCTGCATCACATTTTTACTATCCTGCACCAGCATGGGGTACAGCAAATGTCAAGGCAAACTGAGTTAGCTTGTGGATTTTAGAGCCCTTAGAATAGTCAGTTGTCTTGTAAACAATAAGTGACTCTCAACCCTAATTATAGCAGAGCTGCTGCTCCACTATAATACAGCCAAAATCCTGCATTCACTTTCTAAAGATGATTAGGTCCCGAAAGGCAGCTGAACCAGTGCCACTTCTGTGAATAAAGATAAGCCATGGAAAGCCCCGAGCAGCGTGAAATTGTGCTCTTAAGGGGCTCCATCTGCAGTATCACTGAGGTGAGTTTTGGGGGTAAAGCGGGGTCCAAAGGCCACACTCTCCATTCGAAGTTCAGCAAACCAGCCCTATTCAGCAAAGCACTTAAACATGCACTTATGTGCTTAACTTTAATGTTAAGTCCAAGTGAATTTAATGCTAAGCACATAATTAAGTGCTTTGCTGAACAGAAACTGATGTAAGGATATCTCTAAGCTTTTCACTGAACTGGGGCCACAGCAAGGAGTGCAGTGATTCAGAGAGTATAGCTGCAGCCACGGAGCAGCTTGTCTTGCCCTTTGTGGTGTAGGGAATGATTATGTTTCCTTTATCCCCATGGAGAAACCCTGCTCAAAGCCAATTTACTCAAGCTTTGCATAGGGAGGAAAGATTAGGCCCTGTATTTACATCTTAGTTAGCTTCTGTTGTTAAATTGTACGTACACGGGTAAGAACTGATTGATACACAAGATCTAGTTATGCTGAGTGACTTATGGAAGTAGGAGGCAGAGAGCTGAAGCACATAAACTTCCATCTAGTAAATAAAAACAGTAAGCATAAGCATTAGTTAATTTCTGCTACAATAATAAAAATAAATGAGAACCTTGAAATGATCTCTCATAAATAGGAGATGAAATAAATGAACCCATTTAAAATAAAAATAGTTTTCCACCTAGTATTTCACATAAGAATATAATTCTTTTCAAGCTTTTAAAAATAGCTCCTTCAGCATGTAAGTTTGGAGACTCCTCTTCATCCACCTCCAGCTTTCTGTAGGGATTCCAGAGGGGTTTCTTTGGTCCTCTCCACTTTACGTCTGGCTGATCTCATCCCTAAACACATTTAACTACGGCCACTAGGCTGATGGCTCAGAGTTCTACCTTCTTCTCTAGACCTGTCTCCTTCCATCCAAACTAAAATCTTGGCCTGTCTCTTTGACATCTCCTCATAGACGTCTAGCTGTCAGCTTAAGTTCAACATGGCTCAAACAGAGTTCTTAATCTTTCCCCTCCCCTCTACCTCTTAGAATCATAGAATATCAGAGTTGGAAGCGACCTCAGGAGGTCATTTAATCCAACCCCCTACTCAAAGCAGAACCAATCCCCAACTAAATCATCCCAGCCAGGGCTTTGTCAAGCCTGACCTTAAAAACCTCTAAGGAAGGAGGTTGCACCACCTCCCTAGGTAACCTATTCCAGTGCTCGTTCTTGATCACTGTGGACAACACCATCACCCTGCCTGTTACACAGGCCTGCAACTTGGGCGTCACCTTTCATGTGGACCTCTCTCAATGTCTTCACCTCCAGACTATGTCTAAAGCTTGACAATTCTTTCTGCATAACATCTCTAAGATATGGCCTTTCCTATCCATCCTGACAGCTAAAGTTCCAATCCAAGCTCTCATCATCTCTTGTCTTGAGTACAATGTCCTTTTCTCTGGCCTTGACAAATGCAATCTTGTCCTGCTGATATCCATTCAGATGCTGCTGCAAAAGTTCATTTTCCTCCCCTGGCACACTGACCATATCAATCATCTCCTTCTATCCTTCCACTGGTTCACCCTTCTCTATTTCATCAACCAAACTGCTTATCTTCACTTTCAAGGCTCTTCACGGACTGTCCCCATCCTACCTCTCATTCTTTATCGAGTTCAACTCCTGCCTCCAAGCAGCTCATGATACCAGCATCCATATTCCACTTCTTAAACAAGTACCTTCATGACTTTTCCCATGCTGCTCCACATGGTTGGATGGAGCGCTCCATGAAGCTACCTCATTATTCATTTTCAAATCTCTCCTTTCTCATGAGAACTAGAAAACACATGATGGTTCGGTCCCTGGTGTGTTGAGACCACCACCTATCAAGCTGACCAATACTGTCTCATTGTTTCCTTGTACTGCCCAGCCAGTCTTGCTGTTTCCCTCTCTTGATTCTTGCCTTGTAATTAGAACGTACACTCCCTGGGGCAGGGACCATCTTTTTGTTTTGTATTTGTATAGCACCTAGCAGAATGGGGTTCTAGTCCATAACTAGCCCGTGCTGCTGAATAGGAATGGCAGTTGGGCCAAGTAATCCACCATCTCTGCTCAACAGTGAAATTGTGGCATGAAAATTAGCTGTAGAGTAAGGGTGGTGATTGGTTGAGTTATGTCTGATATCACAATGGTCTAGTATCCTTGCCATGGAATAGATACACCGGACCCTCACTAGAACGCGCGTCTATATAGCGTGAATTTGCATATAACGCGGTCGCGGCCATGGATCCCAAATTTAATTACTTTAATTGTAATTCATTTTAACGCAATCCCCGCTATAACGCAGTACCACGCATGGATTCCAAATCCCGCGTTCTAGTGAGGGTCCGGTGTACATACTTTACTTAGCTGTACACTGCACATGTGTAATTCATAAAGTTAAAATATCTGAGCACTTAAAAACTGGATGGTAACAGACTGCGAATCAGTGTGATGAGTTAACCTGTTGATATTCTGAACAAAAAGAGCTCTTAACCATGCTTGTAGCTGTTTCCATTGCTTCTCACTGACTTAGCAGACATTCTAGGCTTCAGAGTGATATACAGACAGATGACAAAACTGGAATCTTATTATATAGATCATTATACTCATCATATGATGTGTCAGGTCTGTAGTGTCTACCTTATTACATAAATTTGACTAAACATTTACATCTTCATATAAAGTGTTACTGCTATATTCACGTGAGATATAAATAATAAAACCTACTTAATTTTTTTTTTAAATGTGTGGCCTATTTGAAATGAATGGGTAGTATCAGTCCACTCTACAGTGAAAAGATACCTCCGATCACAAAAACAACCACCCGTAGTAATTGTACATTGGTTCCCGTGTGCTGTAAACAAATCAATGACATAGGTTTCCAGTGTTGTCAATCCAGCCCCTTTCATATTAATTTGGCTTAAAACAAAAACAACAAAATAGAAAAATTCCTTCCTTTAAGACTGCAGTGATGGGTGCCAGTAACAAAATCCAAAGATACATTTAACATTCCTTTTTGATTCCTATTCACATTTTTGGTAATACTATGCTAGCTATAACATTAAAGTCTACTTTACTTACAAATCCACACCATGCATTAAAACATTTCGCAAGAAATCCCAACTTTGGGGAGTGTTTTCTGGTCATCGTTTAGAGACCATCTCTTGATTTGCTGCCACTAAATCCCTTCTCTCCCTTTCCTTTGCCCACCATTTTTCCTTCCACTTCTCTCCATGTTCCCACTCCTCTGATCCCTATAGTGTGGAAATGCAGTGCTGCTCTCAGGCCATCAGGTCCACTCTCTTTGATCAGCCTTCTACTTGCTATTCTGCTAACCTATTACAAGAACAGCCCTAATGATGTTGGAGCAACAAAAATAGTGCAGTGAAAATGAAATGGAAATTAGTAACAAGGGGATATAAAGGAAGAGATCTAAGAGAATGCTACAAAGGAAGAGAAGAGAGACACTCTGTCTTAACATTTTGTTCTGCACTTCAAGTTTTTATTGGTGCTCATCATCATAGATTCTGAGCATCTGCATAGTAACGTATAGGAAACATGCCTGAGGCAGGGGAGCATTTTTATCTGTGGTTTACAAATAGGGTACTGAGGCACAGAGAGATTAAGAGCCTGATTTAGAAAGGTATTTACGTGCTTAATGGGATTTTCAAAAGCAACAAGGTGCCAAATATTCATTAATTTCAATGGGTGCTAGGTGCCTAGATGCTTCACAAAATTCCACGTGGCACCTAAATACCTTTAAAATTCTGGCCCCAGGTGACTTGTCCAAGGTCTCACAGGAAGTCTGTGGCAAAACCAAGAAAGGAGCAGATCTTCTGAGTCCAAGTCCAAAGAGTTAACCACAGGAGCATCTTCCTTCCATTGTTATTGTCATTATTTATTACTTGTGTTCCAGTAATGCTTAGAGGCCTCCACTGATATTGGAGCCCAATTGCGCTAGGTGCTGTACAAACACTTAGAAAGAGAAGTCCCTGCCAGAAGAGCTTACAGTCTAAATAGACAAAACAGACAAAGAGGGAGGGAATAGAAGTACTGCTGCTTATGTTGAAGGGTGTAAATGTCTAAACAGAAAAAAACCTAACTATATGCAAACTTTAGGAAAAGAATTAAAGCTGAAGATTGCATAGCATATTGGGGGTTATATTTTTCTATCAAATACGTTTTTACTACCAAAATAATGGTCAACTTTCATTAGAGCATAGTTGCAGTAGCTGGTAAAGTAATGTCTTCAAGCAGAATAATTCACAGTCCATTTAAAACAAAATCTGCTCCAGAAGCCTTGCAATGCTAATTAGTTCCTTCTTTATATATGGTGTATTGGAGGAGGATGGAAATGCTTTCCCCCCGTTATAGATCAGCCCAAGTCAATTAACATATTGGGGCTGATACAAGAAGGGAAGGTGGAATCTGCAGATGCATTTTTTTTTCAGGGAACTCAAAGAGATTTTATCTTCTTCAGCACAATTCTCAATTAGGGCCAAATCCTGTCTTCACTTACCCCTCTGCATCAACAGGTACAACTTTGCCATCAGTGCACCCATACACCTACATGGGAGGCAACTGGGGCTGTCCAGGGGTAACCTAGGGAGGAATTTGGCCTTTAATCGGTGACATCTGAGATTACAGGGAGGCCCAATCAAAAGAATAATTTAAAACTAAAAAGCTCTTAGAAATAAAACAGTTGTCCAAGTTATATTTTTAGGCATCCACAGAAGAATGATTTTTAAGGTCACAATTAAGCACCGAAAAGACACTACTAAAGATGAGAGTAAGAAAATCACCTTTTTAATGAGTAGCAGTTTGATTATCTGAGACAAAGGTTGACTTACTCTGCTTGAGCAGAAGAGTTAAGTTTTCAAGTTAAAGGTAGCTAATTCCTCTACTGTAAAGAAACCATGTTAGAAGACAAGTGTCGTGTCTGTATTTCCTGAATATGCTTTTACAGTTTCTGATCTCAAGGTGGCAGTATTACCTTCAGGGAAGGTTGTCTGCAGCATAGATGGGAGGGAAGGTGAGCCAGAGGGTGTCCAGCACAATCCAACCAGAGGAATCAAATAAGTAATTGCCTTTTATATCAGTTGGCCTGTCATTTGCATCCGGAGTGAGGGGAGCATCTTCTTACAGAGGTTTTCATGTCTCATTTTTTTTTCAAAGCAAATATACTTTAGAAAATACTTGATAGAAAATACTGAGGCTATCTACTCATCTATAAAGTATAAGGAACAAGGTCCTTATACCTGTCCAATATTTCAGGGAATGCCCCTTATTTTGGGTCTTACATACCACATCCAGTTTTATCATCATGCACAATGTGCCCTATATTTCAGCAAAGGATTGTACACTCTAATGTAGGATTTTGTACACTAAATAAAAACCATGATGGAGTTTGCTCTCTTAAAAATAAGCTTTGTCCCATATTTTTCAAAACAGTTGCCATGTATGTCCTTGAAATATATGTGGTCACCCTGATAACAGGTTTTGCAATAGGTAAAACAGTACTATAAACCTCAACTTTGCAATTCAGTGTTGTCCACAATGGCAGTGAAGAAGCAAGCCTGCAAACAAAGAAGTGCTTTTTAGACAAATTAGCCTCACTGATACGTTATTTTCTCAGCAATCTCCAATAAAAAATAGCCGCAACACTATAAACTAGCTTCTAGTTCTTGTCAAGTTCCCAGTGCTGATAAAGGTGATTTTAATAATATGCTGAAACTTTACTCTGTAATTCATTCCAATTTTAAATACAGAATGAAAGGGAAAATATTGCCTGTAAGCCATTGCACAAAGTATTAGCCGCTCCATTTCATAAGCCAAAACATACTGAACAAAATTAGAAAGAAGACTCTCTTATCATCATAAGGACGTAACTAATTAAGCCTGAACATGGAATTCAGGAATCTTTCTCTTGCTGGACTGAAAGCTTCATGGGATGTAGTAGTCTTACTAGGCTGTCTTAGAAAGATACATCTAATTATTTTACTTCCACCTTGGTGTGTCGGTCCCAACACCAAATGCCAAAAAGATATAATAAACCTGATGGAACACTTTAAAAAAAAAAGATTGTTCTCATAAGCACATTCATTTTTATTTCACTTGTAAAGGGCTACTGATGATGCCTCAATAAAAAAGATATTTCTAATTGAGCCTGAATTATTACAGAAGACCTGAATTGCTATTGCCTACAGTTCATTCCTTCCCAGTGACAGCCAACAGCAGCAGTTTTCAAGGTAAGAACATCCATCCCTTTCAGTCATAGCTCATATTGTGATGTGGCTGTCCACTGATGGCTCCCCCCAGAGATATTTGTCTAGAAGAACAAAATATTGAACCAAAAAAGCATTCTCTTCCTTAAAACTGGGCAGGTATGAATACTAGCTTTTGCAGGGAAATCCATGTCTAACATTTCTGATTTTTAATGCCACCTTTTAGAGTACAAATGTATATATAAAGTAGTTTAATATATATGATAGTAAGTTAAATAGTTCATAGCTCATGTAGTTTTGTAATGTGGAAGTGTGGAAACTACAGAGGCACCTGACTACTGAAATTGCTCTTACATTAGCTTAGGGAATAGAACAATAGCTCCTATGAAAACCAGACTCAGAAGGAAAATAACTTTGGGGTTTTTTCCCCCTATTTGATTCATAGATTCATAGATTCTAGGACTGGAAGGGACCTCGAGAGGTCATCGAGTCCAGTCCCCTGCCCGCATGGCAGGACCAAATACTGTCTAGACCATCCCTGATAGACATTTATCTAACCTACTCTTAAATATCTCCAGAGATGGAGATTCCACAACCTCCTAGGCAATTTATTCCAGTGTTTAACCACCCTGACAGTTAGGAACTTTTTCCTAATGTCCAACCTAAACCTCTCTTGCTGCAGTTTAAGCCCATTGCTTCTTGTTCTATCCTTAGAGGCTAAGATGAACAAGTTTTCTCCCTCCTCCTTATGACACCCTTTTAGATACCTCAAAACTGCTATCATGTCCCCTCTCAGTCTTCTCTTTTCCAAACTAAACAAACCCAATTCTTTCAGCCTTCCTTCATAGGTCATGTTCTCTAGACCTTTAATCATTCTTGTTGCGCTTCTCTGGACCGTCTCCAATTTCTCCACATCTTTCTTGAAATGCGGTGCCCAGAACTGGACACAATACTCCAGTTGAGGCCTAACCAGAGCAGAGTAGAGCGGAAGAATGACTTCTCGTGTCTTGCTCGCAACACACCTGTTAATGCATCCCAGAATCATGTTTGCTTTTTCTGCAACAGCATCACACTGTTGACTTGTGGTCCACTATAACCCCTAGATCCCTTTCTGCCGTACTCCTTCTTAGACTGTCTCTTCCCATTCTGTATATGTGAAACTGATTGTTCCTTCCTAAGTGGAGCACTTTGCATTTGTCTTTATTAAACTTCATCCCGTTTACTTCAGACCATTTCTCCAATTTGTCCAGATCATTTTGAATTATGACCCTATCCTCCAAAGCAGTTGCAATGCCTCCCAGTTTGATATCATCTGCAAACTTAATAAGCGTACTTTCTATGCCAATATCTAAGTCATTGATGAAGACATTGAACAGAGCCAATCCCAAAACAGACCCCTGCAGAACCCCACTTGTTATACCTTTCCAGCAGGATTGGGAACCATTAATAACTACTCTCTGAATAGGGTTATCCAGCCAGTTATGCACCCACTTTATAGTAGCCCCATCTAAGTTGTATTTGCCTAGTTTATTGATAAGAATATCATGTGAGACCGTATCAAATGCCTTACTAAATTTGCACTGAAATCAAATGTAATTCATATAATTACACAAAACTTTTACTACAATATTTTTGCTATTGGATTATGCTCTGTTTATGGTTTCAATAACATTTTACGTTCTTCTTTATATTGAAATCTTCAAATTTCTATACTTCCATAATCCTACTGAGTGCTTAAGAAGGACTTTATTACTTAATTGCATTAGCATTGCAAATGCCATTCCCCAGCACATTGTGTTAAAAAGGAAATTTTAAAGGAACACATTAAGCCACACAATGTAAACAAGAGGCTCTTACTGACTCAGTTGTGGAAAAATTTCCTTGTGACACTTCTTACTGAAAAGTGCTTGAGTATAGTGCAGTTAATGGTACCAGAGCTCCTGGCCTTAGACAATTCTCCAATACTTTGCATTTTGTAAGTATTTATTTTTGCTCCTGGAGCAATTTCATAAGTTAAAAACATTGGTACAGTTGTTTGCACAGTCACTGAAGAAAAGTCATCAAATATACAAAAACGAAGACATAATTCTTGTTTTTTTTCCTCCCAAATATCTTTGGTTTGACAATTAAGTGCTCCCAAATTATACTGCCTGTTCTATCTGAGATCAAGATTATGAGTAGAGACCAACATTTTCAATGAGAGCTGCAAATGCTCAACACTTCTAAAAATCAGGCTATAAAGTCAGGTGCCTAAATAGTCACTTAAATGTATGAATTTGAGGCATTTAATTTGCAAATTTTGGCCCAGTTATTTAAAGTTGAAAAATTGTAGTGGATGCCTAAATGAAAGACATCAACACTTAGCAGATAGCAGAATTTTTTTGCATAAATGTACTAAAGAAATGCCACTGCCAGATGCAAATGGGTCACATATTAGTATCCCGTATTTCTTTAAAATGTTAATATTTCAGCCCTAGATGCTCCCAGAACTGATGCAGGAAAAAATAATAATTGCAACCATTTTGATATCATGTTGTGATGCTGGCAGATTAGGTGCCAGCTCATTCCAAGGCCCCAGGCCTCACTAAACACTTTCAAATGCATAGCTGAAAACCAGTCTTGCTTACCTGTGTGATAGTAGATGTTAAATTAATAAACCTTTAGTTAGTTCATTACAGGATTGACTACCAACATTGTATTTGTCGTGAGCTCTGAAGTACAAATTGACCTGGTCTCTTGGGACTGGAAGCAACCTGAATATTTTGTGATCTGTGGTGCAAGTGACCATTTATCACATAGTCCAGCAGGAGTGTCTAAAGGGACTGTCCGTGACTCCATTATAAGACTATTGTATTACTTTGGGAGTTCACATTTGTTACGAGGTTGGTGAAATCTAATTATAGAACATACAAGCAGTTTGGGGTGTCTGCCCTGCTTTTTGACAGCGTGCTCTGAGGTTGGCACTCTCGGTCAGTAGCACTCCACAGGGTGACACATGGAAAATGCATTACAGCTTGAAAGGACAAACTCGATAGTCAGCAGTCCAGAGTCTAATGAGATTAGCCCTTGCAATTCCAGTAGGTACAGAACACAGAGTAATCTCTAATTGTGTTCACTGACGAAAGGGTCTATTATTGTCTTCTCAGTGCATTGGGAAGTTCTGGGTGCAACTGTCTCCTGCACTGAGAGAAAATTAGATGCCCAATACACTCCTCCAAAATAGTAAAGAAATTATGAATCAAGCTCATTTCATTCATCTGTTCATTCATCCAAGGATGGCAGTTACTCTGATGCTGGCCTTACCCCAAACCCTTTGATTATTTTAAAGGACTCTGAGGTACCCAGAATGTATGTCTTTGGACACAACAAGGCTCAGTGATAATATCTGACTATATTTTCCTCTAGCTTCACCTCTGGCTCAAATTCCCTTAGCCGGAAGTCACAGTATAGACATTAGACATGCACAAACCCATCAAACATTGCAACCTGTACACAAGAAAATACTTCCAGAAAGACCGATTAGTGTTTGTGACGCACTCTGACACTATAGCGATCTATTATAACACCAAAGAAAAACCCATTAATTCGGTCTTCTGAGCAAGGTGTGAACAACGAGCAGCTAATAAGGCCTGCGGTCACACAATGAACAATGAGGACAAAACACAATGTTGCATAGTTCTTCATTAAGTGAACACCATCCATCCTATGTGCTGGAGGAGGCAGGAGTCCTGTTCACTCACAGGGATTATCTGAAATTAGTTTTTCAATTAATAGTCACTAGTTGAATAAATCCCTAAGGAGACCTCACTGTATCCTATGCTATACTATACAAATAAATATGGTAAAAGCTGTAAAAACAGCGAGACAAAGGTTGCCCTTGGTGTATGAAAGGGAACCCATTATCTGTGAAAACCTTTTATTTACTAATTGCAATCTCAAACCACTACACATTCTTTTTAACCAAAATAAAATAAAGATAATTATCTGAAAGAGAAATGGGAGTACACTGTGATTTGAACAATTGTAGGCTCCTCTCGAGTTACAATGTAAAGCTGAAGAGGCAGGATTTATGTCACCCTGTTACTCTCACAAAGAAAGCGTCACATTAGCATACGCCACACAGTATCTGAAGAGATAAACAATAGAACAACTACCTACATGCTCTGTTATCGGGAGCATTGTAGTTTAATGGTGTACAAATGAATGTGAGGCTAAATCCTGCATGACTGTGCTATAAAGGCCACCCAGTTCTACTTGTGTCCTGGCAGCATCAGGGACTCCAGTGAGCTGTGACTAGGACCCATCCTTTCTGTTGACAGGGGTTGAAATCTCTCTCTCCACCCACACCTGCCTGCTGGATATTGTAATGCTCACTTATAGTAATCCAAGGACGTATACAGCACTGTTCGTTACAGTATCGAGGAAGAACGTAGGCTGTTCAGTGCCTCTCTCTCTCTTTTTGGGGGGGGGGATAAGTTTCTCCTCAGCTCACCTGGCCGACAGCTCTGAGGCTGAGCTTTCCTTCCCCCCACCACACACAGCAAGGCCCCAGTCCAGCAAAGCATTTAAGCTCTTGCTTAATTTTAAGTACACGGGTAGTCCCCTGCTGTCAGTGGGACTATGTACATACATAAAATTAAACATATGCCAAGTGCCTTGCTGGATTGGAGCCCTGTAACAGGGCAGCTGCCTTCTGAGCTCCCCCTCGAGGCCAGAGGTCACTCTGCGGTGCCCTGACTCTGTTTCCCCTCTTCAGTGCTCCTGAACTCCACACCTTCTGGCTCACCCAGTAACTGCCCTCCAGGGTGTCTGATTTCATTAACACAAAATTCCAAAAACAAACACCAAAACTCTTCCACCCAGCCTTAAAACTGGGCACAACGCCTCGTGCCTGAGATACTGTCCTCTCCTGGTTTCTAAGCACCTGGAGAAGCTTCAGGGCCTGGCCTGCCTTCTTTGCCTTCTTTCCAAAGGGAACAGAGAACCCGCAGCTGGGTCTTCTTGCCCAGCCGCAACTCCCTTCCTAGAGCTTCACTTTTCCTTGACTAACCACAGGCTTCTGTTTAATACCTTCCCAGAGTCTCAGTTTAGTCACATAACTTGCCGAATTCTCTCCACCTGAGGAGTCAAATTAGCTATGTCACAGGTCGGCTGGGACTTATCTCCCTTCATAAGGGCCAGCCACCCTGGGATGGGCCTAGATACAAATGTGTTGTTTTTTTTAATGTCGGGTCTCCAGTTCCAACACTCCTCTCCTTCTCTCTGGGGATTACTGTATCCTTCCTAGCTCCAAGTGGAGAAGAGGGTTAGGGACAGGACCAAGATCAAGGTTGAGCTGCTTGGTGGAGGGCATAGGGTATTCAGTTGTATAACTGCCCTACATTCCCTTGAGCAGCTCTGCACCTCCCTCCGAAGGAATATCCCCTCCATCAACCCTTGCACATCAAGCTAACCATCCCTCAAACTCAGGACCCCCCTGAAGAGGCTGCGTACACAGCCATCCATTCCAATCACATAAAAGGGGCTCCGGATTTTGCCCAGGAACAGCATTCTAGGATTAACTGGAAAACACTGCACTTTAACCTCCCACACTGGCCACCACAGAGAGTACATAAATGTTAACTAAACAGAAAATTGAGGTAACTGCATCTCTTCTATTCTAGTCACTTTGGAGTTATGTTACAAACTGAAAACATCCAATTACTTGGTTTTATAGGATAATCAGAATCAAATTAAGACTCATGAAGTTTGCAAATCAGGGATTACCCGTTTAGTCTTTTGGCGAATGTTCATTCAAGAAACAGTCTGATGCCTACAATTTTGTAACAAGATATGCAGAATATGCATTCTCTGCCTTAAAATCCCCTCTAGGAAACTGGGGCAAATTTCACCTCTGTGAGTACAATCTGCACCCCCTATGACCAGCAAGGACAGTTGTGGTGAAGAGAAAACTATCACCTCCCTCACCTACCCCTGTGAATAGCTTTACATCAGCCCAGGGGAATCTCAACTGATGGACCCTGTCAGGAGATCACTGAAAGAGTCCATCTCCCAGCTGCCAGGCCCTGTTACCTCTCCATCAGACCTACTCCCATTGGGGGCTGTGCTGACTGGCTTCAGGAGAATTATAGCATCCCACTCCAGTCAGATGTACCATCGCTGGGTGTCTACCATCTGTGAATCTAACCCTTGCTTAGCCCATTGTCAGAGAAAACCTACGTTAAGATGGAGCTAAGGCTGAGAATAGAATCAGTAATTTAGGGTAAAATACAATATAGGGTTGTTGTAATTATTACCTAAACAAACAAGTCCAGGAACTCTAGAGTTAATATTAACGTTAAAAGAAAGTTAAACATGTTAAGGTATAGAAATTGATGGATTTATTGGAAATTCTCAGAAAATTCATTCTTTACTTAAAAAGCAAGCGCTGTAATTTTGGAAAGGATGTATTGCATTCTTCATATGTAACAGAACTGTTGAATCTCAGATTTAAATGCAAAACATTTCAATACTACCTAAATACTCAGAATATTTGTAAAGAATAAGCAATTGTAAACAAAGGTGGGTTTTGGCTGTACTAAAGGAGACCTGAAAAATCAGACTCTTTCTAATACGCCTCTACTATAACCAGAAAGCAATCAATCAGTGACTACTCATTCAGGCCCTGATTCAGCAAAGCACTTACGCACATGCTTAAGTTGATCCCTATTCAGCACAATACTTAAGCACATCCTTAACTTTAAACATGTGTTTAAGTCCTGTTGAGATCATTGGGACTTAAACACATGTTTAAATGCATTGCTGAATCTGGGTCTAAATCAGCAGTCTTCAAAATCCTAAATGGAATGATGCAAGTTTTGTAGAAAATCTATTAGTCAGCTCTCCACACACTGTAAATCATTTTAAACATTTGATAATCAGCTGCTGATAGAAATACAATGGCTTTCATTACCTTAATATATAGATATATCAAAAACACAGGAGCATTCAACATTCTTTAAATCATGTCACTTTTTACCCACTATTAATCTAGTTCAGTGGTTCCCAAACTTGTTCTGCCGCTTGTGCAGGGAAAGCCCCTGGTGGGGCGGGCCGATTTGTTTACCTGCCACGTCCGCAGGTTCGGCCGATCGCGGCTCCCAGTGGCCGCGGTTCGCTGCTCCAGGCCAATGGGAGCTGCTGGAAGTGGTACGGGCCGAGGGACGTACTGGCCGCCACTTCCAGCAGCTCCCATTGGCCTGGAGCAGTGAACCGGGGCCACCGGGAGCCGCGATCGGCCAAACCTGCAGACGCGGCAGGTAAACAAACCGGCCCAGCCCGCCAGGGGCTTTCCCTGCACAAGTGGCGGAACAAGTTTGGGAACCACTGATCTAGTTGTCATCTTTCCATGGCTTCAACTCCATGTTTAAAACTATTTTTTCCTCTGACTTCAATAATTAAAATTGAATATAAGCAGAGCAGGTGCTAGGCATTAGCGGACTAAGGCCTGGTCTACACTACACAGTTAGGTCGACATAAGGCCTTGTCCCACTGATGTAAGTGCCCTACTATACCAACATAATAACTCCACCTCCACAAGAGGCATAGGGCTTATGTCGGTGTAGTTAAGGTGTCAGCTGTTGGCTCTCTTGTCAATTTCAGAGCCAAGAAGCTCAGGGAACGGGAAGGCGAGAAGGCTGGGTGATTGGCCCTGCACCCAACTGGGAGTTGGGAGCCCAGGAGGCAGCTGGGCTCCCAGCAGGGAGCTGTGTGGAGCTGAGAGCCCTGGTTCTCCGCCCCCCACACTGCCCCTCTTCAGTAGGTGAAAGCACTCCTGGTGAGGACACATGCCACCAACAGAGGGAAGGAAGTGTGGGCATCAGCCACCACAGTAATTACCTAACATAGGTCGATTTAAGTCTGTAGTGTAGACAGGTCTTAAGCAATTGCTTAGGGCCCCAACCAGTTCAAGGGGCCACTCTATTTGCTTTTAGTATAATACTTTGCATATTTTAGTATTGAGGGGAATATTCCTGCATAGGGCCCCAATGGGCTAGCAACGGCACTGAAATAAGCAACATAAAAAAAAATTATTTCCTTAAAAAACAGGTCACCTAGATCATTTTATAATTATTGAAATTCAGTAAATTCTCTTTTCATTTTTTTCCCCATTTGCCCTGCTTCCTTTTTCTCTTTTCCCTTCTCTTAACTATACATGCTTACAACACTTTTTTTGTGTTGCTATATTATACAATGCCTGCAGCTGTAAAGTCAAGGCACTTTAGAACAACCACCCAGCAAATAGTACATGATTATGTTTTGTTTGTTTAATAGCAGGCTGCCAAAAAGAGTTGTGGGATTAAACTTCAACCTTTTGCCACTCTCTGATTCACACAGATTCACACATTTTCATCAGGTTTTCTTGTTAAAAAGAGGTTAGCATTGCCCCTGCAATACAAGTAATAAACTGTATGCACCTGAACACCCTCTACAAATATGTAATTTAATAATGTTATCGCTTTTATGTTAGAAGGTTACAAAGAAATGACATCTCTTCCTAACTATCTTCTGGTCATCCTAACATCCACTTATGAATATCTAACTTTTTCTAATAATTGAAATGTTCATTGCAAACCTTGAAACCAAGAAGGGTTCCTCAGGACCTATTGCGGGGGGGAGGTCCTGGTTCATGTTTCTGAGTAGAAACCAGGCACAATGAAGTCTTGGCTGAATAAATGAAAAGGGTTTGCAAGGAACCATTAACTGAAATATTTTGACTTTGAAGCACTTGGATCTATGTATATAGTCATAACACCTGGGAGCAAATCCTTTAAAGTTTAGCTCTTGCTGAATCGATGCAGTTTCTACAGTGGTTTCTACCTAATGTGAATAGGAAGCTACAAAAGAATTGCAGCTATGCCAGCTGGCTGGTCCTCCAGACTCTCCCCCACAATGCAGTGGCTTACATTTGGAAGTCACCCAGATCCTCCTGTCTTCTTCGAACAACAGTCTGAGGCTCTAGGAGTCCAGACCAACATGAGAAATTATGTCTTCATCAATATGATTCAGGAGACTTCATCCTGCTTACAACATGTGGAAATGCAAACTATCCTATTCCACAGCACTCTTAACATAGCTTAGCAGGGGTAGTTCAATGATTAGAAAAAGGAAAGTTACTCTTTGATTATTCCTTTCATCATTAACATTCCCTTCTCCCACCTCGCCAGTAAGAATAATCATTCTCTTCTACCCAAGTCCACTTTCTTTTCAGACTTGATGGCCGCCGACTCGATAGCTATGATGCCTGTTCCATAGATAAGTGACCTGGTGGCCAGACCTTTCCAACAGACCATCACTTCTAGGTGTGTCGATTTCACTGCCCATTATTTTTCTCTTATCCAGTCCCATGACTCTTCAAAGGACATGTTCCTTGTTTTTAAAGTATTCACAGATTCCCATCTTAAACAACAGAGAAAGTCTCTTTCAAGCCACTGCATTTTAAGGCGGTGTTAAATTGTACTAAGATCTGCTGGATAGGTAAGAGAACTGAGCTCCTACTTTATTAAAAACACACATACACATATCTTCAGGGTGTTTTGTTTTTTTGTTTACTGAGAAGATAAAATCTGGCAATGATGGAGATCTGTCGTGAACATGGATTTCCACATCAACAAACTTCTCATTTTCCCCACTCTGTCTGACTTTCTCCATGACAGAATGCTTTATTCCCTGGAAGTTAAACATCTATTCTAATTTTATTTATCTGTTTCACATATGTTCAGAAAGGCTTAACATTTGTGCATCTTTTTTGTGAATGCCAAAAAGACTACCACTGCCTGAAGCATAGAGGACTTCATTTTACTCATCTATGATCACGTTTATTGTCAGCATTCCAACAGTAATAATGGTCCCCTCTGCTGTGAGGAATCGTGGGCCTTGAACCCTGCCTCCTTGGTCTCCAAGCAGTGTTCAGACCACAGCCACCACCCAAACCACTGGGGAAGGGGAGCTAATGTAGATCTAGCTACAAAGGGCCTTGCCCATGAGGCTCCGGATTGGGAGCGACATCCAGTCCCACCAACTGCCTGGGAAGCTCTACTTAAAACCAGAAAGAGGCACAAGAAGTTGTCTGAGTTACTAGGTGAATCCTTGGCCGTCTGCTACTACTGACCTTCCCTACTTGCCTGAGCCCTGCCTTCCCACCTTGTTCCTGGTTCCTGCTATCCTGACTTTCTCCAGGTCCCTGTTGCTACATCCTACCCATGACACTGATTCCAGCTTTGACCCCTGGCTTGGCACCTGACTCTGACCCCAGCTCCGGTTCCAGGTGCCTGACTCTAACCACTAGGCCTGATCACCATGCCCTGCTCCCTGTACCCCCCAGCCTTAAAGTCAAGTACTCTATTAAATCTACTCTGTTTTAAAAGCTCAGTTAGGTTATCTTAAGACTACACTACATACTTATGAAGCCAAATATCAAGAGCTCCCAACTGACCTTAAACTGTCTGGCCCAGATACAGACATGTGACTATCACTGATTCAATGGGAGATATATGTGTGCAGACATCTATGGGGAGAATTTGCTTCTTTGATTCTGTGACTAGTAGTGGTAGGAATACACTTAATACATAATAGCAGCATTCCTCATTTGCTGACAGAGCCATAGGTATACACAGAAAGAATGTTAAATGTGGCATAAAAGGATTGGAAAAAATCTAGAGAAAAAATGGAAAATGAAAGGGAGAGGGACATGGGAATGAGTCATGTCTGACCTTATATGTTACCGAAGCACCTATCTACACAGTACGTCTTTCATTCTCATACATGACATCCTCAAAAGGTGAACTTCTGAATTACAACAGTAAAATTGAAATTTTCCTGGAATTGCATGATTGAGTGTAATTCAATCATATACAAGAAACCAAAATATGAAAATGAAGCCCAGGGTCTGATTCTACTGAGAATGTGCTATTAAAAAAGGATTGATTACATATGCTGTAATGAGAACAGTCGTCAGCCTAAAAGCATCAAATGTAAAAAAAAAAGTGCATCCCTTATTATTCCCAGTAAACCTAAACACTTCCTTCCTGCTTCTTTGTACTCGTCAGTGAATAGTTTGAGACTTTTTTCCGAAGAAAGAATAACATTTCTTAAACACTGAACAACTTACCAAAAGTAGCATGTGATCATATAATGAAAGACTGTATCCTAATATATATGCGGAATGGAGCTGAATTAAGGTTGTATGTGAAATCTTAATTAGGCTGACAACCTTTTCAAAATGCAAAAACCAGATACATGCAAAAGCCCCTCCCCCTCTGTGGCCCCACCCCCTGCTCCTCCTCTTCCCCATGAGACCCCATGACCAGGCCAGAAGCCGGAGCCAGGCAGCGATAAGAGCCGCCCACGGCGCCCGGCCACTGTGGGGAGCCCCAGACTCTCCACCTGCCCTGGGCAGGGGGCTGGTGTGCCCACAAGCAGCCCCCAGGCTGTCCCCGTCTCCCAGGGCACACCACCCAGGGCAGGTAGAGGGTCTGGGGCTCCCTACAGCAGCCTGGGCTCCATGGGTGGCTCTTACTACTGCCTGGCTCCGGCTTCTGGCCTGGCCAGGGGCAAGGCCTTAGGGAGAAGAGGAGGAGGAGGAGAGGGAGGGGCCTTGTGGTGAAGGGAGCCTAAAGCCCACCTCAGCCTTTCCCCCACCAGAAAAAGGCTGGTGACACCCCTAAGCCTCGGGCAGTCATGGAGCGATGCTGCAGGGAATCCAGGACAAATGCCATCCCAGTGTCATTCAGCCTGGGACTAGGACATTTCGGGACTGTCCTGCCCAATTAGTCTTAATTCTGTCATTGATTAACTTTTGGGTGCTTTACTTTGCAATCTAGATATCATTCCTTTACTGTAGGGTTTATTTTGTTTGTTTTTTAACATATTATTCACATTATGGTAGTGCTTATAAATCCCAGCTAGGATTAGAGCCTAATCCATAATTAGGGCCTTACCATATTCACGGCCATGAAAAACGAGTCACGGACCATGAAATCTGGTCTTCCACCCCACCCCCCATAAAATCTGGTCTTGTGTGTGCTTTTACACTATACTATACAGAATTCATGGGGGAGACCAGCCTTTCTCAAATTGGGGGGCCCGACCCAAAAGGGAGTTGCACGGGGTCACAAAGTTATTGGGGTGGGGGTTGCAGTTTTGCCACCCTTACTTCTGTGCTGCCTTCAGAGCTGGGCAGCCGGAGACCAGCGGCTGCTAGCCAGGCGCCCAGCTCTGAAGGCAGTGCCCCGCCAGCAGAAGCATAGAAGTAAGGGTGGCAATGTCATACCATGCCACCCTTACTTCTGTGCTGCTGCCTTCAGAGCTGGGCATCCAAAGAGTGGCAGCTGCTGTCTAAGGGCCCAGCTCTGCAGGCAGCAGTGCAGAAGTAAGGGTGGCAATACCATACCATGCCATCCTTACTTTTGTGCTGCTGCGGGTGGCGCTTCTGCCTTCAGAGCTGGGCTCCCAGCCAGCAGTTGCCGCTCTCCAAAATAGACCATGAATTTGGTAGGCAGGGCCGGCTCTGGCTTTCTGGCCGCCCCATGCAAAAAAAAAAAAAAACCTGTGGCGCGGCCGGAGCCAGGGTGCAGATGTGGGAGGGAGCGGGGGGAGAGAGATAAGGGGGACGGCCAGGGCTTCAGCGGGGCGCTGCCACGCGGCCCCTCCCACCATGCCCCCTGCTGGGAGGGCTCCGCACCACTCCGGTCGGCTGAGAGGGAAGAACGCAGGCTGCCCTGCCGGGCTTGCTGCAAGGCGCTCCCGTCCTCCACGCCGTTGCCCCCTACAGGGCAGCCGGAGCGGAACAAACAAACAAAAAAAAAGCGTCCGTGCCGCCTTAGGATTGGGCGGAATGCCGCCTCCTACAAGCTGCCGCCCCAAGCACCAGCTTGCTCGACTGGTGCCTGGAGCCGGCCCTGTTGGTAGGGCCCTATCCATAATAAATCAAGACATATTTCCTGCCCCAAAGAATTTACAATCCAAGGTGCTGATCCTGCAGACACTAACACTCAATGGGACTGCTCACATGCATGAAGTTATACATGTGCATAAATGTTTACAGGATCTGGCCTAAACAGGCAAGACACACAAAAGGTGGGAGATAACAAGGTTTTTTATTCCCACTTTACAGGCAAGAACTGCTGCAGACACAGATAACGTGAGTTGCCCAAGGTCACAAAGGAAGTCTGTGACCAGACCCAGAATTTGAATCCACAGCTCCTTTCAGTGCCTTAACCATAAGACTCTCCTTTTTCTCTGATGTGAATCAGGAGTAACAATGATTAAAATAGTGGCGTTAAATTAGTGAGGACCATATGAGGCCCATAAACCCAACATTAACAATCTGAACTAAAATAGAATGACATACAACATGTCTCAAATACATCATAAAAAAGACAATGTCCTTCCAACTCCTCATAAAAACATGTTATTTTGTTAATGTCACACAAAACGGTTGAAACATTTTCAAAATGAGAAATACTTAAATCATTTTGAAATTCATCTAATATTAAATTACTTCCTGCTTAATTGGTTACCCACACAATTTATAGATCATAATATATGCTATTTTAATATTCAAAAACAAATAAGAAAGGTCCAATTAGCCCATAACTTGGCTGTACACATTTTAAACGATGAATCACACTATTTCAAGCCTTTTTCTTCACACATTGAAACTTGCATTCATAAATTCACATTAAGCAGTTAATGGAACAGAATAGAGGTTGCTATGGCAACAGTGTGATGTGTCCTATCACTTAAGTGAGAAAATGAACACTAGTAATTATCACCAAGCAAATGGTATTTTTGCCTTTTGTATATGGTATCTTTTCAACGTTCAGCTCAGTTAATAAATGGGTTTGAGATTTCTTTGTACACCTGAAATGTGAAAGGTGACAAATGTTTATTTACTCAAACCACGTTAAAAATGCTTGCGAATTTCCCACTGAGGCTAAATCTATATAATTTTATGTTTGCAACTAGTACTTTCAGCAAAGTTATGATGACTACAGAAACCTAGAACCCAGAGTTCAGCAACCCTTACTACAAGGCAATAAATACAGCTAACAAAGCACCATGAAATGAAACACACCCTGTGTCTCAATTTTTTTGCAACTACTAAATTAATATTTTCATGGGCACAAAATCTAAATGGCAATTAAAAAAAAAACACAGCCTCAACCTCTCCTGTTAATATCCCACCAAATGGATTCGGAATTGCAACCAGTGTAACAGTGATATATTCCCAGTATTTACTGCCAAAACCTTAATGAGTTGTTATTTACCCTCACATTTCACTTCTCCAAAAGTCCCTTATATCTAATGCCATCACTTAGCTTATTCAAATGGATAGTAACAAAACTAAAGTTGAACTTTAAACAAAACATACAATTATTTGAAATCTTAGCTATAACAGTAAAACGTATTTTAAAAGTAATCAATTCTTTTTGTTTTCACATCTGCCAAGAGCTGCATTCAGATTTTTCACCCAGCAACAGCTGACAATTTAACTAATACCTAAAGCTAAACTTCCTTCATTACAGAGCTGTAAGTGTTGACCATGTTAATAATTATTGCAAGAGGCACAAAGAAAGCCTGAATAAAGATCTCGTCAAATGAGGAAACCCTTTTTGTTATACTTTTTTAATGTTTAAACCTACCATTTATTCAATTAATAATTGAGGTTCTGAAACATTTTTTTTTTACATAATCATTTTTAAAAAATCTGTTCACATTTCAACTGGACAATTTTAATTTCAAAGCTTTCCCCTTTGGCTTGACTTTTCTGGGAGTCTAGACACATGGGATCTATACCCCACTCTTCCACAATCTACTTGTGTGACTGTGGGCAATTTGATTATGACCCAATTTTCAAAGGTGCTGAGGACCTGCAGCTACCACTGAATCCAAATCAGACCTTAAGTACTGAGTTCTGTCATTTCTGGAGATGAACCGAATAATGACTCAAGAAAATTTATTCATGGCTCAACAAACACAAAGGTGTAGCCAAATAATCCATCTTTTTAAGGTTTTAATACAGTTTGTATCATTGTGGTACCCAAATGCCAAACACGTTACAAATAGCTTTCTAATTACTAATCTTTAGGATAGGGACCTAAATTTACTTATCGGTAGATCAGGGAGAATAATTGAGACCCTTCGTCAAATACTGGCTATTAAATTCAGGTTTTATTCAGTTCTGATCTAACTGCAGAGCTACACACCTATAGTGTCATGCAGATCTGCCCCTCCTCAATGTGATGTAGTAATTCCTTTGCAGCGTCAGCATTCCAGAAAATACATGTCAAGCCAGGGGGGTTTGGAGCGGGGGGGTGGGGAGGGAGTGAGCTTTTTGTTTTGTTTTTAAAGCATTTTAATAGGTACAATATTTCCTCTCAACATCACAGAAATCACTTTGGGCGGGGGCGGGAGGGGAATTGTGGTTGTTAGTCCTACTCTGCCGACTGAAACAGCTTCCAGAATGGTGGCCTCCTTTGCAGAAAGTCAATGTACAAGATATGACCAAAACCAAATTGTGAGGCTCTCCTCAAGATAGAACTGAGCTACGACTAGCAGAACACCAGGCACTAAACATTTTGCTGCCCCATACATCCCCATCAGTTTCCCACTCCCACATACACACAAATAATCCTATTGGATTAAATGGTACTATTCACAGTCTATACAATTTATGCATGTGCATAAGTCTTTGCAGAATCAAGGCCTACATATTATTATTTAAAATTATTCCTCAAATAAAACCACTAGCCTCAATCATTTTCTCTGACTTCCCTCTATTCCACATCCTTGGACTATTTAACTGAATTCAATATTCTAAGTGGTGTCTCAGCAGAACTGTGTAATTAGTGTTCAGGGTCCCACAGCAGGAAACACCATAGTTGGATGTGCCTTGTGTCTACAGCCTCAGTGAGGGTCCTACCTTTGTCTCTGATTTCTGAAAGTCACAGTATAATAGCAGTTATGTAAAGGGTGACCTTTCCTTTTAAGCACAACCATTAAAGCATTCCCAAGGAGTACACAAGCAGCCGGCAGAATGTTTTTAGTGATGTCCTTTTAATAAAATTTGGCTTGGAATTTTGTCCTGTTCATTATACAGAACATAGACTGAAGACAGAAAAAAACAGCACAGCAAAAAAAGACATCTCATGAGCTGCAACTCAAGAATGCCCAGGAGGGTTAGAGTCAGCCATAAAAACTGACAAAATGCTCTCTTGATGGTTTCAGTGATCAATGACTCAGGGACTGAGGGGCCTGGGATTGAATTTGGCCCCTGGTGCAAGGTGCTCACCTTTCACACTCTAACAGCTAAGCAATACACATCTTATAAGACTGAGCTATCCCTGAAATCTCTGCTCCTACAAGAAAATTTTTAAAATGGAATGAATCTTAGTATCAGAGGGTTCCATGCAGGCTGGGAATGGCAGCTGATTTTTGAACAGATGGAGAGAGAGAGAGAGAGTAGACTGAACAGAGTTCAGTGACAGCAGCTGAGAGGGGAGAAACAGGAAAGAGTCAGTGAGGTAGAATTAGTAGAATGCAAACAAAGGGGATGAACAGAACTGCTGAACCAGTTCCCTCTCCTCTGGTTTTCATGGGAGTCATTTATCCTGGAATGCCATGTGGGTCTCTTCCTGAGCATTCTAAATGCCCTCTTGCCCTCCAAACCCCTCGCATGTGTTTGACAACATGCATACAGAGGAAATCAATGGGCGTTCCAAATGTGCAGGAATTACAGGATCAAGCCTTTTTCAGGTCATCAGTGTGGGATTGATCCTTACAGTATATTTTCTAGTGTTAGTGTATTTGGGACTTGTTTCATATCCAGGATAATAATATTTTCTAAGTGCTTTTTTCCTCTATTAATTCCATTAAATCATTCTGTTCCTCTCCAAGAACTGTCAAGTTGCAAGCCCTTAGCTCATTTTCTAGAGACTCAGTCTTGGCCTACACGGTGTTATTTCCTTTCACCTCTCCCTCAGAGGGCTAAATTGGGGTAGAGGGGGGAACGCTACACCTCTGCAAAGTCTCTTCTCAGTGGCCACTGTACATGAACTTCTATAGGCATGGTGGCTGCTGCAGGAACTACCAGCAGACCAGTGCACTCCTGGCTCCAGTGTGTGCCCAACTACATAGCAGCAACAATCTAATCCACAATGGGAGAATTACTGGCTTATGCCATGGAAAAAGGATTTATCATGGTTATCAAATGAAGCAAAAACTTTCCTGTGAGGTGAGTACACATTTTGGCAATTTCCATTGTATTTTATTTTTAGTCATACCAAAGAAAAGAACACCTATCCATGATCAAATATTTTGTACACGACTAGCAGACAGATTAATTGGAAAGTGGGTCAGATTTACTGAGATTCAGGTGACCAGATTCACTGCATAGTTTCCAGCGGGAAAGGACCTTTCTGGAAAGCTGCCCACAAGACCTTTTCCCATAGAGGGCCTGCAACTGGCTACGGCAGCTCTCAAACTAGACAGGGAAGCAGCTACAGAAAGGAGCTGGATCAGGGCACTTGGGAAATGGGCTTATTCAGCACGTCTTCTGTACAGCTTCAACTGACAGAGCTCCTATGAAGATATGGTCAGTTTTTAAAGCTGCCCATAGACAGCCAGCAGTACTGCAGCCTACTCTCCCCTCCTGCGGTGAATCCTCCACTGACGCCACCCATACTCTGGCTTGTGAGTGAATTAAATCCATGTTCAATAGAGGGCCCCCTGTAATCCAGCCCCACTGCAATTCTGTGCAGCCTTACAAGTGCTTTGATCGTGTGTTATTTCCCTAGCTAAAGATGGCATCTTTTTTGCCACTTCTATTTTGCGAACCATTTTTCTGTTGCAGCAGTGTTCTGAAGTAAAAAATTAATGTCAACATAGTCAACATAGTTCCATTTTAACTACCAGTTAATACAGAAAGCATCATTCCAATCTATGTTCTTTGTTAGTTTTATTACATTGGCAAAGCTAGATTTTCTTTGCATACAGTCAACTGTATACTTCAGCATTCCATCTATATCACCTCTTTTTTCTTTATACCTATTATTAATTACTTTTGAATATATTTATACAGTTATTCTGAACACAAAAGTCATTGCAAGAATCAGTCCTTTTTAAACAATCACTGAGTTTAAGAGAATAGAAAATGACAATTTTTTAAAAAAGTAGTGAAATAATGGCAACTGTCTTTGTTCTCATTACTTTTCTTCTAGCTAGTATTCTGCAATAATAAAAGCATTTATCCTTTCAGCAGCCCACGGATAATTAATGCTATATATCATGTGTGAACTAAACTGACAGGGCACACCATCTGAAACCTCTATGAAATGCCTGCAGAGGATCGGCAGACATTGCCTCTAACAGACAAGCCCACATCAAGAGTGTCCTTGAAATTTCAAATATCAACAGAAGGAAGAATTCGGACAGGGTTCAACAATCAAAATTACAAATGATACTTAATTCAATTATTGGTTATTTTGATCCTCCATTTTATTTGATAAAAACAATTCTCAGGAACCATGTTATCTTTTTAAAAAATAATACAACTTCCATTCTTTATTTTGATCAGTATAATCATTTTAAGCAGCTTTTTTTTTTCAATTTAATCATTGACTAAAAACCTGCCTTTTAAGTAATAACGAAGGCCAGCATTCATCGTGAGACAGAATAGAGTCCAGTGTGGGCTCATTAAGATAATACTAAGTAACTACATTTCCGAGTTACATTAGTCAAATATTACTATTGATGTAAGCACTATTTTGTGTTATGCAAGATGTGGTATGAACCCTAGGGCTAACAATAAATACAAAAATCCACCACTTAGTTCCATCATGGTCATAGGAAATAAGGGTAAGAAACTATCCTGCTATTCATTTATGACTTTTCCCAGCCCTAATTATTTGACTGGTATAATTTCAAATCTGAAGACAGGAGAAAAGAATGGGAGACAGTGTAAGCTTGTCCAGTGGGCAGAGAAGGGTTCTGGGAAGACTGGGAGCCAGGATTCCTGGATTCTATTCCTAGCTCCGCCACTGACTTGGTATTTGCCCTTGGGCATGTTTTTAAACCCCTCTGGGACTCAATCTGTAAATTGTGTACAATAATAATACTGTCTTACCTCAGAGGAGCTTGATTGATTAATTATTGTAAAGTGCTTGGAGAGCCTCAGATGAAAAGCTCTAGAGAGTGTGGGTAACTAAATTTAGCGTAAATATATTGCAAAGATGGTACTGTTATGTAATGGCTTTCCCCTGAGGATTACCATCATGCAATCATTTTCTATGATTCCTTTCCCCCCACTGGGGAGTGTGGTTGGCGAAAAGGACATAGCTGGGAATAAACTCTGCTGGTTATTGCAGTAGGGATCGTAGGTCTGTCACAAATGGGTACATGCTATTGTTAATAAGGCAGCATACTAGTCAGTAGTAGCAAAACTGTAGGGTATGATGTGAAGCGTACAGGCAGCCAGTCTTCAAGTGGGTAAGGAATATTGAATAGTGATTAAAGAGCCTACGAAATATTATTTGTTTTTCCTTTGTTCAAATATTGCATTATGTTTTGTTCTGTTCGGGGGAGAGAGTGAAAGGTGAGGGAATGAATACAAAATACCTAAGTACATTACAATCAAAAGATAATGTATGAATGATACACTACATCAAAAGGATAAGAGAATAAAGAGTGCATCATAGAAAATAGAGTAGGAACCAATAAATGTAACATAGCCAATGTATGGTATATATAGAATAGTAAAAAAAACCTAGAGAATAACACCATTAAAAACAAAGTCAGAATGAAGAACAATTATATTGTAAAGGTTTATTACATTCCCTGTAAATGATCATAAAACATAAGCTGCTGGTTAGTAGAATGCTAGTACCATGAAGCATTGGGTGGGAAAGGGGGAGAATGGAGTATATTTTATTTGAAATGTCTTAAAGGGTTGAAAAAACATGATGCTCTAGTCAGAGGTAGATCAACTCCTCCCATGCCCACGCCCTTCAGTTTACTGAACATTCAGATCGAGTTAAGCTTTGTGTACATAAATGTGTGTTTCCAAAGCTGATTTCTTTATCAAACCTGGATTTGCTGGCTTATTATACAGTGCCAGTGCTGCAGATACTCTTTTTTCCACCCAAACCTTTTATCTGTAGGCTTGCAGGAACCGTTTCTCTTCAACTTTTAAAGCAAAATAATGTAATTTGCTGTTCCAAAGCTGGCTTGGAAGTTAAGGAGATTTAAGGACTACATTTTAGGTAAGTAATCTCTATTACGTGACCCTACGATCAGTGGCATTTTAAAACCTAGGCTGCAATTCCCATGCTGGGGAAAATTTCTGGCTGTATACACTGTTACTTGTGGACTCCTTCCCCTGGAAAATCAGAAATAATTTGGTTGCTCTTGTCTTCTGTGTATTGAGTGATTAAACTAGGGCTACTCAGCAATGAAGTAGATCTAAAATTTGATTCCAAATATAGAGCATCAGCAATATTTCACACAAAAAATAGATTAGAAAAAAAATAATGACCAGATTCACCTATTTCTGGTTTAATGTAATCATCTCATAGAATGCTAAGATATATTCTAGATTTCATCTTTTCACAAAATGTGGGATACAACCTATTTCTCCATACTTAAAAGCAGCAAAATGAAAAATTACAAATAGAGAGGCCAGATTCTGATCTTAGTTAACAATTATAAATCCAGAGTAGCTCCACCTAAGGCAAGGGCGTTACTTTGGACTTACTACAGTGCAATTGAGACCAGAATCTAAATTAGCAAACAGCTAGTACAGGCCCTGCCTCTTCCCATTCTAATATATGACCATGGAAGAAGCTTACTGTTTGCTCTCTAGTTAAACATAAGTAGTTTTCCTTGCATGAATGATTTACAAAATCACAACACTGACCATGATATTTAAATGAGTTTCCACTAAATACACAGTTACACACAATGTCTGAACCCCCCCTCACCTTCCTCTACAGTCACCTCCCACCCCCCAAGTGAACTCCCCCTGCTGGAGAGGCCTTCCATTATATTTTCTAGAAAAGGTGATAGGACTGTAATCCATCAAAGCCAAAAAGCTCGTATAAAATAAATTATCTAAACATTTACTTTAAAAGAAAAATCACTGAGAGCTGTCTTCCTGCAGAATGGAGGGACGTATATTTATATGCACGAGTGGTTTTTACAATGTGTTCTCAGTTGCTCATAAATTGACAGCAAACAAATTAATAGTTCACTTGCTTAAAAGACCTGCATTAAAGGCATTGTTTTATTTAAAAAGTGTTTCATTCAAAGAGAACAGCTGACTGGGATACACTGCTATGAGCATGCATAATATTTTTTTAATTGTCTACCCACTTCAGAATACTCTGTCTGTTTATGCCAGCATAAATATGGATGGGCGATCCTGGGGAACAAAAGCACATGGAAGAACAGAAAGAAGTGCTGCAAAGTAGCCATAACTTCATTTAGAGGAAATTGTAAAGGGCCAGCACTGTCTCTAAAGTCTATTGAGGGCATCTGAAATGTCATCTGATGCAGGTGGATTTTTTGGACACCCCCCGCCCGCCCCAATCGGTTCTCTGTCAGTGGAACTCCTATGGAGTGCCAGCAGGACTTAGAGTTAGTTTGCCTCTGTAAGAATCCCAACAGTGGCAGAAATATCTCCTGTTCTCTGCAGGACTGAATCTCCCTTGAGTGCAATTGGCTTAGTGGTACAAAAGAATATATATTATATTTCCTTACACAAGTTTGCTGGTTTATTCTGAAGAAGAAACCATCAAGACCTTTAACAACATACAAGACTGTGGTGGGCATAACTAGGGCCCGGGGTGGTTGTTGGTTTTTTTTCTTCATATGGCACCTGTGAAATGGAAAAAGTTTTCTTGCATATTTGGTAGGGGGATTCCAGAATACAAAATAATGGAATCATAGAAATGTAGGGCTGGAAGGGACCTTAAGTGGTCATCTAGTCCATTCCCTTGCACTGAGGCAGGACAAAGTATACCCAGACCACCCTGACAGGTGTTTGTCTAACCTGTCTTTAAAAACCTCCAGTGATAGGTATTCCACAACCTCCCTTGGTACCCTATTTCAGTACTTAATATCATTAACTAGTTAGAAATTTTTCCTAATATCTAATTCAAATCTGCCTTGCTGCAGATTAAGCCAACTACTTCTTGCCCTACCTTCAGCGGGTATGGAGAATAATTGATCACCGCCCTCTTCATAACAGCCCTTAACATATTTGACGACTCATCAGGTCCCCCTTCAGTCTTCTTTTCTCAAGACTAAACATTTTTTTAACCTTTCCTCATGGGTCAGGTTTTCTCATCCTTTTGTTGTAGAATGGGCATTTCTGCTCTCACTCACATGGAGATTGTATATTTGTTCTTCCTTTCTCTGTTTTCCTTAATACAAAATAAATCATATACAGTTAAGGTGAGATTTTCTAAAGTGCATTGGCCTACCTCTGTCCCCACCGAAAGTGGTGGCAAAACTCCCTTGAAAGGAGAGCAAAGTTAAGTGCTGGAATTGACCTATGATTCGTTCTTTGTGTATGGGAAATATGAATGAAATGTCTATCTGAACTATCCCCAACACTCTTTCTTTGTGCTTTAGTTGGATACCCTCGACAGATGCCTCATTTTGTATATAGATTAATATCCTCTCTGCAAAATCATGGAATATGTGTCCTTAATTACATAATACAGATACAGGTAAGGAGCATGCATTTAGTAAGGCTGCTTAGATATACTGCTGGCATATAGAACAAGGAGTACTTGTGGCACCTTAGAGACTAACAGATGTATTTGAGCATAAGCTTTCATGGACTAAAACCTACTTCATCGGATGCATTATGTAATTAAGGAAAATACAGTAGGAAGATATATATACACAGAGTACATGAAAAAATGGGTGTTGCCATACTAACTATAATGAGAGTAATCAGTTAAGGTGGGCTATTATCAGGAGAAAAAAACTTTTGTAGTGATAATCAGGATGGCCCATTTCCAACAATTGACAAGAAGGTGTGAGTAACAATGGGGGGGAAATTAGCATGGGGAAATAGGTTTTACTTTCTGTAATGACCCATCCATTCCCAGTCTTTATTCAAGTCTAATTTAATGGTGTCAAATTTGCAAATTAATTCCAATTCTGCAGTTTCTTGTTGGAGTCTGTTTTTGAAGTATTTTTGTTGGAGTATTGCAACTTTGAGGTCTGTAATCGAGTGACCAGAGAGGTTGAAGTGTTCTCCAACTGGTTTTTGAATGTTATAATTCTTGATGTCTGATTTGTGTCCATTTATTCTTTTGCGTAGAGACTGTCCGGTTTCGCCAATGTACATGGCAGAGGGGTATTGCTGGCACATGATAGCATATATCACATTGGTAGATGTGCAGGTGAACGAGCCTCTGATATTGTGGCTGATGAGATTAGGTCCTATGATGGTGTCCCCGAATAGATATGTGGACAGAGTTGGCAATGGGCTTTGTTGCAAGGATAGGTTCCTGGGTTAGTGTTTTTGTTGTGTGGTGTGTGGTTGCTGGTGAATATTTGCTTCAGGTTGGGGGGTTGTCTGTAAGCGAGGACAGGTCTGTCTCCCAAGATCTGTGAGAGTGAGGGATCATCTTTCAGGATAGGTTGTAGATCTTTGATGATGCGCTGGAGAGGCTTTAGTTGGGGGCTGAAGGTGACAGCTAGTGGTGTTCTGTATTTTCTTTGTTGGGCCTGTCTTGTAGGAGGTGACTTTTGGGTACTCGTCTGGCTCTGTCAATCTGTTTTTTCACTTCAGCAGGTGCGTATTGTAGTTTTAAGAATGCTTGATAGAGATCTTGTAGGTGCTTGTCTCTGTCTGAGGGATTGGAGCAAATGCGGTTGTATCTTAGAGCTTGGCTGTAGACAATGGATCGTGTGGTGTGTCCTGGATGGAAGCTGGAGGCATGTAGGTAAGTATAGCGGTCAGTAGGTTTCCGGTATAGGGTGGTATTTATGTGACCATCCCTTATTAGCACAGTAGTGTGCAGGAAATGGACCGCTTGTGTGGATTGATCTAGGCTGAGGTTGATGGTGGGATGGAAATTATTGAAATCATGGTGGAATTCCTCAAGGGCTTCTTTTCCATGGGTCCAGATGATGAAGATGTCATCAATGTAGCTCAAGTAGAATAGCGGTGTTAGGGGACGAGAGCTAAGGAAGCGTTGTTCTAAGTCAGTCATAAAAATGTTGGCATACTGTGGGGCCATGCGGGTACCCATAGCAGTGCCACTGACTTGAAGGTATATATTGTCCCCAAATGTGAAATAGTTGTGGGTGAGGACAAAGTCACAAAGTTCAGTCACCAGGTTTGCCATGACATTATTGGGGATACTGTTCCTGATAGCTTGTAGTCCATCTTTGTGTGGAATGTTGGTGTAGAGGGCTTCTACATCCATTCTGGCCAGGATGGTGTTTTCTGGAAGATCACCAATGGATTGTAGTTTCCTCAGGAAGTCAGTGGTGTCTCGACGATAGCTAGGAGTGCTGGTAGCGTAGGACCTGAGGAGAGAGTCTACATAGCCAGACAGTCCTGCTGTCAGGGTGCCAATGAGTGAGATGATGGGGCGTCCAGGATTTCCAGGTTTATGGATCTTGGGTAGCAGATAGTATACCCCTGATCGGGGTTGTAGGGGTGTGTCTGTGCAGATTTGTTCTTGTGCTTTTTCAGGTAGTTTCTTGAGCAGATGGTGTAGTTTCTTTTGGTAACCCTCAGTGGGATCAGAGGGTAAAGGCCCGTAGAATGTGGTATTAGAGAGCTGCCTAGCAGCCTCTTGTTTATATTCCGACCTATTCATGATGACGACAGCACCTCCTTTGTCAGCCTTTTTGATTATGATGTCAGAGTTGTTCCTGAGGCTGTGAATGGCGTTGTGTTCTGCACGGCTGAGGTTATGGGGCAAGTGATGCTGCTTTTCCAGAACTTACAGAAGTTTGAATAAAGCAAGCACTATGTATACCGTATATTTGTATTTCAGTAAGTGCATACTCTTGAGAATTACATCTTTAACTTTTATGAAAAACTCAAGTGCTATCAATGGAGACACTAAAGAGGGAAAGATGTGAAGAGTAATTTATATTTCTACTTTAGTACCACTGAGCTGGCAGAAAGCAGATGGGGAGGAAAGGAGAGGAGTGATGATGCTATCTCCTGGACGTCATCATCAACACAAGTGACACAAAGGCAGTAGGAATTTTTAAAAGTGAATCTTTACACAGATGTTACCTACGTATTTTCTAAAAAATAAATAAATAAACAAAAATTTAAAAATTCACAATATCTCATTTCATGGAGCATGAGCAATATGATGAATGCTCATGCACAAAAGAAAAATGAATTATTGCTCCCCTAATCTGGGTAAAAATGGCAGCTTTATGGTGGGTCTGACCATCCTGTGCACCCAGATATGCCGAGACTCTCCAAATAAATACATGCACATTTCATTTTCAGGATCCAGAGTACAAAACGTGAAAATAAAATGCCTGTCTGGGATCAAAGACCAGCTGCAAACACATTTGCGTACTACTTGTTTTTCAATGCAGTAATGTTGGTGTCACTAGGCATAGCTACCAGGTAACTCGGGGGAGTGGAAGGCCATAAGTGCCAATGAAACTCCTGCGCTCTGGGTCTAAGTGAACCACAGAACTCCATCTTGTGAACTTTCACCTACTTCTGTGCTAACTGCTTACATGCTGAAGCAGGCTGAAGCAGAAATGTACTGGTCAGCTTTTCTAGCAGACAGCTGTAGTTTCGCTCACAAACACAGTAGAGATAAGGAAGGGGGAGGGAGAAGCCTCTACGTCTTAGCCTGCGAAGGCCAAAGATAGCAGACGAATGGGAATTTTTCTAACTGTAACTACTCGAGGAGGGAGGGGAAGGAGGGATGGGGGAAAAGTAACAGAACAAAAGCTTACAGAAACTGCTTGGAATATAAAAGGGAAAACTTGCTTATATGTGCTGCGCTTGATTTGAGACATGTTGGTCTCCTAGTGCCTATTCAGAGCTCTTGAATAAAGTTGGATTGCTTCTCCCCTCGGTGTGTTCATTGATGCGAAGCACACCGGGCAACGAACCCCGCTGTTGCCCCCCTCGGGCCCTTTGAGCCGGCAACAGTAATATACTGAGCAGTAGCAGGTAAATCAGGTAATAAGCAGAGTGGATGATTGGATTTACAGCTTCTCTTGTTTGTGTAAAGCATTTTTTCCGTCTATGTTTGTGTGAAGGATGTGGAATTGGTCGATAATTGTTGAGGAATACTTATGTTCTATATATTTGGTCTGTTGTAAGGGAGTTACTGAATGAAAACATGAGGTTAATTCAACAAGAGGCTGACTGGAGGTAAGAGACCAATGGCTTCAGATAGCCAGTCATTGGCCAACATCTAAGAGACAATGCAGGAGCCATTCACTCTGAGGTTCTTCCTCCAACACCCTATTGAACTCACCAGATTAGCTTGTCAAGGGGGCGAGTCCCAGGTTGTAACCACAGGAGAAACAAAAATCTTGGAAACCCAAGTCAAAGGGCTTCTGAGGGGATAAAAATGACACTCTTGTGGGAGGGAGCAGTTGTTGAGAGAGAAAAGTGTTAACCTCTTTCTGATTTTTGCTTCTCCCAGAGTTTGCTGATTATTTAACCGAATATAATCATTTTCTCAATATCCCCTTCAAAGAAGAATATTTTTCCTTTTGATGATGGAAACAGTTGCACCGCCTCCAATTATAATCTCATCAAATTTCACAAGCTACAAAATATTGAAGTTAGTCAGCACTTAGAAGACCTCCTGGGTGAAATCCAGAGTGCCCCAGGATTGGTGCTCATTATTTGCTAGGTTACACTCTCAACTCTGAGTCAGTACAGAACCAGGGCTCTAGGCATGACATGAAGGGGCACGATGCTGTTGGAGGTCCTGTTTCCTTACTGAAGCCTAAAACCAAGACCCTAATTACTAATATTTCTCATAGAAGTAGGGATGTTAACCACATTGTCCTGGCTAGATTCCAACCTGGGAAGTTACATTATGGATATGAGAGGCAACAGCAGCGACAGTGCTCCCCCACACTCCCTTGTGTGGTGTGTTCTGGTCAGTACACATAATGACAGATCCTATCCTTCCTCACTTGACATGGTACTAATCACCACAGTTCTTCACAGTCTGTGTGAGGAACAGCCTCCCCTCAGTATTTCAAGGATATACAGAGACCCCAGATCGCTAGTCTGAGAATGAGAGAAGGAAAAGCCTCCACAGGGCCTCTATTCCATATCTCCCCCTTGCCCCATACGGGTGAGTGGAGAATAGGCAAAACATTGGCACCACTATCTCCAATATACCAGCCAGCAGAACTGAGCTTCCACAGACTAATAGGTGACTTCCCACTGTGACTCTAAGAGCCACAATACTTTCCCTGGACTGTTCTTGGAACAGTGCATTTCCTTGTAGTTTCTTACAGTGGGTTAGGAGCAATCTCTTATTTTAGCCCTGAATTAGCAAGAAAATTCGGAAATACCAGAAAACACTATTAAAACTGTATTTGACAATATGCAGACTATACAAACAGAAATGGACAGCTGTAAAGCTCTCTGGTGTCCTGGGTCAGGTCAATGGATTTTCTATGTTGTAAAATCAGATTTCTGGAGAACAAAAGCCAAACCTGTAATTTGAGATTATTAGCTCTAGTTGAAGAGGCCAGAGGAGAGCACTCATGTACAAACATTCCATACTCACTGGAAATTACGTTGGATAAAAATATTGAACCTCCTATAAATGATAAAAGCTTTCTATGCAACTTTAAAATGCATTGATACCATAAAAGTCAGATGAATCAGCAGTTAAAATATATTACCTTGCCACAGAGGCAATATCTTTGAGTTTGATAGCATGAAATTATTGGGTTGTCTCATAAGTCTGTAAAAAGAGATATATTTTCAGGTTAAATTCACATATTCACACAGATATTGACCCAGCCTACTGAAGGCCGTTGACTATTACTGCCAAAAAATGTGTTTACAAGAATATTTTATGGAAAGTAATCACAAAAGAGGTGCAAATACAGCTGTAAACAGAGTCTGAATGAGCTCTCCCCTGACATGGTGGTGAGCTGTGGAAGAGGATCTCGTTTGCATGGGCACACCCACCCTGCCTAGGTGCTCAGCATGATGGGATTGCTTGCCCAAATTATCACTTTTGGCTGGTGTTGGATCCCCAGTCTCCTGGTTATTGGGGCAGGAGTAATAAAGGCTAGTTATCCTTGTTATGTGAATCGATGGCAGCAAAACTGTACCTGGCATATCCCAATGGAGGGACTCACCCTCAACTAAACAGCACTTGCTAGGCAGGGGACATGGGTTCCAAAGCCCAGGGAGTTGAGAGAGGGTGGAGATAGGTATTTGTACCTGGTGGTGTGTGCCTGGCCTAGGGGCCTTAAACACCCTTTGACTCTTCTCCACTGTATAATAACAGAGCTAATTGAGAGTCTTGCTGCAGACTGCAAGGCTAAAATCACTGATACCTAGGCCTAAGTATTAGACCTGCTTTGGGACAGTGTCTCTGATACAAGAGACTGCCGAGTGTGCACCGGCAGTGAGGTTCCCCAACTAACAGCTGAAATCACTGAGAGCTCTGTTAAGTGGGGGGCCCTGAAGACATCTTGGCCTGGCTGGTGGAGAGGTGCAGTCAGCAGGGCGGCTGATGAAGAGTGAGTGCTCGAGCAGCAGAGCGAGTAAGGTGCCTCCTTATCACCCCCACTCCACCCAGGGTGGGAGGTGAACGCTGCAGATGCACCTCTGAACTCTGGGTCTGCACTGTCCAAGGACAGCAACTGTGAGTCGGGTGCAGAGAAGGGACGGGCACATCAAAGGGACTTTTGGGTTGCTGAATTTAAGAACCTGAGGGGAAAAGGATACTGCCCAACTTACTTAGTGGTGGGTCTTTTGCTCATGGTTTATGTTTATAAACCCTGTTTGCAGTGTTTCCCCAAATTAATGCCACATCATTTCCCTCCTTTTATTAGAAGTTTTTTGCTACACTCAGACTCTGTGCTTGCAAGAGGGGAAGTATTGCCTCTTAGGGTCCATAAGGTGCTAATCACTTCATCCAAATGTCCATTCTGAACTTGTCTGGTCCTGGATGGAGGACTGGTTTTTGCAATAGTTGACCTCTTCTGTGAGACCAAGAGAACTACTGGGTATGGATCATGTGAATTCCGGGTGACTGAACTGCATCTCTGTATGAGACCAGCATTCCCAACAGTTCTCACAAAGAACTGGATTTTTATTTGACACACCACTTGTGTTTCTTTATGGCCATCTTCAGTTAACATTCTCCTGAGATGAGATCTTGTACCTGATAGTGTTCACCCTCACCCCAGGCTGTCTTCCCTGGCACCACACTACTGTGTTTAGCATGAATCCAAGATACTGAAGGAACCATATTATTCTGTAAATTTGTTTGGTCTTTCTCTGTACTGAGCCCTAATCAGAAATCATATCCAGAAAGAGAGAAGTGAATTTCCTGCTTACTTAAAGTTGAGATTAATATAATACTATGATCCTGAAAGAGACCCTGGGAGCACTGGTCAGATTAAATGGCAATGATCAAAGTTGAAAAAACACCGCACCCTACCATCCATATGCAAAGCAGGAGAACTGTTTGTGGAATGATAAAATGGGAATGTGAAGCTAAGTCTACTTTAGGAACTTGTTCAGATGTTTCAGACAGAACCATTCTCTGTTTGTTCCTTATTCTCTGAGGCTAGAAATAGAATGGGGAGCAGCCCTTGAGAAGGAATAGGTTATATTCCTCTGATCTGAAGTAGATGTCTGGTTTAATTCATGTTCTGGCATTTCCATAGGCTGCTTGATACTGGGGCAAAGCTGTTCCCATAGCTGCATACAGCACCCCTCTGGACAATGTCCAGTGACCTCACTTTGGCTAAAGCTGTAGATAGTCATTTGTTCCCAAACTAAAAGAAGCTGGTACCAATCAAGGGGTTAATTCCATAAAGGGTCGGTTGGAAGTCATGCAGATAACTCTGATGCAGCTGAGGGCAGTTACTGACCTCACCTCAGCACCTGGCTGTGTTCCAGCTACCACTTGAAAAGTAGCCCTTTTTATTGTTTTACTCCAGGGACTGCTTCAACTTGCCATGTGATCTCTATACCCTTCTTTAGTGTCTAATAGCAGCCAGAATTGTAAGTCTGCTTTTTCCAATGCCTCTTAATAGCCTTAGTTTTCCATCAAGTTTCCCACGTCAGTACTAAGAGCTAGGAACTGATATGCCTGAGGACCTGATTGCAGTGGCGATATCCCCATATACTTGTGCGAAATAGATTTGTGTCCCACTATCTTTTTCAGGGAAAAGCCCTTAGGCCAGGAATCTTATGTTGAGGGGACCCTACTCACAATACTGTCCACTTATGTTGGCATTGGTTGCGAAAGCTGGTGGGGGAAGTCAAGTGACACTTCAACATTTTATTTTATTTTTGTTGTTGGTCTGATGCCACCTGAGTTTTCAAGCCCATTGGAGGAAGCTGAGGCAGGACAATGCAAACTGCTCCTCATGGTGTGACCATGAATCAACATACCAGGCTGGCCCAATCAGCTCTAGGCCCTATAGAAGAACAAGGGTAGAACACAGCTTATGCCATGCATCTCCAAAACAGACGAATTTACTGCTGGAGAGAGCCCAAAACCCAAGGAGAAAATCAAGCCTCTTCTCTTTACCAGACACTTTTTTTCTACCTGTCCCCCTCCCACAAACACACTAAAAAGTAGCTTCTCATATTTTTTCTGCTCTGGCATTATTGGGAAGACTTCACATACACACTGCAACATTCTCCATTGAAAACAGCCCCTAAGCCTGATGTATGGACTATTTATAGAAACACAAAAGTCAGCAAATAGTTTTTCCCACAGGTGAGTTTGCATCCACACTGGGCCTATTGTAATAAAAGCAGATGCTATGAGTTTCCATTTTTTTTTTTTTTTAAATGCTGACCATGACATTGTGGTTCAAGCATCTCCTTCACGGGAAATGCTACACATTGAAAAATGAGCAACAGGATAATGCAACAAAATACCTGTACTGAAGGAACTATGTTACATGCATATTGTCCACTTCTCTAATATCATAATCGATGGGTCATTTTGCACCGATATAAATAGGAGCTTTGCCCCTGGATCAAGCCTGCTATAATGAACAGAAGAATGCCCCTTTCATGGGAATTTACAAGCAACATATGTGTAAGCAAGTGCTATATTAGCCATTATTATACATGTGAATCTTTCTGTAACTGTATGCTATGCGTTATGACTTGTTATTCTATTTATTGTTTTTACTGCAACCAGTTGCTTTGCAGTCAGAATGGCAGTCCAAAAACATTTTAATTTAATTTTGGATATGATATAACAAGACAGGCACAATATAGCATAAGGATAATGGGGCAAAGACAGACAAGGGTTTCACCAATGCAGTTACCAAGTGACTCAGTTAACTGCAGTTATTTTTTTTAAATATCCAAAAATAAATACTATTGTTGACTTACTTCATAGGGGCTTCATGGGCAAGAGAGACTTTAAGGAGTGTGTGACAGGGTGTATAAACCCCGCACTGAGACTGAAGGGGTTAAAGAGCAATTCTTGGCTCAGACAGACACACACACACACACACCCGGCCGCACCTGCAGCGCATGAGCCAGATGATGGTGGAGTTTAAGAGGAAGTCAGACAGGTCAGCCCCTTTCTGAGAAGGCAGAGAGAAGGTCCTGCACTGGGATCTCCTGAGAAGGGAGATTGCAGCAGCTCCTCTGGGAAAAGAGGAGCTTACCTGCTAGGCCCAATAGTCTGGTAATACCTTTTCTTCAGTACCTTTTGCTACAGAATGCAAAACTTGGACTATGGGGCAGGTGGGAGGGGGTAGGAAGTGCCCCAGAAAAGGCAGCTGTAAGGTGCTCTTGGGTGCCTGGTCTTTGGCAACCCTCAGGTGGCCCTGGGCAAGAAGCTGGTGGAATGCAAGGACCCGGCCTCTCTACCAAGCCCCCCTCCCCACACTGAGGAGGAACTGACCCCCTAACCAGTAGATGATGCTTCTATCTAGAACCAACCATAATGTAAGATGATAGGTGTTATCATTTAAAGACTTCCTTATAAAAAGATTCCTTCTATTCCTTTTCTTAGAATATGCCAAACTGATTAGCCATCTTTTCAGAATAAATGTAGGCAATAATAAAAATGCCACCTCAAATAAAAAGCAGATGAACTTCCTGTGACGGTGACAGACCAGGTACCAACTCAACTGAACACTGGCCAATACATAGCTGGAAACCAGTCTGGCTCACCTACATGTCAGCATTGTTAAAATTAGATGTTAAGTTTATAGAAATGTGTTTAGACTTTATGAAATGCTTGTAAATTGCATTAATCTCTTTTATATCTGTATCCTATGTTATAAAATAATATTTAAGCATTTGCTCTGGAACTGTATAAGTGTTTGTAAAGCCCCACAGTCAGGAGAGAAACATTACCAAGAGTGAAATACTAGTCTGCCACAGGAGTGTTATTTCCTTCCCAATAAAAGAAAGTCCATAGAAACCAGACAAGCCATTGTGGAACATCAGAGGACAAAACATTTTTTGACTGTTCCCTCCATACCCAGGAAGAGAAGATGTGCACAAGGACTCATCCCATCAGCTTGAACTCTAGGGGAAGAGAATATAAATCCCTGACAGGAAGAAACTGGATCTGTATGCTGCTTGGATTTTGAGAGAACAAGATTTCTAAGCATAAGCAAGGGATCCCCAGCTGCTTAGCCTTGGTTAGCCCTAAAGGACATATAAAACTTGCTTATTATAGAAGCTTCTAACACTTTTTGGAACCTAAGACTGTGGCTCATTTGTGTGTGTGTATCTGCTTTAACCTTGTAAATAACTCATTTTTTCTTAGTTAAAAAATCTTTAGTTAGTTTATTATAGGATTGGCTACAAGCGGTCATCTTTGGTGTGAGATCTAAAGTGCAATTGATTTCAGGTAAGTGATTGGTCCTTGGGACTGGGAGTAGCCTGAATATAGTTGTGATTTTTAGTGTAAGGGACTATCTATCACAAAGGGAAGCCTGCCCAAGTGGGAAGATAAATGGGAGTACCCAAGGGAATTGTCTGTGACTTCATATTAAGGCTGTTGTAGTGCCTAAAGAGTTTACACTTGATAATTGATTGGTGAAATCTAAGTACAGAACTCACAACCAATTTGGTGTGTGTTCCTGCTTCTTAACAGGCTGGTCTGAGGTTGGTACTCACACCCTTGAGCCACTTGAGACAGCTTGACACTACCTAAGTAACAGTACTGTAGAGCATTGGGCTCTTACAGCACTTGGATTAAGCAATGTACAGAATAGTAACTGTTATGCATTTCAGACCTAGGTTAAGAAGATTTCATGTGTGAGTGTGTGTACCAAAAATTAAAAGTCAGTCTCATGATTAGCTAGTAACCCAGACAGAGAAGTTACACAATGTTTACAGAATCCCTTCTTCAAAATGGAAGTATAATATACACTGCTGAAAAAAAGTGGTGTACCTCATACACAGTAGGGCCTCTGTCCTTCAACTATCTTAGTTCAGGCAGGCCCACGCACCTGTGTGGAGCCTCACTGAAGACAACAGGCATCCAGGCAGGCACCAAGGTCCACTCACACAAAGTCGGGGGCCTAGGTTTTCTTTACTGCAATTGCTCTAATTCACTCAGCCCTTCATCACCTGACAATTCTGATAGACGATTAACGTGTATTCCTAAGTTGCAGTAATTCAGGAGAAAACAGCTGTAAACAGCAACAAAGAGTCCTGTGGCATCTTATAGACTAACAGATGTATTGGAGCATAAGCATGCGTCTGACGAAGTGGGTATTCACCCACGAAAGCTTATGCTCCAATACATCTGTTAGTCTATAAGGTGCCACAGGACTCTTTGTTGCTGTTTACAGATCCAGACTAACACGGCTACCCCCTGATACAAAACAGCTGTAGTTATCCATGTCCAAAATTTCTTGATATTTTCCAAATTTTCAAAATATTCTAGGCTGTAACCATCTTTTCTCCTGTTTTTCAGTTTATCTGTACTATATGTTTGTCAAAAGTACTGACTATCCATGAAACTACGTATAGTCCACTACCATGGTGGAGTTCAAGAAACTATGAGGGAAAGTATATTCAAGAGCTAAATTCAGCATATAGGGTCAGATTGAGATAGGCCGCTGCGTGGGAGGAGGACAAAGTGTGGAAGGAGCCTGCACAAATGCCTAAAACAGTTGCAGCTCTTGCACGCCAGGAAGCACAGGGACTGCTCACTCAATGCACCCTTGGGGCACAGAGAGTCCCAAAGGCAGAAGGAAAACGTGAGACCATCACTCCTCCATCTGCACTCGCCCACTAACCAAATTGGAGTGCAGCCTATCCAGCTCCTGCGCACTGGACTGTTGGTCAGAGTTTGCGCTTCCTTCAGACACAGTCTCTCCCAAACTCCTCATGGGGAGGCATAGCTCTGCATCACTCTCCGCTGAGTGGATAAATTAGCCTGTTTGGTGGATACAGTACATAGCTTAGAAGCTTTGGATTTGACTGTGCCTAATACGCTGTGTGGGTGCACAAGGGAGGGAAGAGAGAGGGCACAAGAAGCCAACTCCCCTTACTTTTTGCCCCCATGCAGAGGTTTGACACAAGCTTAGTCCTTGAGTTCCTATCACACAGGGAGTGAGGGACTCTAGTGGCTCTAGAAATCCCAAACGGGATAGATTCATGACCCTTACACTTTATGCACCAACAATGGTGGCCCACGGATAGTGACGCTGCATCCTATTAAAGTGTACAACAAAGGCAATTGCATGAATTCCCCTAGTCCTTCCAGACATGTCTTGCCTGCCCGAGGCACAGTGCATCTTGGGTCTGATAAATTAGAGAGCCCCTCCATGCCTCGGTACTCAACACTGCCTTAAAGCCATAGCCCTGTATATGCATGCCTGGGTATGTCCCAAGCCAAGCACAGCCACAGCTATATGCAGATTCTGACACGCTGCTTCCCAACATATTTCAAATTTCTTTAACCAGTTCTTAACGAATAAGAGTGGGACAGTCTTTGGCTTCCACAGGAGCAGAGCTGGGCCAGTGCTGAGTGCTTTTGAAAATCCCACCCCAATAGCTTCCCAATGGACTAGCCCTTCACAATGGTAATAGGTAAACTGCAAGAAGTGGCAGCTCTGGCTACAGATACAAAACAACACAATACACATGTACATAAAGCTGTTTATTCAATAAATCATCTCAGGGCTTTTCTCCACAAAGAATTACTGCACAGCAAGCCAGGGTACGAATCTACAGCCCACCATCTTGCTTTGCAGTAACTTGCTGTGTAGACATGGCCTCAATGTTTTTAAATAAACAAAACAAAAACAACTACTAAAAGCTGACTAAGCATTAACCAAACAGCAGACTGAAAAAGATCAAGGTGTAGTCTAAAGTACAGTAAAAGATTCTAACTCTCTAATGCTCATTGAACACCATCCCAGTCAGCAGGAAACATTTAATTATAGCAATAACAGTTTTACCAGATAAAACAGTAGGAAACATTTGGCATCACCCCATTAACAACTTATGACCCAATTCTGTAACTCTTATTTATCTTCAATAGTCTTTACTCACAAAATTCAAGCATAGATTCAACTCACAGATTCAAGCATAACCATGAGTTCTACTGAACGGGAGTAAAACTTGCATAACCAGGCTCCCAGATTTACTTGTTTTCTTCTCTTTCTGAGAGGACTTACTGTAAATTACGAGACTCTTTTCTAAAGAAAAAAGGAATTGCATGGAGACTACTTTTTAAAAATAAAAACAACGCATTTAAAAATCAAAGATTTCTTATATGAACCAATAGCATATTTTATTTAAAACTGATCTTTCAAATGCTTTTTCTTCTGATTACACTGTACATCTTAAAGAATATCTACAGTATGTCTCATGCTTTGGATTTATGAACCCATTACATTTTGGCTTCACAGCAAACAATAACACAATAATTTACTGTGACTATGATTGAAGCATCTGAAAAGCAGAAATCAAATTAGATCACATCACAAATACAACTGAAAACATCCAAGTCTAGCTCTTCATGATCATATTATCTTTCAATCTTACAGTATTTGTGGCACGTAAAAAACAAAACAGCGCTGAGTGATTTGAAATAGATGTGAGTAAATTAATAAAGCCACCACACAGAATCAACATGTTAATGTGAGAAAAAGCTAATCTGATTTCCTTACCACTGTGCATGATAGTCTGCTAGTATTACAAGCATACTCTCAACAGGAGAAATAGAATTTCATTAATACCTCATTATGAATATTAAAAATATAGTTAACAAGGAGGGAAAGCTAAGGCTCAAAATAGAATAGTTAGAATAAGGATTTCAATAATGCAGAATATATTAGGATATATTTAAGGGCCCAGAAACAGAAAGTGACCTAATTTGCACAATGTAATATATATATATAGTACAAGTGAAATACACTTTTTTGATAGAATGCAAATAGGTTATTTTTATACTTCAGAATTACAGCAAATACTATATGCAAGTAACCTGCTTATTGGAATATTGTGGTGAGTTCATGGCAGATGTAAAATAAATAGTTGTGTGTAATGGGTGTTTATTTTTATTTTTAATTTCATTTTTTTTTTTAATATTTTTTTTGCCATAACATACTTCTGCTTTCCATCTCCTTTCTTTACTAATAAAATTGTGTAGCTGGAAATTAATTGGAAGCCAATGCAGACTGTGGAGCACAGATCTCCTGCAAGAAACACTGGTAAGCAAGCAGGAAGACTAATTCTGCATAGCAGAAGTTTCTAAAGGGTTTTCAGATATAGCCCCGAGTGCATTGCAGTAATCCAGTTTTGAAGTGACAAAGACATGGATCAACATGGTGAGGTCTGGCTCTTAACAGAAAGGTTCCACTTAAAGATGTACAATTAATTTTTGTCTACTGCTGATAATTGAAAGCAGAGGGAGGACCCCTCGAGCACACACCTTACTAACAAAGCTGGGCAAATATCTGCCAGGAGAGCTGATCTCAACTCTACAGCCAATCAGCATCACATTTATCCTATCTAGACTGTGCTTCAAAACACTCTTCATTCAGGCCCTAATTTCTACACATATCCGGAAAGCTGAGAAACTGAAAAGTCCGGTTTGGTTGAAAGGCACTGCAGTCCAAATTGCCTCATCATCTCCCCAAGTAGCCTTACATACACATTTCAAAGGAGTGGCTACAGAACAGAAACACGCTTAACCCTGAGGCCATGTCAAAACTAGGAAAACAGGTCAGTGCTATTGTGAAAAGGCCTAAGAACGTACAGGGCAAGAGTGCAATCAATGGGTAGTACACTCTGAAATCTTTCAGAGGGAAAAGGATAGAGAAACTGTAAGCAGCACTCTGTCAACTCTCATTAAAGTCCAAAACGATCCCAATAAAACCTAGAGATCAATGGTATGTAAGGCAGTTAACAGATTAAGAAAAGAAAAGAAACACATCCCCAACCCCAAAAAATCAACCACACAAAAAATAAACATGTGCCTGAACATTTTTGTCCACCTCTAAAAGGAGGTCAACTAAAGACTCCAAGACACTCTCTGTACTACAACTAAGTATAAAAGCAGAATGCAGTGAGTAGGAAAAATAAAGGCTTGAGCAAAATGCCAATTTTTTGTTTCTGAGATGATAGATCACTGTCCACCATTAGCGAGACACTGATTAACTCCAGCAATAATGAACTGTAAACAGGTGGCATTTGCATTCTGCTCCTAATCAAGTACAAGCACGGGCACGCACGCACACGCGCGCACATACACACGCGCATGCGCGCGAGCACTCTGGTATAAACTTACTCCATTTCTGGGATTTGCCTTTATTGTTAATTTAAATAACACCAAACAAAACCTAAGCATCAATCTAAACTTTCTTTTGAATTTAGATGTTCTAACATTTTCCCTGTAGGATCTACGTGTCCCTCTCTTTGTTGCTTCTATTTCAGACAGATATTTAGACACCAAATATTTAAATCAAACACCAGAGTAAACAAGAAAACCAGCTCTGCATCGCTACGAAGGACCCTATTTCTGTACTCGATGAATGCCTGTTAGATTTTAACTAGCCATGAGGGGCATATATACAAATCCTAGCTCATAGCATAAAGTTTGCCAAACACCTTAAGAGCCTCAGTGAGCACAAGTATCTGACACCCAACGAAAGAAGTCACATTTTCCTCCCCAAACCTAGAATGGTCACTATGAAAAGAGATTATCTGGTCCGAATGCAATCAAACTTATCTTTGAAATTGATAAAAAAAAACTCCACCAAAACTTGATCAGCAGCTTAAAATTGTCCAGACCTTTGACATTACATCTTTGGAGGTTTAAGTGGCCTCTGTTATTATTGAGCTGTTGACACAAGCAGCCTTCTAGTATAGTGCGGACCCAGTGTCTCCGCCTGGAAGGCCTGAAAAATGAAGCTGATCTTTCCCAAAAAGAAAGTATTCATATCCCTGTTTATGGGAAAAAGAGCAATGTCAGTTGAAGCTTATCTACACTACAAGGGTATATTACATAAGGACCCAGAACAGCAAGACAAAACAGCCAAGTGACGTCATGTAATCTTTTCAGGGGGTTTCGATCTACTACATAAGGAACATAGGAACGGCCACCCTGGGTCAGACCAAAGGTCCATCTAGCCCAGTATCCTGTGTTCCAACAGTGGCCAATGCCAGGTGCCCCAGAGGGAATGAACAGAACAGGTAATTATCAAGTGATCCTTCCCCTGTTGCCTATTCCCAGTTTCTGGGAAACAGAAAGACATTATAAACGTAGTTCCAAAGTGATTTGGTTTGTAGGGTAAAATACAGGTATGTGTCTGTGTAAATACATATATAATCACAAATTCATTTGGTTGTGTGCACACAAGATTTTCTTTGTGTATAGTAACATAAGGATTACACATGATTAGGTGTGCAGATATTGAGAAAAGTGAGGCAGCAGGCATCAAGCACAGCTTGTCTGTGAGTAGACTAGGAATGCGTTTTCTTCCCCTCTGAAGTAGACACAGCTCAAGTTGAAGCTGCACTCAGCTCCAACACTTCAAACAGCAGATGCCAAGGCTCGGACTGCAGCTGAATCCAGAAGTGCCAGCTTCCACAGAGCCGTGAGCTTTTTAGGTCTTCAGGCGTTCTGTGCTCTTTAAAATTCATTAAAACAAAATGCAAAAATTTTATTGCAACATTAAGATAGTGAATTTAAACAGAGTCTAGAAATCAAAAGCTCAGGTTATAAAAGCTGGCTAACTAACTCACATAGCACTTAACTAATGTCTTTATTAGGGAATACATTTAATAACCTAACATCCAAAATATTACATATAAGACATATGCAACATGGATGAGCTAATGTTGCTATGATACTTTTCCTTTTGAATTTCTACAATTTCTAGTGTAATTTATATCTCTCATAAGGCCCATTTACACTGCCAGGGTGGTGTAACGTGGCCTTGGTGTGAATGAGAATTAGGCCCTCTTTGTTTAAATTTACAACTTCAGCCAAAACCTGTCCTTGCCTTACAGAACCACATGGACAAGAGCAGGGGGAGCAGGACAGTGCCAGCCATGCATGTGGTACAAGACCCATCCTCCTATAGGTGAAAAGCAAGGCACATCAGTGGGGCAAAGAAGGGATATGAGGGTATCAATGCTTCAGCTCAGCCAGCTGACACCAGAGCTCTGTGCCTGGAAAGTGCTATTGTGAAGCTTTTAGGTTATTCTGTCAATTTTGCTCAACGCAGTGGTGATAACTATGCACCGACCCATAAGCTGACCTAGGCATTACCCCTCCTACAAGACACATGAGGCTAAAATCATGTTTGCATATGACAGACACAATGGGCTAGATCCTTAGCTAGGTTAAATTGGCCTTTGACTCCAATAGAGTGGCGGCAATTGACAGGAGGATTTAGTCAGGATGCCTATGCTCAAGATACTTTCTGCAGCTACTGGATTTTTCCACATAGCCAGAAATCTGGGATTGGAGAGGGAACAATCACCAAGCAGTAATCCAGCAATTTTAAGAGTATGAGGTTTGGGAAGCCTTAGGACCCAAAGCCCCAAGGCATTAGCTGCACAACTAGTATCTTCCTTAAAAGACATTCTGACCAGACACAGTTAAAATGTTAATTAAAAGTGATGGGCATCAGAAGGCTGTGGTGACAGGAAACAAGACTTCTGATGTAAAATAAGCTAAGCTGCAAACTGAGCTGGATGGCACGACAGCTGGCACAGCAATGCAAGTAATCTCCTCCACCGACGGCAGTCAAAAAGGAACTTGTGACAGGCTGCATCGGTGGGCTGCTGGGTGACACTGCCTGCAGAAGGTGAAGACCTTGCAACTTGAGCCTAGGAAGTTTCTGCCTTAGTCTCAGTCAGGAGCACAGACTTAAAAGTGAGGATATATCAGACCTGTATCTTTGGAATAAATAATAATAGGGCCAATCCTATATATTTTGCTCAGGAAAAAAACTCTTGTTAATTTCAGTGAGAATTTTCCCAGAATAAGCATTGTGGGATAGTGCCAATGATGGAGGATGAGAAGGAGGGGAAAACAGGAAGAAGGGTGGAACATCTTCTACAATAAGAAGGATAACCATTACAAAGGATTATTTGAAGAACATCATAACTGAACATAAGGCTTTTTGTGACAGTGTGTATCAAGCATTTCCTGCTTCCTGCTGGAGGCCCCCGCTGCCTCAGCACATCCCTGCTGAAGGTGGTATTCTTTTGAGAAAAAGGTTTCAGAGTAGCAGAGCATTGAGTTTAGACCTCCAGGAGCTGCCTAGAAAGACCATCTAGGATCAGCTACGGCTGGAACCACTGAAAAGTGGTTCTCCAGCAGCTAAAAGGGCTGGAAGCAGGCAGTAGCCAATCAGGGCCCAGCAGGGAGGATGTTAAAAGGCTGGCTGAGTCAACAAAAGACTGTTTTGTTTACTTTGTGGAATGTGAAGACCTAGTGGATCATCCTGAGCTGAATATCATGCATCTGATGAAGTGGGTTCTAGCTCACAAAAGCTTATGCCCAAATACATTTGTTAGTCTCTAAGGTGCCACAAAGACACCTTGTTGTTTTAGTTTGACTGTTGTAAGACTTGGTGAGCTCGCCTCATGAGGCGCTCCACTGGCTCATGCAAGCCCATGACACTTAAAATATTTTTTAGCCCAAAATAACTCACTGCCAGACTTTGATAAAGTTGTAAGGTATGATCCCCATACTTTTAAACAGACTGCACTGAAGGTATAGCAGCATATTCAACTATAAACTCTTCTAGACAGGGAACATGCCTTATGGTATGTTTGTAAAGTGACATATATGCTTACAAGGCAAGTAATTTTTAATAATAATTGATCATCTAAGATTTCACAATGTTGTCAGTTCTTTGTAAATACATGAGACAAAACTGTAAAAACATATAAATTTAAAATCTATGCAGACCAATTTAAACTAAATTTGTTCAAAACAATATCATTTCCAAGCCAAAAACCAAGTCAAGTTCTAGTCTGGAACAAATTTACATAGTAGACCCTAATAATTTCTCAAGAACTGTAGTCCGTACCAGAAATGTTGAACACAATCGTAACTACAGTGTTTTTATCATGGTGACAAATATTCCAGTTAATATAGGAAATCAACTGGAAGATATGCTAAGATTATATTGAAAGGAATCTTTTGGTAGTGTGTCGCTCAAGTTCGTACTGTAGTGGTCTGGTTAGATTCACATCTGGTAATGGATGACCAGTTAAGACAAATACTGATTTTTGTCATGTGTGTCTGGAGAGAAGTTCACAACTATTTCTTTCAGATGTGGACAGTATTGCCATGACCAGGGCCATCTGTTACACTGATGCAACCCACTCTAGATGGGTCTCTGCCTTAAAACCATTCAGAAACCAAGGCTGGTACAGAATACACAGTTCATTTGGTAATATCATGGAGCACTGGTTACCTATTGATTTCCATCTTGAGTTTAATGTGTTGGTTTTGAGCATATAGCCCTCAATCGCTATGACCTGCCTCTGAGAGACGACCTCTGTCCACATGCTGTACTGCCACAGGTGAGATAGCAGAGGGGCCTGAGCTGGGTCTCTCTCAATTTAACACAGAGAGAACTGTCAATAGGGAACTTCATGAGGACCCCTTTGCTTTAGAATTCACAACTGTCATGTGGAAAATAACCCAAATTTGCTGACTTCCCGGGCATGTTGCAAAGTGGATCTATATTTTCAAGCTTAGGGAAGGGGGGAAATGACTGATGGTTGGGATGTTTGGGGAAAGTGGGGTATTTGTAAGTTAAGTTGATTTTTGTTTGGTTATTTGTTGTATGGGGAGAAGTAGCTACTGAATTTGTATATGTATTGTAATATCTCATCTAAATGTTTGTAAGAGGCACCAGCTGGATGGGTGGCTTTTAAAAAAAAATACATATATATAAATTGAAAGGAATAAATAACAGACAAAAATCTGTAAAAACCTTCCCAGAACACTTTGGTTCAGTGTCCTTCCCCCATTCACTATCAAAAGATAGTGGGGTTTCTCCTTCCAACATGTTACTGTTTGCTGGAAGGAGAACACAAATATTTTGGGGTTCACATGTGTATGGCACAGATAGAAATGGGAAACATTTCAGTTCCAAATCTTCATTTTATTTTCATCTGACTTGTGGTAAAAATATCAGTGCCTGAAATAAGATAAACCACAAGTATGTTAATATCCGAGATGCCCCCGATGAGATCTCATTGAATAACATGAGCAGGAACAATAGTGCCATAACAGACACTTGTGATTAGTTCTAATAAGGACTTACTCCACAAAGCTTCTGACAGAAAGAAACAGGCTAACAACCCTACAACAGACAATGACATTCCCACTGTTTACAGCAGTTCAAGGATGTGAACAGTAATGATCCTGCACAGCTCTAATCCCATTTGCATGTCTATTAAAATACAGTATATTGTTCTGAATGACATAATACTGGAGGCTTATCTTATATTTATGAATTGTGCAAGTACATTCTGAACAAGGCTAATGTGATACACTCATATACATTTCCTACAGCATCAGCTACTTGTTTGAAAGTCATTAAAAACTTAGGATCAGAATAGCATTAACGCATCTACAAATGGATGCATTCTCTTTCAGTGATTTCCAAGTGTCTCTTTTCCTGCTAATTCTTGCTCTTCATGTGCATGTATTTATTTAGAAAGTCTGATGTCATTATATTCAAAGAGTAGCATTTAAATTAAATCAAAACAATTTGTATTATATTCCTTTGCCTAGGTCAATCTTAAAGAGGTAATTTGGTCTGTATAAATTGTTATACTGTTAAATAAAGGAATGATTTTAAAAATATAATCTAAACTATAATCTAAACTGACAAGGTAAGAAGATAGCAAAAAAGGATCTGTTATATCCTTCTTAGCATAGAAAAATCTACCAACACATGGCTGTAAGTGTAAAATCCTGTAATTTTTTTAAAAAACCATCTGACTGGCATATTACAGTAATTATTGCATTTAAGAAATATGCTTTTCAAAGCCAATATGTGAATTTTCTGAAAAGATTACATTAAAGCAGTGGTTCTCAAACTTTTGTACTGGTGACCGCTTTCACCTAGCAAGCCTCTGAGTGCGACCACCCCATATAAATTAAAGACGCTTTTTTATATATTTAACACCATAATAAATGCTGGTAGCAAAGCAGTGTTTGGGGTGGAGGCTGACAGCTCACAAACCCCCATGTAATAACCTCGCAACCCCCTGAGAGGTCCTGACCCCCAGTTTGAGAACCCCTGTATTAAAGTCATTGTTAGTCTGCAATTTTAATCAATATTTCCCATGCTTGCCTTTTTAAAGAATAGCTAGTAGTCTTTTTGATCTGATATTTTAAAACTATTTTATCAGCAAAAACCAAAAATAGAAAAACAGCAGCCTTTTCTTCCCATTCTGACTCCAGTCGCACATAACTAGGTCAGCGGCACGGCACAGAGAGCTTATTAACATCAGATTTTTGTTATAAAAAGCAACTCAGGAAAGTATAGAACGCTTAGGGTAGTACAGATTAGTTTCACATACAGTACAAAGTACAACATGTAGACCTCTGTGGTTAGACTCATTTAAAAATGAAGATTCAGAATCAAGTTGAGAAAAATAAGTACAGAAAATTGGTGCGTTCTCATAAGAAAATGCTCCTTCAGTAAGGAGGCCACTAGTTTGATCCTTAAAAGCCCTCAACGTTTATGAACTCTGCTCTTAATAATTAATAGACAAGTTAATAAAAAAAAAACTAAATCCCAGGACAAGTATTTTCTAGTGAAATGTGAAAAATATCATCCCTCGATTTAAAAAATGTAAAAAAAATTATCTTAAATGCTTAGAGTTCAATTTTGCTCCCGTTTCAGATCAATGACAAGGCTCCCATTGACTTCAACTGGAGCAGGAGCAGGTCCTGAAACACTGCTAGTGATAACATACATCTATCATAACATACAGCAGTGGTATCCAACATTTTCAACCGAAGGACCAATCAAGTTATTTCAAAAGGTCAAGGGAGTGCATTCAGGAGGGGAAGGGCCATTTAAAGTGGTCGTTTCCCTCTCTCTCTTCTTGCTATCCACTCCTAAATTTTCAATAAGTTAAACTGAGAACATAAAAGTATTTCTCAGCTCAGATCCTGAACACCAAAGGTTCAAAGCTGCTCAGCTGCTTTTCCTGAGTATTAGACAGAATTGGAGTGGAAAGTACTTCCTTCTAAAGTCCTGGGTTGTAGCCCCCTCCAGTCCCTCAGAAACACACCCATCTCAGCCTTCTTTCCCAACCCATCTGCTGTGAAACCACCTTTTCAGCCTAAAGACCCGAAGGACTCTACTCATTAGCATCACATTGGTTTGATTTTGGCACTGGTGTGCAATGACAAAATTGGAGGCAAAAATGTGTTCGCACGTTTCTGAATGGTACTGTCAGTCACTTAACAATACCAAGCATTCGCCCTTCTTCTGTCGTGCCACTCCAACACTCTCAGGTACTAAAAACCTCCCTAGCACATTCAGTTTGAGTTCAACAGTGCTATCACCCTCAAGGCACACTTCACTGACACATAACAATGAACACTAAGTCAACATAACCTTAGTGATGGCAGCAAAGCTTTGAAGGCTCCCGGTCCATTCTTTCTCCTCCTTATGATCAGGCTCAACCAACCAGTCATTCTAAGTAGACTTCTCAGAACAGCATTTTCACATAATGGATCTTTGACAGAAATGAACTGGAGTGTGGGGCACTACAGACAGCCTGTGCACTAAGGAAATATATACTCTTACAAGGTAATCAATACATTTTTAAGGTCCATCAACACCAGACGGTAACATAATATATCCATGGCAGTGTTCTCCAAGCAGGGAGTTTCTATTCTGCAACTCTTGTGGAGAATAAGATCACTAGTAATTTGATGGCCAACAGTATTTTGAACCTGTGAGGTTTTAGGGGCTGTGAGTGAAAGGGAGTGAGACCTTCCTAGCATGAACGTCAATTGCGACTCCAGTGACTCCCATATCAAATATACTTCGTTCACAAGAGAAAAGACAGGTTTGCCCACCCTGCAAATTCCAACTCAGATCTGAAATCAAGTTATTTTCTTCCTGGCTTATGCATCACCAACAGTAAATTAAGGTCCCGCTGATCCAATTCTGCACTCAGTTACATCTGTGCAACTGTATGGTTTGTAAATTTAGTTCTCTTCTAAACCAAGGCAAAACCCTCTTGACTTTCAGTGGGATTGCACAGGTAAACTTGAAAGAACATTTTTGTCCTGCAATTGGAACTAACAGTTCAGTTGACAATGCATGAGCTGGAATAGAACCCAGCTCTGCATTACATTGCTGTGTTGGCACTGTGGAATTAATGGGAATTGTCATGGGGCGCACTTACTCCTGGCCGCTCCGGGGATTAGCTCCTTTCAGGGGCTGCAGCCTCCTTTGACAGTCTCTTCATCCATCTCTGCAATTCCAGATGCTCCTTTTTTACAACTTGGGCCTCCGGCCAGGTCATTATGAGTGTGTCCCCCTTGCAGGGTATCAGAGTCTTCCAGTGAAAACAGTCCCAGGCAGTCCTCTCTCTCTCCTGCCTGATCTGTGCCATTTCCCCTAGTAGCGGAACCCAGGCCCACCCTCTTCTCCAGGTTCCAGACCAGGGGTTCTCTCATCAGCAGCCAAGGTCTGCCCTATCTCATACCTTGCTGCCTTTCCCCTGAGCCCAGTGCTTAATTTGTAATGAAAGAGGTGTTGGGGTTCAAGTAATTAGGTGCTGGGGCTCAAGCCATTTTTTTACATTCATAAGTGATGCAGCAAGCCCAGAGGTGCTGGGGCTATTAACTGCCAAGCCTAGAGGTGCCGTGCTCAGCCTTGGCACAAATTAAGCACTTCCTGAGCCTTTCCTACCTATCTGGCTCCTCCTCCACCTCTCCGGGTTTTGCCAGCCACAAAACTCCCTCCACCTAGAGAGTAAGTGTAGGCTACTTGCTGCTATAGCCCCAAACCCACCTCCCTTCTCCCAGGGAGTGACTACAAACTACTTCCTTGCAGCCCCCTAGCTGTTCTCAGCTACTGGGCTTTTTACAGGCCCCTGCTGAGCCTCATCTAATTAGTCCCTTCTCCGGGGCTCCTCCTCCAGGTGCAGTCTGGTGAGTTAACCCCTTAACCCCTCCAGGGCTTGTGTGGGATGGACACCCCATCACAGGACTAAAAACTCATTTTTCTTACTGAAGAAGCAGATGCAACTCTGAATGATCACATCACATAAACCTGTATAGTAAGAAGGGGCCATTTTTACACAGTCATTCTTCAGAGTACAACTAAAGTTTGAGACCCAATTCTCCACTGCCTTGCACCTTATTTAGTTAATTACACTTGTGCAACCCATGTGCAAAGTCACTAAAATACTGCTAAATCAGACTGGCAGCACTTTACATAGACTTTGCATGGAAGTGGAAAATCAGTCCCTTGGTAACCATGATGATCTGCTTTGTTCTCTGTAACCAGAGTACATTCTCTCACAAATGCTGAATCATCCAAATTACAACATGGTCTTAAGTGCAGAAGTTTATCTTCTTCCAATTCTCTACTACTGTCTTTCAGTTTACTTCAGTTTTGCATGATTTGTTATCTAGTATTATGATTTTAAATGCCATGTTTTTTTCCTTAGCATTTAGCATATAATGACTAGAGATTTTTTTCTGATGGGATTTCAGTGCAAATTCAAGTTCATATGTCTTAGAAATTCATTGAAAAGACTTGCAAGCTCTTTATGCTTGGCCACTAAAAATGCTTTCTTACTGGAAAGAATAAATAATAATGCTGTCTGGCAAAAGCTGAAAGGAAGGTGGAAGGTGTGTTAAGATCTTTGAGCATGCAGGTTGCATAAACCAGTCATGAAGAGGAGTTGGAAACTTCTTTAGAAGTAGCTATACAACAATAGTTTAACATTGGACAGAGATGGTTTATTCCTGATGTTGATGAACATTGCTGTTGTACCTACCAAATTAACTGACAGTATAATATTCATTAAGGGTACACACGTAACCAAGGACATGCAGCAATAGTGCTGTATTTTTCCATTAATGATAAACTATGTACTTCTACCTCAATTTGCTTCTAGATGTGCCCGTTGCTACTTATACTCCTAACTGGGGCATCATCTTTAACATACAAAGCCAGTCTGCCCTTCATAAGGGTCCCCCTTCCATCCTGCAGAGAGAAGTCCATCAAACCTGCTGAAGTTCTTGGGCAACTAGAAGATGTCACCTTAATCTTGGCAAAATACGATGAGAATGCTACAAAATCTTGTAAGTCCAGCTATCAATACAACTACGTCCTCTACTGTGCTGGAGACAAAAGATGTTCACTTTCATTTGAGTCAAACAGCCTGCCCTGTCACTGTAGTAGAGTCCTCTCCCTTTTAACTCAAAGGTATCAATGATTTCTGTTTTCACATTCCATAGCACCTAATGCCCCCTTCATCCTTATTTATTGAACATGTGGTCCTGAGGCAGATAGGATAAAGCAGTGAATTTCCCTTCTTGTCAGGGTGTGTCACATAGCTGCGTTTCCTTGCATGGGCTGTAATGCAACTAAAGGAAGCACCTGTATTTTTGCAACTCCTACGCAGTTCTTTTCTCTTCGTCATCAGAAACAATAGACCACCACCAAATATTTGCCAAGAATTAAATCCCTTTATCGGAATGGACGCAAAAAGCGATCTCATGCTTCTTCTACTGCTAGACTATTGCCCTATGCAATAACGGTCTGAAACTGAAAAAAAAATACACCTGTGAAATAGGTGTAGTTGGCATGTTATTCAAAACATAAGAATACTGCTGCATTAATTACACTACCTCTAAGAAAATGGAACACCACAAAGCTATACAGAATCCTGTACATAAGTAATGTTTTCATTACTCAGTTTAATATGCTCATCTAGACTCTGATCCTGAAATAAGTTCCTGAGGAGCAAGGGTTCACCTGGCTGCATTTGACTGCAGGATCAAGGCCCTCGATTGTGAATATTTTTTTGGGACAGGACCCATATCTTCATATATGTTTGTACAGTGCCTAGCACAATAGGGCCTGGATTCTTTTTGGGGCCTCTGGGCATTATGGTAATATAAGTATTAGCAGAGAGGTTACATGGGGCTTAAGTGCCTAAATCCAATTAGCTTTCACCATTTATGCCTTTGCAAATCTCCCCCTTACTCATGTATCCTCCTTTAAATTAGGGGAAAAGGAACAAAATGGCATGAGTAATATCTCAGCATTACACTGCAGTTAGTCATCACAAAGGTGCAGAACTTAAATCAACTGTAAATACACAACAAGGGTTAGTTGTTCATTGCTCTTCACAGGCAGCAAGTGCCGGGAGACAACTCTTTCCACCATAATGTAAGTTAATACTGAAATTATATCATCTGCTTCTACAATATGAAATCCACAGAGGCAGGTTATATACCAAGAGATTTTTTTTTTAAATGAAAGCATGAAAATTTACATTAATTGTCACTTGCATTAAGCTATTTGTTTTCTTTTCAAAACAGAGAACAGCTAAAAATACTCAGTGAAAACTTCAGGATAACAACAACAATGAAAACAAATCAGCGTTACAACATTTTTTGAACTATAAAACCTAGCATATAAAATTACTTACCCCAGAGTAAACTGACATTTCTTCTGCATTACTTTGACCACATGTATTATACATGCTTAAGTATCAGTGCATCTACATGTTTCCTGACAGACACCACTGTTACAGAAAAATATCTATGATGTTCAATAGTGTTTTAAAGCTCTGATACTATTTTAATTATTAAATCCTTCAACAATATGGTAAAATATTTCCAGTTTATTGTTTGCATTCTAACCTGTTCTGGCCATTTAAAATATATTATAAATAAGGACATAAGGAAGGTATAGACAGCAGAAACTGCTCTTAGAGGAGACCTCATTTCCCTACATACGCTACTTGTTTTACTTAGGGTATGTCTACACTACGAGGGTAATTCGATTTTACTTAAATCGAATATGTGGAATCGATATTGCAAAGTCGAACGTGTGTGTCCACACTAAGGACACACTAAGGACAGTAATTCGACTTTGTGAGTCCACACTAACGGGGCGAGCGTCGATATTGGAAGCGGTGCACTGTGGGCAGCTATCCCACAGTTCCCGCAGTCCCCGCTGCCCATCGGAATTCTGGGTCGAGCCGCCAATGCCTTCTGGGTAAAAAAAATTTGTCGTCATCCGTCTGTCACTAACGCCCTCCCTCCCTCCATGAAAGCGCCAGCGGGAAATCAGTTCGCGCACTTTTCTGGTCAGTGACAGCGCGGACGCCACAGCACTGCGATCATGGATCACGCTGCGACCATCGCTGCACTTGTGGCCGTTCTCAACACCTCGCAGCTTATCATACACCTTTCCCTGAGGCAGATGCAGAGAAATCGGGCGAGGAGGCTACGGCACCGCCGTGAGAGCCTGAAGTCGGAGAGTGGCACAGAGCTGTCAGAAACCACGAGCCCCAGCGCCCAGGACATCACGGTGGCAATGGGGCATGTGGATTTTGTTGAACGGCGATTCTGGGCCCGGGAAACAAGCACGGACTGGTGGGACCGTATAGTGCTTCAGGTCTGGGATGAATCCCAGTGGCTGCGAAACTTTCGCATGCGGAAGGGGACTTTCCTCGAACTTTGTGAGTTGCTGTCCCCTGCCCTGAAGCGCAAGGACACCCGCATGCGAGCAGCCCTCACTGTCCAGAAGCGAGTGGCCATAGCCCTCTGGAAGCTTGCAACGCCGGACAGCTACCGGTCAGTCGCGAACCACTTTGGTGTGGGCAAATCTACCGTGGGGGTTGTTGTCATGCAAGTAGCCAAGGCAATCGTGAAGGTACTGCTCCCAAAGGTAGTGACCCTGGGAAACGCGCAGGTCATCATAGATGGCTTTGACGCGATGGGATTCCCAAACTGCGGTGGGGCTATCGATGGGACTCACATCCCTATCCTGGGACCGGACCACCAGGCCAGCCAGTACATCAATAGAAAGGGCTACTTTTCAATGGTGCTGCAAGCACTGGTGGACCATCGGGGACGGTTTACAAACATCTACGTCGGATGGCCGGGCAAGGTTCATGACGCTCGCGTGTTCAGGAACTCTGGTCTGTTTAGACGGCTGCAGGAAGGTATTTACTTCCCAGACCACAAAATAACTCTTGGGGATGTGGAGATGCCTACAGTCATCCTCGGGGACCCAGCCTACCCGCTAATGCCCTGGCTCATGAAGCCCTATACTGGCGCCCTGGACACAGAAAAAGAACTGTTCAACTACCGGCTGAGCAAGTGCAGAATGGTAGTGGAGTGTGCTTTTGGCCGTCTCAAAGGGAGATGGAGAAGCTTACTGACTCGCTGTGATCTCAGTGAAACCAATATCCCCATCGTTATTGCAGCTTGCTGTGTGCTCCACAATCTGTGTGAGAGCAAGGGGGAGACCTTTATGGCGGGGTGGGAGGTTGAGGCAAATAGCCTGGCTGCTGATTACGTCCAGCCAGACAGCCGGGCCATTAGAAGATCCCAGCGGCACGCCCTGTGCATCCGGGAGGCTTTGAAAGCTAGGTTCCTGAGTGAGCAGGGCAACCAGTGACTTTTCAGTTTGTGGACAGAAAAGCTGAACCTGCCCCCGTTTCTTTACCCAGTTCATTTTGACTATCCTCTCCAGTTACATACCCCCTTCACCCCCTTCCCCTTCCCAAAAAATAAAATCATTTCGATTTTGTTAATGAACACCGTTGTCTGTGTTGCTGTTTTCGCGGGAATATTTTAAACCGGGGACGCAGACTGTGGCGGGGGGCGGGTTCAGTGTTCTGATGCAAATGATGCTTCTAAACTCCCGGAATGCCAGGCTCCGCACTGGTGGACTGGTTATTTCAATGGAGAACATGAAAAACACCTCCCAGACTGACCAGGGTAACCAGTGACTGCACTGTGTATGTGTCCTGATGCTGGACCTGACACCGCCTCTGTACCCTGCTAAAGGTCACTGTCCTGCCCAATTACCAAGCCCCTTCCCCCCCTCCAGACAGACTCTCCCTCAAAAGAACCTGACTGAAACAGTAATGGAGAGAAACAAACATTTTATTGCGAACCAGACATGAAACGTGGGGGGTGAAACTTGGACGGGGGCTTGTGTGAGGTGGGTAGGAAAGGACTTATGAAATTTTGGGGAATGTCAGCCTTCTAGTGCTAGAGCAGTCTGCAGGGGTTGACTGAAAGTTTTAACGGCCCTTGCCGCCCCTCCTTCTTTGGAGTTTGGGTGAGGGTGGTGTGGGACTTGGTGGCGGGTGAGGGCGGTTACAGATAGACTGCAGCGGGGCTCTGTCCTCCTGCCTCCGGTCTTGCAGAACATCCACAAGGCGCCGGAGCGTGTCCGTTTGCTCCCTCATTAGTCCAAGCAGCTTTTCAGTAGCCTGTTGGTCCTCCTGACGCCACCTCTCCTCCCGTTCCATGACTGCTCGGTGCATTTGTGACAAGTTCTCCCTCCACTGTGTCTGCTGGGCTGCCTGGGCTCGGGAGCATCCCATTAGTTCTGAGAACATGTCTTCACGCGTCTTCTTCTTCCTCCGCCTAATCTGCGCTAGCCTCTGGGAGTGTGCTGACAGGCTGGGTTGGGAGACAGTCGCAGATGTGTCTGTGTGAATTGTGAAAAGGGAGTGAATTCCTGAGACAGATAAATGAAATTGTATACAAAGAACCTAGTCTTTCTCTGTGAACAAGACCATGCACTGCACCTCTCACATGCGCACTCAGGACAAGGTCGAATTTTCGGCCGTCGCCTTCAGTGCCTGTGGACTTGCGGAGGTCTTGGAGTGATCTGAGAAGCGTGGCTGGAGACCTGAACTTCTGGAGCGGGCAATAATGGTAAGCCGCAGACTTGTGGCTGCTTAAAACTCCAGCAGTAGCACTGGCCTCCTTTCACATTGAAAGCAATGCCAGTCTCTGCTGCCAGCAATCAGGACAGCATCAACTCTGCCCCTGTCCCACCCCCTCGCGGCTGTCCCAGGGAAAGATCCCTGTATGCTGCCCCTCTCCCTCCACCGCGTGGCTGTAAAGCAGTCCCAATACTAACATTCCCCTCCCTAATTCAAAGCAGGGCGTCATGAGCGACATCACCCTTCTGAGGATCCCGGACACCCAGAGAGAACGCATGCTGCGGGAAAGCATGCAGAAACCGGGGCCGTATGCCGCCATGCTATGTCGGGCCATGATCCCGGAGTACTTGATTGTGGCGTGGAGGGGGCATGTCTGCTACCACGGAGGGCCCACTAAGATCGCCCTACCCCGGAACCTGATCAACAGGCTTGAGCTCTACCTCCACGAGACCTACGAGGAGTTCTCCTACGAGGATTTCTCGTCGATCCCCGGCCACATTGACCGGATTTTCGCGTAGGTGCACTGGGACTATGGAGTGGAGCGTCTTGGGCCTGGGAATCATGGAGTAACGGACATTGTGAAAATTTTTTAAAACACTTGGGACTAAATTGAGAAGAGCCTAAGACAGAGAAATCATGAAAACCCATTTGTTACCTTTGTAAATATTCCTGTTTTGTACCTGATTATTTTTTTACTAGTTTACAGAACTTTTATAAATGTACATTGTTAATAGTATAAATATTACCGTTCTGTTTTAAATAAATGTTTACATGTTTACAGCACTTACTGCTTGATCCTTCCCCTGATTCTGTGTCCGGGGTAAGGGATGGGGACGGTTGGTACGGGATCTCGGTAAGGGTGATGAAGAGCTCCTGGCTGTCGGGGAAATCAGCGGTGCCAGCGCTGTCGACTGCCTCGTCCTCCTCATCTCCTTCTTCATCTTCCCCGTCCGCTGTCATGTCCGACGAGGAACCGGCCGCGGACATGATCCCATCCTCGGAGTCCACGGTCAGGGGTGGGGTAGTGGTGGCGGCCGCTCCCAGGATGGAATGCAGTGCCTCGTAGAAACGGGATGTGTGGGGCTGGGATCCGGAGCGTCCGTTAGCCTCTTTGGTTTTTTGGTAGCCTTGTCTCAGCTCCTTGATTTTCACGCGGCACTGCGTTGCATCCCGGCTGTAGCCTCTCTCTGCCATGGCTTTGGAGATCTTCTCGTAGATCTTAGCATTCCTTCTTTTGGAGCGCAGCTCTGAAAGCACGGACTCATCGCCCCACACTGCGATGAGATCCAAGACTTCCCGATCAGTCCATGCTGGGGCCCTCTTTCTATTAGATTGCACGGCCATCTCTGCTGGAGAGCTCTGCATAGTTGCCACTGCTGCTGAGCTCCCCTCGATGTCCAAAGAGGAACTGAGATTCAAACTGCCCAGACAGGAAAATGAAAATGAATTCAAATTTTCCCGGGGGTGTGGCTGGTCAGAGCATCCGAGCTCTGACTGCAGTCCAGAGCGTCAACAGAGTGGTGCACTGTGGGATAGCTCCCGGAGCTATTACCGTCGATTTCCATCCACACCTAGCCTAATTCGATATGGCCATGTCGAATTTAGCGCTAATCCTCTCGTTGGGGAGGATTACAGAAATCGATTTAAAGAGAGCTTTATGTCGAACTAAATGGCTTCCTGGTGTGGACGGGTGCAGGGTTAATTCGATATAACGGCGCTAAAGTCGACATAAAAGCCTAGTGTAGACCAGGCCTTAGACTCTAAACTCCTCAAGACAGAAATTGTCTTTGTTCCTGTATGTACTGGGCCTAGCACAATGGGACTCCCTTATCATGACCGGGGCCCTTAGGGCTTCCTGAATATGACTAATAAATAATAATGATCATAAGAATAGTTATGGTAGTATTAATTATTCCTCCTAAAAGGGTTGCTGCCAAACCAAGCCAAAAGCAGGTATTTGCATGTATCCAAAAATTGCCGATCTGCAATATGACAGAGGATAAAAAAAGGAGTTACTCTCCCCCCTCCCGCCCCCCCCCAAGCATTGTCTCACCCTGCAATACAGGGTCACACTACAGACTTCTATCCAGGTCTGCCTAAATGCACCGAGTGGCACGAAAAACATGTTTTTTAGTCTTTAGCAAAAGTACGATGGCTAAATCTAAAATGTAAACATTAAAAAATAAGCCTTCTCTAGAAGGCACTATTCAGACATGATGTAAAGAGATGGTTTCTGTCCCAAAGAGCTTACAATGTTGGTTTAGCAAACAGAAGGAAGGAGGATGAGGTAACAGGGAAATGACCAACTTTTGTACTGTAAACTATAGTCACAACTTACCTGCTGGCTAATGATGGTCATTAAGCAGGGTTTAGTGGGCATCGTGTCAATTTATGCAAACAACACTTCAAAAGAGCTTTTTGTTTGTTTAAATCAATTTTCAAATTTCAACCAATCTGTCTTCAGTCCTGCAGCCTGACACAACACACACTCCAGCCAGTACTTGAACCTTTTACCCCATTCATGTTACAACTTCATTCATTCTTTCAGCATAATATATAAACTTCCCTTCCCCCCAAAAAAGTTAAATTATTTTATTTGGCATACCAGTTCAAAAACTGAACAAGCACTACTGAATCTCAGAGAAATCTGATAGTACCTGAGAAATTCTGCAGGATAAAGACAACTGAGACAACCCGTAATTGACATATATATTTTACCAAAGATAGCGTCAGGGTTACATTAATAACTCTTACCACTGCAGAAGATTTCAAACAAAGGCACAGTTATGTTTATCTTGTGGAATGGTTCAGAAAAGAAACTGACTTAGAGGAAGGAAGCACAAGTATTCATTTCCTCCTCATACAATATTTTTCCTATATCCCTTATTAAAAAGTTAAGTTAAACAGGATAATCAAAAACCTCTTTATTTGCCCTACAGATATACTTGGATGATAAAAACTCATATGTAAAAAACCTGCACTCAGATAAACAATTGCTTACATTTCATCTGCATGTTAAAGGCCAGCCAGTTTCCTTAGATTCTCAACCAGGGAAGACAAATTGTATTTTTATTCTGGTGATCCACAGTTTGGTTCTCTTCTCATTGGTCTTTAGAGCCTCACTGACTCAGAAGTCCAATTTAACTCTCACTAAAAGTCACCTTCATGAAACAGTCCAATAATATTCTCACGCTTTCCATATTATTTTCCATATCACTATCAGCCTGGGACTCTCAAAACTCTCACCACAAAATGCAGAACTCTTTTGAAGGTAACTTGACCTAACAACATTTATATCTTTATCTGAAATTGCTGTAAGTGCTCATTTTCCAGTGCATCCTCCTATAGATAGGAATCTCCATTACTAGGGCATTGAGGCTGACTGGAGCTTGGTTCTCATAGCCAGCATATATCCCGTGCTTCATGTGAAAAACTTGGGATTCTCTGAGCAGCTACAAATATGTTATTCATCTGAATCCTGTTTCAACCAGCAGGTTCCTGAACTGGTGAAGTAGATAAATTTCTATGTTGCTAAATTTTATTACTTTTATTAAAATTAAACAATATTGATGTATAACAAACACAAAGTATTAATTTTTATAGGTGAATAAAAATATTATAGAAGAAAAAAGAATCTGATTTAGGGACACTCACAGGTGGTTGCAGGGTCACTAAGGACAAGCCTGCCAGTGTTTGTAGGTGATTCAAAAGGAATAGCTATGCTATTATTATTGAAATAATTCTCTGAACATTTTTGTATAACCCTTTTTTCCTGCAGCTGCCTTTTCAAATATAAAAGCAAGACGTACAGCATAGATAGCAACTAAAGGCCAAATGTTTGAGGTCTTAACAGTTTTACAGTAAGACTTCTTGTGCAATTGTTAGAAGATTAGCAACTTTTCTTTTGAGAAAGTACTCCATATTTATAGGAAGAAAAAATAAGACGAGGAGTATCAACCTTCCGATAAAGACCAAGTGCAGGAATCTTGATGTCTCAGGAATACTCAATCTCTCTCTCTAACAAAAGACCACACTTAGAAGCAGAATGTTTGAGACATAGAAAGAAAGGTGAATTTTAAAATCCATCACCAAGATGGCCATGTTTCTTTTACCAATAATATGTCAAAGCAGATCTGTACATAAAGGGAGTTACCATTTGTGAATGTGACAGGAGGCTGAAACAGTTATATCTCCCACAGGGTTCTCTGAAGTGAAGGCTTTTCTTTTCTTTCCATGCTAGTCTTCCTTTTTTAACTGAGCTCTGATTCCATTAGTGGGGTGTATAGGTTGTCTGCAAAGGACAGCAGGTAAGAATAGCCAAGCTGATTTCCCATTGCTGAAACCAGGTTTTTTTTGTTTTTAATACAAATGAAAAAGTCAACAATTCAAGTCAACATTTACCATCATTATCACTAATGCATAGGGTGACCATATTTCCGAAAGTAAAAATGGGACGGCCTATGAGGCTCTCCAGAGCCACACACCCCACACACCCGCGCCCGCAGGCTCGCCAGAGCTGCCCCCGCTTCCTGAAACACCTCCGCACTGCTCGGCACCTCATGTCACTGCCCCCCCTACGCTCCTCCACACTGCCTTATGGGGGTGCACCCCACTTTTTTGGTAAACTGAGCATTTGGTCATTTGCTCTTGCCAACCAATCAGTCGGGAAGAGCAAATGGAACAAATGACCATTTTTGTCAAAAAAGGCAGGATGGCTGGGACAGAACTTAAGAAGGGGACTGTCCTGGCCAAAACAGGACGCACGGTCACCCTACTAATGCAACTTCTACATGAATATAGAAAAATATGGTCACGTCAGATATCACTCTGTGGTGACTTAAGTATTCTCCATATTCTATTTTATTAACAACTTTGGCTTGTCTATTTTTCTTAGTAATTGTAGTTTGTGGAAACTCTGCATCACCTACATGACGGTTTTGCACCATGATGATGTGTGTGTGCTGGAATCCTCGTTTACTAACCCTCCACTCCTATATCACTCAGGAATGTGCGGGGGGCAATGCAATAGATTACAAATATGGTTTATTATTTACTTGAATTTGCATACTAGCAGCACTGATCCTGGACACAATACAAACATGTAAATGAAACAAACCAGACCATTACAGCCCCATTCTGAACAACCGAATATCTTAGATCTGTCCTTGACCTCAGTAGGACGACTTGAGGAGGAAGGATGGCAGAATTAAACCCTAAATCAATACCCCATTCTTTTTAAGGTCCCAGACATCCTCAAATAACTCCACCATCCTTAAATCCTGAGAAAATAGATGGGTTTTGTGAGAAGAATGAATTGGGGAAGGGTGAGGAGCCTCACTCCCTCTCACTCTCCTCCATAGCCCTGCTCCCACAATAGATCCCTGCCCTGAGCTCTCCCACTGATCTGAGAAGCACTGCTGGACAGGACAAGTCCTCCAGTTAAATTCCAATGGTTTAGCAATGCAACTACAGTCTGACATTTTTATCAATGACCTGAAAAAAACCCCCATAAAATCATCATTAAGTTTTCAGATGGCACAAAAATTGGGAAAGTGGTACATAAAGAAGAGGACAGGTCACTGATATGGAGCTATCTGCCTCTCTTAGTAAACTGGGTGCAAGCAAACAATATGCATTTTAATATGTCCAAATGTAAAGGCATTCATCTAGGAACAAAGAATGTAGGCCAAGCTTATAAAGTGAGAGTCTCTACCCAGGGAAGCAGTGACCCTGAAAATGATTTGGGGGCATCATGGTGGATAATCATCTGCACACGAATTCCCAGTGCAATGCTACGGTCAAAAAGGTCTCATGCAATCCTTTGATGCATAAACAGAGGAATCCTGAGTAGGAATAAGGAGGTAATTTTACCTCTATGTCCAGTTCTGGTGTCCACAATTCAAGAAGGACATTGATATACTGGAGAGAGTTCAGAGAATATCTGTGTGTCGGGTGGGGGAGGCATCTACATAGACTATCAAGTCAAGCATGCTAGTCTAAGGCCTTGGCTACACTTGCGAGTTACAGTGCAATAAAGCAGCCCCGGGAGCCCTAGCTCACTCCCCGTCCACACTGGCAAGGCACGTAGAACGCTTTGTCTCTGCAGCTACAGCGCTGCTGGTACTCAACCTCGGCGAGTGGAATAACGTTTGCTGCGCCCCCCTGGAGCGCCGCAGCACCAGTGTGAATGAGGTGTTGCATTACTGCGCTGCAATCAGCCTCTGGAAACGTCCCATAATCCCCTTAAGTCAAGTGGCCACTCTTGTCATTGTTGTGAAATCGGCTGCAGGAATGCAGAAATGCCCTTTCAAAGCTCCGTTATCAGCTCCAAGAAAAAGCAAACATTTACTGTTTGCTTTGAGTGAGTGAGAGAGAGGCAGGGGGGAAAGGGGTCTGAACTTACAAGACAGCATGCTGACACACTCTCAGCACCCCAAAAACCCACTCCCCCCCCAACATACACACAACACACTCCCTTTCACACTCCACTCCACCCCGCCCCATTTGAAAAGCACATTGCAGTCACTTGCATGTTGGGATAGCTGCCCATAATGCACTGCTCCCAATGCCACTGTAAGTGCCGCAAATGTGGCCATGCCAGTGTGCTTGAAGCTATCAGTGTGGATAGACTGCAGCGCTTTCCCTACTGCACTCTACGAAGGCAGGTTTAACTCACAGCGCTCTACATCTGCAAGTGTAACCATGCCCTAAAGATCTTAACCATTCAATAGCTGAGGGAAGCACATTAGCAAGTCCATGCGGGAACCAGGCAGCCCTTCCCCATGGATGCACCCTCCAAATATGTGGCCTACATCTTCTAGCTGGCCACAGAGGCAAAGGGAGGAGTCATGAAGTCCCCACTTATAGTCATTAGCCACACGTCTGATCACTCCACAAAGAAGAGCCATGAAGTCACTGGAAAGACTCTCATTGATCTCAGTGGGCTTTGGATCAGGCCCCTTGTGCCACCCATTTGGACACTCCTTTAACTCTTTACAGTGTGACAAAGAGGGATTTTCATGCAATTCTAAATGAAGCCTTAATTTTGGGATCACTAACAACAGTTCCATATATTTCATTTATCCAAATCACTTTATCGATATCTACTGTATTAGTCCGTTTGAAGAGTAATTCATAATGCAGTTTACTAAAACAAAGATTATGTTATAGCTGCATGTGGCATATACCAGGAACATTTGCTAAGCTACACTTCTTAGATACAAGATGTGAAATACTTGTGAAATAATCAACAAGATCTGTATTTTGGGAAGTACAGCAAAAGACTACACTCTTATTTTTGATACCTAGAGTTAACCTCAATGTACAGTAGTGAAAGATTTCTAAAATCTCCAGTGTTACTAAAAATATATAGAAAATAAATATTAAACGCAAAGCGTGCTTTCCCCACACAGAACCCCCCAACACCATCTCTCCTTCCCTCAGCTAAGTCCTTTTTTTGTTCCAAATAATGCATTTCTGGGAACTTTATGCCCATGGCAATCATAAACACATGCTGTGTAAGGGAAAAAGAGGAAGAAAAGAAAATGATAGTATTTAACGTAATCAAAACAGCATTGCTCTAACTAAGATCCTGTATTAGAGAAGCATTTTCACAAGTATTATATGCTAGTAATGAATTCTTTTCTTTTCATAATGGGCGTTTTACTTGCTTGTTTTATTAAGTAAAGTCCCATTAAGGAAAGAGAGGAGTTGATTACAAATGAAATGAGACAAAATAAACAATTAGACCATTGTAGAGTGTCTGATTCCCACATAGAGCTGCCTCCAGTTTCCCTGGACAGCTGCCATAGCAATCACCTCAGTCACAGTCCCCTCTTTTAAAGAAAAATTATTTTCCCACTGTTTCACTTGCCTCTTTTGAAATTCCATGTTACTCAACAAAACAGCACAATATGGGTTGCAAATTTAGCACTTTAAGATCTGACACTGGACTTACCTTGGTGAAAGCTCATTCCTGAAGAGCACAATTTCCAGTCTGTTCTGCCAGCTGTTCTGCTAACAAAAGAGAACTCTGTCTGTGTGTCTCTCTCTCTAGCTTTTCCATGAACTGACATATCAAGAAAACACTACAAGATTTTTGACAACTCAAATTCGCATTGGCCAGAATCAGCAGCCACACTTTGTGTGTACACTGTGGAAGAATGACTTAACTTGATTGAATCATTCTCTCAACAATGAGAGAGAGAGAGAGAAAGGAAGAAAAGTACTGAACACCTGAGGGGTACTTTGCAGCTGTTTTCATGCTGTATAATTTGCATACAGCAGCCCTTATTAAAATGCAACATAATTGTAAAAAAAAAAAAAAAAAAAGATGGAAAAACAAAAGCCACCCTCTTTTTTGATTCAAGTTGGGCCAAAATGAACCCCCAGATCTAAACACACAAACTTTGGGACTTCTAAAAGGTCCAAATTTGAATTTTTCTGCTTGGGCCCATCTCTACTTATAACAGTGTTTACTGCATTGTTTTGGATCATTACCACAGATTATCGGATAATGTAGAAAACTGGAGTATTTTTCTGTATGAGAAGCCAAGTATTTATACAGCAGCTTTTAAACTTAAAGTAATATTAGCTCTGGCTTCCTGGACTCCTGGGTACTATTTGTGCCATTTTATTCTATTTGTTTGTGGCCAGGGCTGCTGTACAAGCTGGCTTCCACAACTGGTACAATCTATAAAAACAGAGCTGCTCTGGATTGAGAGCCAGAAAACTCTTTCTACAAAGGGACTGATGCCACTCAAACGCTCAGTGTTACCAGCTCCATCTGCTTTCAGGGAAGAACTAAATCCCACTTCTCTGGATAGCTCTTTTCTATTCCCTTTCTCCCCTCTCCTCCATTTGATATTTGTCCTGCACTGCTTTACTTTACAGGGCAATATACAGGCATATCACATAAATATCTGGTTTTGTGAGACACAATCAGATTTCAGCCTCTGAACACAAGAACAAGGTAACACTCAATTTAATTGATAGGTAGAAAATGTTTAAATTAATTAAGGACATATTTCTCTACACAATGTATAGTCAACCAGGTGAATTAACAAATCACTGAGAATCAATAAACCAAAGAGATCGCTGTCATTTTGAAAGAGGTTAGATGCTTATGACCAAGTGTAACATATAGACACAAACTAGAGCTCCCTTCAAGTACAGGAATAATACAGTGGCAAGTATTTCACAGTAAACTGTACGTCAGAGGTAACCTATGAGGGAAACACACGATAGATAAAGGCTGCCCACAGGAAGCCTGCTCTGGATCAGAGGATACTATGGAACATTTTCTACTATTCTGCTCCCTTAGTGTCTTTATTTGGAATCTGTTGACCTAAATATAGAAGTTCCACTGTTGCATGGCCAGACTTATGGACAATTGCCTTTCTGACTTTCTCAGACACCAGAGGATTCAGCCTTATCTACCACAGTAAAGGAGGACAGACATGTGCCACGAACATTGTTTTTGAGACTCTGGCAGTTGTTAAAGCAGTACTTTTATACTACCTATGGTAGCGCTATTGTCCAGCCTGTCTGCTGGTGCAGAACAACTCACCTGAAACTCTAGTTCTCACTGTTTGTGCAGTCTTTTAGTTGCTAGCAATGACTGAGGAAAAACAAAAATAAGAACAGATCTGCTTGGCAAAATGGCAATTGGCGTGGGGGTCCATATAAAATTGATCTGCTAGTTCTCCGGATAAAGAGTCTGGGCTGGGGAGAGTTTGGATGTTTTCTTGTTGTATCTGTGATTTGTCCCAACTGTGTCTGTGATTTTTGGTTTGATGTTTTTATTTAGTAAACAGGATCAGAGAAACTAACTAAGAAATTAAGCAAAAAGTTACAAGGGATAACAACTATCATGATTCAAGGCATATGCTGCTTCTTGGTGGAGGTGGCTCGGGAGGGAAGGTTAATCTGTAAACCTTCACTTATCCTCAGATGAGTAATTTCCCCCACTCCCTCACATAGCACAATGCTATACAATTGACATTTGTTTTTATAGTAAGGAAGGGGGTCATCTTCTACTGAAGAATTGGGAATATTCCACTGTCAGAGACAAAAAAAAACAAACGAGTAGGCCATCTTTTTGTTATGCTTTTGTACAGGTTCCTAGCACAGTGGGATCCTGGTCCATGAGCAGAGCTTCTAGGTACTACCGGAACACAACAATAAAATGAATAGTAAAATACAAATTATGATTCATTATTATTAATAATATATTTTTAAAATACTATGCAAATATATAGGGCCTTTATCTGAGTATCTCAAAGCTTTTTGTGAATATTAATGAATTAAGAGTCACAAATTCCTTAATTTTATAGATGGAGAAAACAGAGTTTAAGTCACTTGCCTAAAGTCACACAGAAGTTGGTAGGACTGGGAATAGAACTCTCACTTCCTGTCCCATGATTTAATCTCATTCCTCTTGAAAGCAATGTACTAATGACTCCAGTATAGGAATGCATACATTTGCATGATTATTAATTATTTTATAACCCACAAAAGTGCACAAGGTGCTTTACAGAGCAATAAGACAAACAAGTGTCTGCCCCAAAGAGCTTATGATCTAAATGTAACACAAGCGGCAATAAAATCAAGGTGCTTAGGCCTTAACATTATTCTTCCTCAACTGAAGTTTGCAATGAGATGCATGTAACTGTTTCTGATTAAGGAGTGGGTGCAGAAAAAGTGCCTACCATTAAAAAGTCAATATTTTCCCATTGTTACCACAAGTGTAGGGAAAGTATTGGGAAATAACACTAGCACCTCATATTCCACTTTGTGGTAACTGTGGGTAAATGTTGCTTTTCAGTGGTGGCCACTGCAAGGTCAAAGATGTAGCATTTGTTGGTTCTTTGTTGGAGCTTATTAGAGCTCCCAGAGTCATAACAGGGAACCACTATGTGTTTTACAGTCTCCTCTTGTTCTCTTTTCTGATGCCAACCAATACATACAGAGCCATGTGAACTTTTTCATACACCCTGCTGGAATTCATCCATCCCAAGCTGCAAACTGTGGGCATATGCTTTAAAAATCTTTCATTAAAACACAGAGCATTGGCAGCTGCCCTTAGCTTCTTTACTTGTGGGCATGAGTATCACTGTGCGCTCGCTCACAGAACTGATGCGACAAATGTCATTACCAAAAGTAGAGAAACGAGGTGGGTGAGGTAATATCTTTTATTGGACCAACTTTTGTTGGTGAGAGAGAGACACTTTCGAGCCACACAGAGCTCTTTTTCAAGTCCAGGGAAGAGACCTTTGGGCACAGAGAGGAGGGACCAAGCCTATCAGCTTGACTTTGCTGAAAGCAGCCCCTTTCGTGGGCGTCTCTCTGCATATACATCAGAGATCCCTTCTGTGCTGTATGTGGAGGCTTTGCCACCACACACAGCAGAGAGAGGCAGCCTTTTCCCTTCCTCTCCGTGGATGAATTATGTTGTGCTCAAATCCTGGCCGATTAAATTAAAATACAATATAACAGCAAATGAGACAAGAGGAAGAGAAAAAGAAAAAGCATGTGTGAAAAGTGCAACTGCCACCTTGCTGACAGACAAGGATGGCGAATTACTCACAGTAAACATCCGTGGTGGAAACCAGATCACAAAAATGAGATTTCATATCAGCAAAGCAAAGAAATGTAGATTTCAGACTTCTTTAAAAACTCATTTTTTGAGACATACAGCAAAAGGAAAATTTAATATTGCCATTTATTGTTGCTACTATTGTTGGCATTTGTATTACCCAAAGCCCCAGTTAAGGTCCAGGCCTCATTGTGCTAAATGCTGTCAAAACACAGCAAGACACATACCTTGTCCTGAGGAACTGACAAGTCACAGAAACAGATGAAAGATGGGGAGAAGGGATATAACATTTAAATAAAAGATTAAGGTGCTTATTGGCCTGCCTCATTGTGACTATGTTATACATAAAAACGAGTAACAAGGGAATGAGAGTGGGAATGATAGAAGGGGGAGTTAACACGAGCAAGGGAGTAGGGAAAAGGAAGGAAGAAGAGAAAGTACATGAGGGAGTGAAAGCGAGAAAGAGCAAGGCAAGAGTGTAGGAAGGGCTTGGTAGGAGTATTGCAAGCAGGGAGAAGGTGGCTGACAGTGAAGGGGGAAAACAATGGAGAAGGAAACCACCAACTGGCAGGCAGAAAAGAACGTCTATGAGCCAGATTGTAAATGCAGTCTGCTCACTTATATTCAGTTCACAGGTTTATTTTTTCCTTCATGAATGATGAACATTAGACTGGAGGGGCAACTGGCCTGCTGCATACCTTCAGATTAAAAAAAGAAAAAAAGTCTGGAAGCTAGGATGCTTTTCCTCTGAGTCGCAAAGCCTAAGGGCTAGAGCTGTGTTATGTCACTCTGGCAAGAAATTCAGTTGACGGGAATAGCAATGTATGATGCTGACAGATGAAGATGACATGAAGGAATGTAATATTAAAAACGTATTGAAAAGCGGATTGATGTACCAGGTAGTGTCTCTCTCTCTACTAAAACAGAATTATACCAGATTTAAACAGGATACTATGATAAACTAATACTTTATGTCATTCCAATTTAACAAAAACAAAGTATCCTTCAATTTTAAATAAATGCTGTTTTCATGTACTGGAAATTCAATACAGGTAACGGTAGTTGTTATGTCTACTTTTTCTTCCCCTTAAGCAACCAGACATTGCTCTATTCATATACATTAGATATACAACATTATACTTGATATTTATACACCTAATTACTTATCAAAATGAATATTTATATGTTTAGTTGTAACAGAAATTGAGAAAGGGAAGGAAGATCAGAGTGAAGGATAAAATGCAGACCTTCCCTAAATGCTTCTCTGCCATTTAGACACGCCTTTGTACTTCGGCACTAGAGGAAAAATGATATTGGTAACCAAACATTATTTTTGGAAATTATTAAATATCTCAACAGGGCCCTTATGTACAAGTACAGCATGAATGTACTACTAGAATTCATAATCATAAGGCACAATGCAGAGAGGAAATACGGTTCTGTGGTTAAGGCACTGGCTTGTGTTGCAAAAAACATAGGTTCAAGTCCTGCCTCTGCTATAAACTCTATGTGACCTTAACAACACCTGATCCTGCAAATGCTTAATTTTACAAATGTGTGTAATCCCACTGAACTGAAGCAGGCAGGATTAGGACTTAAATCTATTTGTGCCTCAGTTCCTCATTTGTAAAATGGAGATAACACTTCCTTTCATCTACACATTTCTGTTTTCTCTATTTAGACAGTAAGCTCTTTAGGGCAGGAGTTGTGTCTTACCATGTGTTTGTACAGCGCATAACACAATGGGCTGCCAATTTCAGTGGGTGTGTCTAGAACTACTGTGATATTAACAATAAATAAATAAAATAAAATAATATGTAGTAAACGGCTCAAATAATGATACCACTTGGTAGCCTATGTAGCAGTCATAAATACTAAACAGGTTTGGTTTTACTCAGTTTCTGTCATAAATTGCTTAAGAATGGGCATGCTTTTATATATATATAAAAATATAAAAGGAAGAATGAATTTATATAATAAGCAGCTGTGGATATAAGTTAAAACTACTTTGTAAGCATGCCTTCAACACATACGAGATGACTTGCTATGGCATGCAGACCAATAAAAAGGTCCTTTATTTCCCTCTCACAAATACACAATTTTTAGTATAGTCACTAGCTGCTCTAATTCTTCACTGGATTCTGCTACAGCAGCAGGAAAAAGGCATCTCATTGAAATTTGCCGAGAGCTCCTGCAGAGTCCGTGTGCTTGTGAATTATAGGAGCAGGATAGCTTGGGAACTCCACCTGACAGACATACAAATAAAGTAGAAGAAATGATGTTAAATCTGTATTGCAGAACCGCCCAGAGACCTCAGTCAGCTTTGGGGCCCAGTTGCACTAAGCAATTTCCCTGGATGACACAGTCCCTGCCCCAAAGACTTTACAATCCAATTCAAATCTTTCAAGGCAACATAACACAATGGGTTAGTAAAACAGCCATCAAACATACAGAGCGCTTGAGAAAAAGTGTCCCTATTATTCCAAACACAGCAAGACCTTCTCAGCACTTGGAGCAGAATGTAAAACATGGCAGGACAACTAGCATCAAGCAAAAAAAAGCTGAACAAATAAAGTGTTCCAATCTATGCAGTGTTGTTGTAGCCATGTTGGTCTCAATATATTAGACACAAAAGAGGGGTGAGGTAATATCTTTTATTGGACCAGAGTTTTTTTTTAAATCTAATAAAAGATATTATCTCACCCACTTGTCTCTGCTCCAGTCTATGTTAGTATTAAAACTGCTCTGTGAAATTTTTATGTTTGAGGCTTATTTGTTCTGTCAGAGGCTGCAAGGGAGCAGAAGATCTGGTTTATTCATTTTTAACAAGTTTGAGAGGTAATTCTAGCTATAGGTTTGTAATCATGGATGTGTTGAACCCAACGTGACACACAGAGGAGAATCTGACTGGTTCCTGGGAAGTCTGGAATTTCTGGGAAGAGAAACAGCGGATTACACTTTGAATGAGGCTAATTTGATTACAGAAACAAGCACAACATTTAAGGCTTAGAAAAATCACTCAGACAGTACTGTCAACCCCTAATCTGCTAATGTGAGGATTAACCACACTTCAAAAGGGAAATCTCACATTAAAAAGTCCTGGAATATCTTTTGGGACCCAGGTACTATTGTTGTAATGTCATGATGTGGAATCATGAAATGCTACAACTATGTCATAATGTTGTGATGATTAATAATAAGATGACAGTAATACTTAGAGGTCCCAAACAAGATCCCCCATTGTACTACATGCTGTATAAATGCATAGTAAGAGAGAATCTCATTGTATGCCACTGGTCTGTCTTTCCAGCCCAGGAAGGACTGACGTGATGCCCAGTGTCGTTTAAGACCTTCCTTCACTGCACAGTTTTATTCTTCAAACACAAAATTCACAACCAAAGCAGGCTGCAGGGAACCAGAGGCCTTTCCAATTGCATCTCTCCCCCCCGCTCCAGGGCTTCCAGAGTAGCTAACCTCCTTCCTGCACCTCCCCTCCAACTGAGCTCTCTCAGCCCTTTGTAGAAAACACCTAACCCCTTCCCAGCTGGGTCTGATGATCAAACAGGACTGGCTGGACCCAGGTCCCCTGGCCCTTAAAGGAGCCAGTCACCCTTTAACACGCACCCTGAAGGGCTAACAGTCTATGCAGGCAAAAGGTAGGACGGGAAACAGAGACACATGAGCATATGTCTACACACAGCACCTAGACCACGGGTGGGCAAACTTTTTGGCCCAAGGGCCACATCTGGGTATGGAAATTGTATGGTGGGCCATGAATGCTCATGAAATTGGGGGTTGGGGTGTGGAAGGGCTCCAGCTGGGGGTGCGGGCTCTGGGGTGAGGCTGGGGATGAGAGGTTGGGGGTGCAGGAGAGTGCTCCGGGCTGGGACCGAGGGGTTCGGAGGGCGGGGGAGATATCGGGGCTGGGGCAGGGTTTTGGGGCATGGGAGGCAGTCAGGGTAGCAGGCTCTGGGTGGCGCTTACCTCAAGCAGCTCCCAGAAACAGCGGCATATCCCCCCCTCCAGCTCCTACATGTAGGCGTGGCCAGGTGGCTCTGCATGCTGCCCTGTCTGCAGGCGCTGCCCCTGTAGCTCCCATTGGCTGCGGTTCCTTGTCAATGGGAACTGCATGGGGCGGTGCTCGTGGTGGGGGCAGTGTGCGGAGCCCGCTGGCTGCCCCTACACATAGGAGCCGGAGGGGGGATGTGCCGCTGCTTCCGGGAGCCATAAGGAGTGGAGCAAGACCCCAACCCCACTCCCCGGCTGGAGCGGGGCAAGCCCCAGACCCCACTTCCCGGCGGGAGCTCAAGGGCCAGATTAAAACATCTGGAGGGCCGGATGTGGCCCCCGGACCATAGTTTGCCCACCTCTGACCTAGATACTAGGGGCTGGAGCTTGGGCTCTAGGACCGTGAGTATCCCAGAGCACAGGCTCCAGCCCCGAGCCCAGAAGTCTACACAGCAATGAAAAAGCCCTAGCCCTGTGAACCCAAGTTGGCTGGCACAGGCCAGCAGTGGGTGTCTTGTTGCTGTGTAGACATACCTCTCTGGATACCGGGGCTTTCCCAAGGTCACATAGCAGGTCTGTGAGTGAGCTGAGACTGGACCCCGGTTCTTTTGGTTCCCAATCCAATGCTTTATCCACTAAACCACACTGCCTCCAGTGTAAGTTTCTCCCACTGACCAAAACGCTGAAAGGCAGCAATTTTTAGACAGAAGCAGCTAAATAATCATTCACATTCACATTGATTAGGAAATAATGACAGTCACGGCTGGCAAGCAATGACCACTTAATAGCAGCCAATGTATACAGGCTGGTTTCTCAAACCTTACTAGAGAACAGCAGCAGCAGCAAAGCTTAATGTCTTAGCCTATTTGCTCAGCAATTTACTGCCACCAAAATCAAAATACTTCTCCTTTGTCCCAAGGCTAAGAATGAGAATTTTCTTTGTTAAAGTAGAGAGCGAGGGATCAAAAATAGGATTTATAATGGAAGGCTGGTTACAATCTTTTTATTTTTGACAAACAAAAACAGTAGAAATGATTGGAAACCATCAAGTTGCCCAATAGTGAAGCTACGTAACCATATGGCCTGATTGTTGCTATTTTCATGCCCCCTCCTACTTCTTTCTGTCTGTGCCTGGTTTCAAATTAGATTGTAAATTCTTTGAGGCAGGTACTCTATTTACAGAGCCCACCACAATGGGGCCTCAATCCTGACTGGGATCTTTGGACCTTACTGGAATACAAGTAATAATCACTTTAAGTAAAAGGGAATAAACACGGCCCCATAATATCTAGTTCAAAAGTTCACATTCTTGTAAGTTTCATTTAGATTCTAAATTCAGGGAGACATGAATCTGTCACTTTTTATTGTTGAGCAAAGAGCCATTGTTCTATATAATTAATAATAATCACTATATCACTCCAGTGTTTACAACCTACATTTTGCTGGAAAAGCATTGAAAACAAAAAAGGCAATCAGAACAAAACAAATCACAAACCCTTCTCTCTCTTCCAACCCCCTCTCCAATGCATGTCAGAAAATAATATAGTATGTGTATATACAAAGCAATGTTCATCTCAGCTATTTGATTACACAAAAATCTGCCAACACAAACAACTGCTAAGCAGCTGAGTGCCTTCGAGCAGACAGAGATGACATTCTGGTGTAACTTCTACTTTGTATTCCATAATGAGTTTTATTCAATATCAAGCGTGCATTAGCAGCTAGAGCTTAAAGGATAACATCGGGCTGAAAGAAAAGCAGCCAGTTATAGGACTAATGTATAATGATGAAAAACAGAAAACAAAACAAAGCCAGGCAATTTTTTTGTAAAGGAAAGTACTAATAATTTGCATTTTACATCTTAGTTAGTTTTGTTCAGCTCAGGGTCAAAACATTTCTAATTAAGAGCCTGCTACAGAAAATCAAAAAAGCAATGAACAGAACAAATACATATTAAAAACAAATGCTTACATATTTATTAGCATGGTCCTAAAATAGTAATAAAAGGACTGTAAAGTGTGGAAGAGGCAAGGTCATTTGTTGAATTATTAAAACCTGTTTTCACATTGTATAATACAGTGTGTTAAATACTGCACATTAAACCTAGAGTAAATGGATTTTACAATTGGGACAATTTATAGCAGAGCAGCACATGGAATGATTTCAGTGGGGAGTCAGGAGGGTTTTGGCAGATGGATAGAAGGGGATCAAGAGACTTGTGCTGGGGAACATGGTTCACAGGGAGACATTGTGGAGGAAAAGAGGAAGGAAAGGAAGGGTGGCAACACGTGGCAGGCCTGCTATGAGGTGGTTCTTGAAACACAAATGCTCTCAGGATCAGCGTTCATGTCACACTCCCTGTCACTACCTGGCCCGGGCCGGGGAAGCTAACGATCCAACCAGCGGACCAAATTCGGTGATGAATCTTGGTCACATGCCACTTGAGGCATGTTGCGCAAACATTAATACGACTCAGTCATCCTGCAGTCAATTTACCTGCTCAGCTGGGTGGCTTTGCCTTCAGGTGCCCAGTTTACAAGAATTACAAAAACAGACTAAAACACTGCTTTTTGTAAAAATCAATGGAAACGTCCCTGAACATAGGAGCCTTCTCAGTTTTTTGAGAGACACATGGTAGTAGTGAATGTGATTGTTGAGCTCTATGATTCCTAACCAGGTCTTCAGTCCTCCATTTTCTAAAGTGTTCCCTGAGAGAGAGACATACATAGTGGGGCAAGGTGGGGGGTAGTAAATGGTGGGGCCCAGTGCAGTACAGGAGAACTTAGGAAGAGACAAGGTATGTTTGGGTGGCTGGGAGAGGGGCCTTCCAAGAGGAGATCTGCAAAATTATTCAGATCCCCGTTCCTCAGCTATGTGACCCATCCAAAACCAAACCTAGAAAAGAGAGTTTAATGGGAAAATTGAAATGCTAGTAAACACACCTTCCACTACTCCCCGTCTGCTCCATTTTAGTAAGTAGGCAGGGCACAGAACAGCACTCTTATAAAATTGAAAATCCTCCTCCTTACAAGAAGGAAAACAGCAAGGCTAGAGGAACGGTATATTTTGCTGGCATGCACACATTCATGTCACTTGCATGTCCAAGAGCCCCATGGCTTTGTTGATGATGGGAAAAAAATGATTTTTCATATTAAAACTCCCATTGTTATGGTTAGTATTTTATTCAAGCAGGTAATTTTAAAAAGTACTACATTAATTTTGGGTGTGCTGGCCTTGCTACTGTTACTTTTTATTTATTTGCCTAATTCTGGAGTCTTTGTAGGCAAGAAAAACTCCATTGACATCCGTGGTCCTTTTGCCTAGATAAGGACTGCAGGACCAGCACTTTTTGAAAGTAAGTACAATCTCTGTAACATGCTCAGACAAAGCTTTAGGGCAGGATCCAAACCCAGTGAAGTCCATTGATTTCAGTGGACTTTGGATCAGGCCCTTAAGATCTCAAAGCTCCCAAAAATTAACCTTTCCTGATCTTATAAATTATATCAGGAACATAGGTCAGATTATTTCTATGCCAATATATTACTGAGGTTTACAAATTTATTGATTCTTAGCTTTCCCACCTGTTCAAATTTTGGTCTAGGGAGGTTAATGTAGAATAGCAAGAAAAATCTTTGCTAATTTAGGGTTCACTTAGACATTTATAATTTTTTTTGTACAGTAGGAGCTTGAGGTGTGTCAAGATTTCAGAATCAGACTCCTTAATGTTATGGCTCAGATTTTTAATGGCATTAGGCGTTGCTCCACTCAGCATTGCAATGCCTAACTGACTTTAGAGCCCAAGCCTCATTTTCAAAAGTGACTTCAGCGCCTACGTACCATTGAAAGTCAATTACTTAAGTTCCTACATGCCTTGGTCATTTTTGAAAGTGAGACTAGACATTGCAACATGGAGTGGAGCGATGCCTAAATACTTCTAAAAATCTGGGCCTATGTCCTTACCTATTATGTAATCACATTGATGTAGCAAATCCTAATACTGAAAGTGCAGAAAGACCATTACTATAGCATTCCATTAAAACTGAGTGATTTTAAATACAAAATATTTTAATAGACCAAGACCTCAATGAACAAATATACTCCCAACATACACTTATTGTTAAAGGAAGAAAATGTGTCAGGTTTACTGAATGTAGATATCAGAGAAAACCCATTTTTGTCTTATCTTTCTCTTCCCTGCTCCGCCCCCATCTTTAGGTAACATTAAACAGAGAGCAGTAAATCACTAAGACAACAAAACAGACATGCCAAAACTTTGTTGAGCGATGAAGCAATGTTGTTTCTGGGATGCCTTTTATACCTTTTCCATCTTTCTTAAAGCATTTTTACAAGCTTACACAAGGTCACGTGCATAAGCAATGCTTGAAGATATTGCAGCTTGTATTATTTGCCTGAGCATTGCCTCACACCCGCACGTATGCACATACACACATACACCCTTAAGTGCATGTGGTCTCCCGACTTTGACAAGGCCACAGCTGCAGCAATCATTCAAATGCTTTCCTTTGTCTGCCTGAGGCTAGCAGGTGTTCTTTGAAGATACCAAGTAACCTGGGTAGTCCATCAAAGGAATGTCTTCAGCAAGACTTTCTTGCAAAAAACCAGCTACGTTAATTGGGGAATACTGGATGTTCTTTTGCAAGCAAACAAAATACATTATATATATTTGTGCTTGTTGACTGTAAACTATGCATATGAAGAGCAGATCACAGATTTTGAGTGGATTTATAAAACAAAGGCACAATACTGAACAATGAAATACTGTTGAAGTAATCTTTACTGTTGTTTAACATAGTCAAATATGGCAAACAGAACCATTACAGGAGCCAGTTATTCAAGCTGATATCCCAGTGTTCCCTGTACAGTTCAGGATGTACTAAATTCAAACTTGTGTATCATATTGAAGCCAGTAAGACAACCGCTCGCTATTCAGATATGTGTAATTGAACTGTATGATTAGATAATATAAGAAATGTAGCAATTACAGTACGCAATGCAAACAATAAATAGATTACGATCTTAGGAGTTTAGTCTTAAAGCTTCATGGGCGGGTAGCTGCACGAGTGACATTTCTTTCCAGTAAGAAATGGGCACTTATTTTCTTGTTAGGGTGCCCCAGAGCTCTGGGAATGGTACCTCACAGAAGCACAGGGTTGGAGAGTCGACTGAGGAGTTTGGAGAACTAGTATGAACCACAGGCACAGAGGGACAGCCTGGGGTGAGGGGCCCTGGGAACATTTTTGGAAGGTGGTAGAAGGGCCAGAATATCCTGATGATCACAGAGGTGGTAAGAGATCCTGCAACAGCCCTTTTCTCCCTCATTCTGATACTTCTGTCCCAGCCCATTAGTTCAAACAGGAATTAATTCAGGGAAGTTCTATGGCCTGTGTTATGCAGAAGGTCAAAATAAATGATCCCAACAATCCCTTCTGGCCTTGATATCTATAAATTAAACTCTTCCAGCCTGTTCCCCTCTGCTCCTGCCACCCCAGCAATAAAGTCAGGCAGCTTCCTCCTTTTTGCTGTGGCAGATGCCTGGGTGCCAATAGGTGAGAGCACTGAGCTCTCTGAAGACACCGTCTCCCTGCTGTCAGTTCTGGCACCCAGTCCTACGGAGCCCCTGTAGGTGAAAGGAGTAGCTTCAGAAAAACACCTGCTCATTCCTGGAGCCCTGCTATATGCAGTAATTCTGCAGGGCTGAGAGAGTATGTGAGAGGAGGGGCAAATGCAGGTTCTGTGTGACACTTGCCAGTTCTTTAAATGTAATGGAATATTGAAAGAAATCATTAGAATTATCATTTTATCCTGGGGTTTACCCAATGACTCATGAACTGCACAGGTGTTCAGCCATGGGACAAATACGTACAGATTTAAAATTCAGGTTACATACAATGGGATGCAAATGTGCACAGTATGAGTGTCATATAAGCATGCAGTACTTAGACTTGTCAGTAATAAAGGCAATATAAGTACCTATTGAGACAGATAGGACATTTTCTACATTACCACACAGTGAGGTAATGGACCTCGATTTTATCTTATATGTAGAATTAACCCCCTCAGCCCAAAAATGTGCAATATGTACAATTTGGGCAGATATCACATACCATCTGGTGTTACCTGTTGGTAAATGTTACCTTTTTAATGGGTACCAATGTACACGTAACTAAAAAGTCACAAGTCCCTACTACAAAAATGAGCTTTTATCATTTGTCCTGTTTCCCTATGCTCATGCTCAACTGGCCATCATGAATACAATGTTGCCATGTACAATGTGGCAGAGTGGCCACTGGAAGTAGTGATGCTACAACTAAACCTCCCCAGAGCACTGAGTTTTCTGTTTACCTGTGAGAATATGGGTTATGCAAGAGCTTCAGTTTGGTTCTGCCTGGCCCAATCCAGGTAAGGCAGTATTGTTTCACCAGAGCGCTGGATGTACTAGGTTGAGTCAGACAATTTGCCAAAGGCAGTGCGTTCTATAAAAGCAGGGCACAGTGCTACCAAATTTATTTCTGTGTTGGCTTTCAACCAGCTGCAATGTAAATAAATAACCCACGCTGCTTATGTCTGCACTTCACATTTCTACATACTACAAAACAGGCCGTGAAAAGTCTCGGATGATTAACATACAAATCCTTTTAAAATCACACCAGTCTATTTGTTAATGAACCAGATAACAATAGCTTCTCACAGAAAGATTAAGGATTCCTGTTAGCAATGAAAATGAATTTCAGAGATTCTTGTTGCTTTTTATTAACTCCTAAATATCTAGATCACAGAACATACTGATTTTAGATGCTATAAAACAGTGTTCTCCAGTCCTTGCTTAGTTAGTTCTTCTAGTGCTGGATAAAGAATCCTCAAACTTATTCAAAGGAAAGAAATTGACCTCAAGTACACCAGACCACCTTTGAAACAATCTCCAACTTTCTAGGAAACATGAGTCTCCCCCGAACCTAGATCTGCTGCATAATAGGTTCAGCACCACTGCTAGGCCAGGAATGAGCAATATTTCACTTGAAGAAAGAGGGGAAAGGAGGGAACCGGAAAGATTTGTTTAAAATACTAGACTGAAGCACATTACACTCAACATTGGATAATATTCAGAAAGCAATACTTGTATTTTGATTAATACTAATATTGCTTATCTTTTGCTTTTGTGTGGGAATTGGGATTGGAAAGAAGTCTCAAGCTCTAAGTCAATTATGTCATATCATACCTTTGAGTATTTTCTGTTACACAAAAAGGAGCTCAAAGGCTCAATAAATGTTCTCAGTACAGTAGCAGTAGTTTGACATATTTTGTTATATGTGTTATCCTGCTATATTTCCAGCAATTCTCAATACGTTCAGAAGACTAGCAGCTGTGAATGGCCTAGTTTAACACAGAGAGACACACACAGACTCCAGGGATGGTCCAAGTATTGAGTTCTGACTGGACTTGCAACAGTTGCATTTAGGCTGTCAGTAAAGTCCACTGAGTTGTAACTTTCAATACAAGGTCAAAATTAATTACTTGGCCAATGACTTTTACTTCTATTTAATTTCCAAAGTTTTAGTGGCTCTTATTGACAAACCTGTACAATAATAAACTTTTCAGTAGGTAACATACCAGTCTTCCACTGGAATCTTAAAAGTGATTTGGAAGCAATGAAATGTTACTGCTCAGTGCAGTGACTCTCAGAACTGGTTGCAAGTTCTTTGACCTCAGACCTACATAGCTCAGGGTCTCTCACGGTTTTTTCCATTCTAGTGGGAGAAAGGAGGAGATTCCCAATTTCTTTTTTACATTATTATTTCATGAGGGCGGGGGGGGGGGGGGGGGGAGAAGCAGGAGAGGGAAATGGTATAATTCTCCTCAAATTTCAGCAACCTAATAATACTCACATTCTTCAAGTTGCACTGTGTAGCTTTTTCTATCTGCCCGGCCACAAACAAGTGAAGTTTATTTTTTGCTGAACAGATGCATATGCTAAGGAACCCATAAAACCCAGTAGGCATCATTTGCTATAGTTTTATTTATGGGCAGGTGCCACAGGAGGTTAATGCACTAGCCAGTGTACTCAATTTATATCCTGGCTTAGGTCACAAGTGAAGTGGTGTTTGACGGACTCATCCTAGTCCCTGAGCACAAAACCATCACACAGTTTTAAACATTTATCAGTCTGTGTTCAAGAGAAGCCCAAGACATAAATAGCACCTAATGATACTCTTGGGATAACAAAAAAGTCGGATCTAACGTAGTGAAGGATCTATATCAGCCAAAAGGATGTTTGATATAGCATAAAAATCATTTTCTTTAATTAAACTATATAAGGTAGTCCAGAAACATGGACCACAATTAATGACAAGTTTGATAATAGAACTGTTCAGAATTACTATTGGGATGCTCTCACTGTAAGGGATGAAGCACTCAGACAAGGTCAGCACAAAGTTAAACACATATTCCAGATCAGCAGGACTTTGGCATGAAGTCAGCATTGACAGCAAAGTAAAAGTTTTGTCAACTAATTTGCTAAACAAATTCAGGGGGGGTTAGTAGCAAAATGACCAGGTAATAATTAAATTCAGATTCATAACAACAGTCTGCTGTACAGCAATACTCTATAAGTATAAAGGCAGATCACTATATCTTGTAAAGCATTTTAGTTTCCAGCTTATTTAAATCACATTAAGAATGTATAAGCAGTTCAAAGTTAGCTAATTAGCATCAACAGTAATCTTACCTTCTTCTGATCTTCTAGCTTGTGACTTACTGGATTCCTTCCATGTCTGTTCATTTCTGAAGATAAATCCATCACATTCACGCCCTGCCCGTCAAAACGGAATCGGTTCAGCAAGACAGCAAACTAATCCAAAATGTGGGAACTACAAACACACAGACCCGCTGCTTTTTCCATCACATGCTTTCTCTGAACTTCATTGACTCCAAGGAATGATTAAAAAATCCATCGATCAAGTAGAGAAAATAAACTTTGCAATTTACTCCTCGTACCTTCCGAACCAGCATATCGTTTTTAAAAGCTCACCCGTTAAAAAAGAAACATTCACCCAATACTTTAGTTCCAACTGCTATCTTCCGTCACAGGTTTCCATTTTAAATAAGGTTACATCCTCTCTGTGAACCTGCTGAGAAAGAGATATGTAATAAGATTAGTTTGAAATTTGTCATCACCCTTTGTAGTTAATTATCTCTCCTCTCTACGGCACTTTTATTACTGAAAGTAGTTACTAAAGCTGCTTTGTGAGTCAGTCTAGCTGAAAGAAAAGCCATACTCTGAGAAGAATGTTATGATTCCTGATGTCAGATTTGTGTCCATTTATTCTTTTACGTAGAGACTGTCCGGTTTGGCCAATGTACATGGCAGAGGGGCATTGCTGGCACATGATGGCATATATCACATTGGTAGATGTGCAGGTGAATGAGCCCCTGATGGCGTGGCTGATGTGATTAGGTCCTATGATGATGTCACTTGAATAGATATGTGGACAGAGTTGGCATAACAATCATAACATTCAAAAACCAGTAGGAGAACACTTCAACCTCTCTGGTCACTCAGTAACAGACTTAAAGGTGGCAATTTTGCAACAGAAAAGCTTCAAAAACAGACTCCAACGAGAAACTGCTGAACTTGAATTAATATGCAAACTAGATACTATCAATTTAGGCTTAAATAGACACTGGGAATGGCTGAGCTATTACACACATTGAATCTATTTCCCCATGTTAAGTATCCTCACACCTTCTTGTCAAACTGTCTGAAATGGGCCATATTGATTATCACTACAAAAGTTTTTTTTCTCCTGCTGAGAATAGCTCATCTTAATTAATTAGCCTTTTAGAGTTGGTTGGGCAACTCCCACCTTTTCATGTTCTCTGTATGTGTATATGTATCTCCTTACTATATATTCCATTCTATGCATCTGATGAAGTGGGCTGTAGCCCACGAAAGCTTATGCTCAAATAAATTTGTTAGTCTCTAAGGTGCCACAAGTACTCCTGTTCTTTTTGCGGATACAGACTAACACGGCTGCTACTCTGAAAAGGTTAGCTCCATGCTAGCCTCACCACCTTAGGGTATATATGGTAGCATATATCTCACAGACCACATGTGCAACTCTATGCAGAGTACAAGGAAAAAGGCAAACAAAAACTGCTCAGAGCAAAGGCAGATATTAATCCTACATCCTTTGGTCACACTATCCCAGAACATTTTTTGTCAGTGTCTTAGGAAGGTGATAGTCCACCTGCCAAGGACAGGGTCATGAGGCAAGATAAAACTCACAGTCAAATTACTAAGTCCCCAGCCACTGTAAGAAGTTTAAAAAAAAAAAGGCAAATATTTGTAGAGGATTATAGTTGGGAAAAAAATCAATACAAGTGACATTTGCTTGCCAAAACTCATTGTTCTATTAATAACAATAACTGAAAGAGCCAAAAATATATTTTTATGCTTGTGCTACAATAAAACTGTGGAATACTGATGCCTTTAGTGCAATTAAAAGCCAAATTCTATTTGAACTGATTTAATTGATAGGATGAAGCTCACATAAAAAATTAATTTAAATGCACTGTCAATGCATTTTAAATGCACAATATTCACAGTGTGACTTATAACCATTTAGTGGGAAATGAAAAATATTTGTAGTTAGAGAGTATAAAGCAATGTGCAGTAGTAGAACAAGTGCAATAGAACATGTGATTTATGTCCAATAAGATGAGTTTTTAAAAGGTTATTTGCTCATACAGAACCTTATCCAAAACCCAATGAAGTCAATTGAAAGGCTCCCATTGGCTTCAATGGGCTCTGAAACAGGACCTCAGGTATAGGTCAACATTTCAATGGAATTCATCACAATATGTAGATAGGCCAAAAATTTCAAACCTTAGGTGCCTGAAATTAGTCTCTAAATTGCATATCTAGGCACCTAGATAAAAGCTACTTCATGCTGCCATTATCTTCTTGGGGAGCTCCATCACCTCTGAAGTTTGGGGCACTTTTATCTGGATGCCTAACTGTGGCTTTGGAAACCAAACTTTACACACCCAAGGTTCCAAAAGTTTGTCTGTAATTCATATCAGGATTTCAATGAGTATTCTGCACTTGCAAATCATTTATATTTGAATGCTGCTCTTTGCTCACACTGTGACAGAAGATTTCCCACTACGCGTGGTTTCCAACCCATTCCTAGGTTTGGAACTTCTCCATGTTTATTCCTCCTTCTGCTTTATATTTTTGCCTAAGACTTTAAAAGGCAGAACTTACTGGAGTCAGTGGAGTGAGATCAGGGATTCTTATGTAGTTTTCAGTTTCTCACACTCGTGTTTACTCTAACAGAAAAAAAAAAGGAACAATAGTTCCTCTACCATGACAGGAGCAAGGTCTCTCATGAATCACTTCATTAAGAAAATGCACCATGGGTGTTTGTTGTGCAGGGCTACTGCCATATGTTAGGTGAACTGTTAAGCATGAGGATGAACAGCGGGTGGGATAAACCCAACAGCGGAATTAAAGTGAGCATGCAAAAATGACACACATAATGAAAGCCCATTATAGCACAGGGTAAAGAACACAATGGGTATGTCTATATTGCAATGTAAGCCCAGGTACAAGCCTAACCCCCATTCAATTTACACACAAATCACACTAACCCAGTGATCGGAGCCAGGGTCCCAGGACCCCGTGGTGGTGGAGGGTCTCAGCCTGAGTCAAGCCAGGACCAGGGTTCAAGCCCTACTACTTTGCAGTGTAGACGTGGCTCCACTGGCGGCATGCTCTGGGAATCCACCAAAAGTATTCCACAATCCCACAGGCCGACTTGCTTTGTCCCCTGGACAGTCATGTTAGGCGGACAGTCATGCCTTCCCACACTGCACCATGAATAAAAGGCTAGAGTGGCACATTTTGGGAGGGTGCTAGGAAGTCTGAGATATGGGTGGAAACCAGGGTTCAAGAATTCCTAACCTGGGGTTACAAACAAGTGTAGATGCCCAAGCCCTAGGTTAACAATCCCAGGGACTGCTAACTTGAGTTCTGCTAACCTTGGGTTTACATTGCAGTATAGACGTACCCAAAGTGTCCAACTCAAAACAGGGTAGTCAAAGTCCATCTCACTGATCCGGCAGAGGTTCTGAGAGTAATAAAGCTGCAGTTGTTCCCAGAACCACTGAAATGTGAAACATTTAGTTCTTTCCACTGTATGTTATACTTGTGATAACAGCAAATGGCTACTCATTCATTCAGTCAGGGTGTCCTGATAAATAAAGGTACATCTCTACTGGTGAGTTAGGGGATTGAAATCAGTGTGTTATACTGCATGGGGGAAGCAACTGGATGAGTGCATCACATGGGAAGCTTTGTTTTGCCAAGTAGTTTTAGTCCGAAGTACAAAAACCCAGAGAAAATAACTGATTCCATTTAGCATTGTAGATTCTGAGATGAAAGGTTTTGGGGTTTTTTTTTTGGCAACTGGAAAAGTGCAGCACCAGGTTATGAAAATACTCACAAAAGATTATTCAAAATCTTTACACTGTATGGAAAATATGTTTCTATTCATTATTTAAGGCATGATCCAAAGCCCCTATAGTCAATGAAAAGGATCTCAGACTTCAGGGGGCTTTGGACCCAGGCCTTAATGTTTCCAAAGTATACTTAAGATGAACGGTACTTATTCATACTTACTGTACCTGCACAGTTAAAAACTAACTTTTATAAATGAAAAGGTCTTGTTGCATCACAAAGCAGATCAATTTCAGTAATAGTTTATAAATGTCAATAATACTTGGGGATGTCCTAAGTTAATAAATTGCAGGGTGTGAGGATACACACATGAAATGCTATTGCTGCAAACAACATCTGGACTTTGCAAAGTTTGTTGCAGACTTAGAATAATTGTATTGCTCAGTGTGTCCAAGATGTGAACTGCTTGATTTTGACTTCTTGGTTCATTTGGTTGTCTGACATGTAGAGTGGACCTTGTTTGGGATAAACGCAAGGAAGAAGTGCCTTAGTCTCTTGAAGGTGAGACTTAGCTTACTAAATAAATTAGGCTTTGCAGCGCTGAGCACAGCAATGCCTAAATACCTTTAAAAATCTGGGCCTGATTGGTTTATATGCCAGACGGTATTGTGATATGTATTCTGAAATGATCAGAGATTATCAGTAAATGTTACCTCTCTGTTA
>NW_020664419.1:64456420-64579000 GCF_002925995.2 Terrapene triunguis | reverse complement strand
TAACAGAGAGGTAACATTTACTGATAATCTCTGATCATTTCAGAATACATATCACAATACCGTCTGGCATATAAACCAATCAGGCCCAGATTTTTAAAGGTATTTAGGCATTGCTGTGCTCAGCGCTGCAAAGCCTAATTTATTTAGTAAGCTAAGTCTCACCTTCAAGAGACTAAGGCACTTCTTCCTTGCGTTTATCCCAAACAAGGTCCACTCTACAAATCCTCTCCCTCCAAAGCGCTCTCAGTTCAGTGCCATCTCATCTATCACCCCACATACAAATATGTCTTCCTTTATGACATCCTATCACTTTTTGGGTCAGCCTCTTTTTCCTTCAAGCTTGATACGTGGGATTCTCTTACCCACCTAGTCTAGATGGTGCTTTACATGACCAAGCCACCTGAGCCCACGCTCCCTCATTGTTTTTTATGAGTGTTATTTTGAGCATGACTCTAGCTTACACATTCTTCATATTGTCTTTATTGTTTACACCACTCATCCATCTCAACATTCGCATTTCAGTGGAACAGATCATTTGCTCATATTTCTTGTTGCCCAACATTCAGCACCATACATTAAACCTGGATGGACCGCCATTTTATAGACTTTCCCTTTTAATCTTATGGGTATCTTCCTGTCAGATACTACACCATTTCTCTCTCTCCATTTGAGCCAGACATTTACTATCCTAACTCTAATTTTGCCCTCCATTTCCAAATTTGCCCAGATTCTGGAACCCAGATACTTGAAACTGTGTGTTTTTGGTATTGTCTGCCCATCTAGTTTCAAGCATAACTCTTCAGTGTTCACATTATTAAAATTACAGACTATATGCTCTGTTTTTCCTCTGCTTATTTGGAGCCCATGTCTCTCCAGCACATCTCTCCACTTAGGAAATGAAAATGAGATGTAGGCTCTTGAATGGGTTAGGATTTCCAATGTTGAGTGCACCAATGCCTAAATACCCTTAAAAATCTGGGCCTTAGGGCCTGATTCAGCTCTACTGAAGTCAATGACAAGGCTTCCACTGACTTCAACAGGTATTGTATAAGGTCCTTAATTAGATGGTATAAAAAGTAAGATGCACCTATTTTGATCAGCCATGCATTCTTAGGACTCAAAGGACAATACTTAGGACAATATTTAACTTCCTTTGTAATGTGCATCTAAGGGTGAAAAGCTTTGTAAGAGCAAAGTATATTATTAATAGATAAATAATCATAATAATAACATGAAATAGTCTTCACTTTTGGAAGTTTCATTAAATGAAACTAATGAGAAATATTTTGGCCCTGATCCTACTCCCATTTATATCAATGACAAAACTCTCACTGACTTAAATGGTGCAGGAACAGTCTCTTTAAGAAAAGGAAAAGGGCCATCCAGTCTAATATACCTTCCTTGCTTGAATGACATTTATTTTAAATCACATCTTCCTCCATCACGGTTCCTCTCAATCCGCCTGATCACCAGACACAAAGTTAGGTGCTGCTTTAACTTATACTACTTAGGACAAATCCTGCAATCTTTATTCAGGCAAAGGTTCCTATTGCCTTCCACTGAAAGGACTGATTAAGGGCTGCAGGATTTGACTCTTTGTTCCAGTAACATTTCCAGGTAACTTATTCCATATTTTTATTACCCTTTGCAAGAAACATAGTAGTATGGACCAACTTCCCTTATCACTTCCAGATTCTTAATTTACTCAACATAAATAAATCAAAATAAATAAATCTGCAAGTAAGATGGCAGAATAGGGTAATATGTTAGCATCCACCTCAGAAGACCTTGTTTAAACCCTGGCTTTAGGACTCAAACATAGCTAGTTGGTGGGACTGGCTTAGTCCCTGCATTGTTTCACATGACAAAACACACCATATATTATTTTTATTCTGTGTTCAAGAGAGGACCACAGGTGGAATAGCTGCACTGTTTTTGTCAGGATGGAGTGCATGTGCCTGCACTGTTCCTGACTCTAGCCGATGCGAAGTTCCTTTTCACAAGCAACAGATTTGCACAAACTTGGGGGGAAAAAAACAAATTAAACCAAAGGATAACATAGGGATCTTATTGTTTTGCTTCTGTAGTGATATTTTGCAGACCAGGATAGTGTTTCCCTTTATTTTACCAGACTGAGTGCACATTTTTGTATTGAGTCCACTTCTCACATTTTTTAGCTAAAGCAATATGCTCCCTAGCAATATGTGGGAGCTGTCCATTGGTTATCGTATTCCCAGAAGCCATTGCCAAAACTGCTGAAGCAACTGTAATTCCTTACTTTCACTCCCAGCAGTCAGAGATATATCCCAGAATGGAGTTTGCTTGGATTCTGGCTATAGTACTTTCACAAAAGTCAAATCAATGTACTTGATCATTTTTTTTTTACTTCATTTTAGCTTTTGTTAGCAACTTCATTATATTGATTGAGATGCTCTGCATAGCACCTACAGCCTCTGTTATATATCATTTTATTTCACCCTTGAAAACAGTGTCAGACAGGAATGTTCTCTCTCGCTTCCATCATCAATTCTTTGGCCATCAAGCATCAGAGAGAGAAAAAGAGAAAATATATCCAAGAATATATTCTTGAGAGATAGTCAATATCAACTACATGCTCCATTCCACTTTTTTCTCATATTTTCTACAGAATTCAAGTGCAGCAAAACAAGTCCGTTGGAGGCACAGTACTCTACACCAAGACACATGACTGAGTGCCACCATCTAAATGAAATTAGGTTATCATCTGAGCAGGCATTGTGCTGCTGGAGATGCACTCTTTCAAATATGTTAAATTAATATACGTCTTATAGGACTTCTTGCTAGAGTAGAGGTGTTATCTTGGCCATATTTCAACTTAGGGAATTTTAAGTAATTGCACATCTAAATTCCCCCTCTAATTTCAATGATACATAATATTCTCCATTCCTGTTCAGAATTGTTCTGTAGTGTTACTGAACACTGTTAAAACAAATGTAGTGTCTCAACTCTGAGATGGCTGCACTTCAGTGGTGGACAACATAATTTATATGTTATATGCAAAGTGCTTTGGGAACCATTAGGAGGAAAATATGAGTTAGTTATAAATACACCTGAGAGTATACTTTGGCCATATTTTTATTACTACTGCTGGCACAGTAGGAGCCCATAGTTCTTTACAAACTAAGAAGAAAGGTGCATGTACTTATGAGCTTACAGAATCTATTTAGATATAGGAAAGGATGATAATGAATTGCAGAGAATGAAAAGGATGAGGCTTGGATTACAACTGTAAAAGACCATGAGTTACTCTTATGTAAATATCTTATTGGTTGCTCTAGTTACAAACACATATATTTAATTCAATATATATATTGTAATAATAGTTTGAGAAGAGTGTGAAAGATGTGAGGCTGCCTGTAATAATGTATTAATATTATATGCTGTTTGTTGGCTTGTTGTGAGGTTGTTTAATTTATCGATACAAGGGGTTAATTCAAGAAGGGGTTGGCTGCACAGGAAGGACGACAATGGCTCCTGATAACATCTCTGAAAACACCAGAGCTAAAGCGGAGCCACCTGCTGTGAAGTCCATCTCTGACACCCTTTGGAGCCAGCCAAAATGGCTTAAACTGGCTCAGGAGACACAGGAGAAGGCAAAGAACATGGCTGAACTTAAGAAGAGACACCCTTTTTGAACAGGGGAAACGGGCAGTTAAGAGTTAAGGTGAATGCAGACTTCAGAGGCTGGGGTGTCTGAGGTGAGACAGGCTTACCTAGGGTTATAGGTCAGATAGTCTTATTGTACTTATTGTACTAAAATCCTTCTCCTGTGTTATGCTTTGTGCCTGCCGTTCAGGTTAAATACTTTGTTTTGAGAAAGCTGCTTTGAGTCGCCATTTTCACCAATGGTCACAGCACCCAAAGGAAGACTCTCAGGTGTTGAACCTAGTCCGCGCACCAGAGTAATCATGCGTGGCACACAGGGGGCTGTAGTCCAGGGACCCAATCTAAGGGTTTGTCGTCACGGCACAGTTATCTCAAGATATAACTCGAGTGTTATCCCTAACTCGACTCCTGTCCCCACACACAAGTCTCTAGCTCAAGTAATGCTTTAAACTCAAGCTAGCTGACCCATTGGGGGCAGGGTGGGTTGAAGCTTGAGCTAGTAATGCAGTGGGCATGTAACATCTTGAGTTACAACAACTCATCAGCAATTAATCCAGTCACTCTGTATTGCAAATCCAATCCCTCTATGTAATTCAAGTGTTGTTTTGAAGTGTGGTCCTTCTCACTCAAGCTAGGATTGAGTGTGCTAACTCCAGCCAAGTGTGCTGTGAAGAAACATCCTAGGTGTGGCAGAACTACAGGATTCCACTTCAGAAATGGTGAGGGCACAAAGCCTGAGGGTGTGCATTTAGGGAGACCACAGAGGGGTCAAAGGTAACTGTGACAGGGAGCAAATTCAGTCAAGACAAAGATGTCGATGCCAGAAAGTGATTTTTGAGGAAGTAGCTGAAGGAAGGGAGTTTGCATGATACACTGGATCAGCGAGGATATTCGAAGCATACTATAGGAAGGGTGGTTGAGAAAATGCCATTTTAGCAAAAAGTACAATTACTATCATGCCTTGTATATACAGTATATGACCCACAAGGAGACTGCCTCAACCAGTAAGTGGAGCAGGGGAATTTATATCATACATGAGAAATAGATAATTTAACTGACAACTGTAGAGCTTGCAGACCTCTGAAATGTCATTTCCCAAGGAGCTGTGCAAACCTTATTTCTTTGTTAGGTGCTGTTTTGTTTTGAGTTGCTACTGCTCATTTTTGCTTTGAATTTAGAACCTGAATGAACCCAAAAGTCACATAAAAAAAGTAAAAATCTCCAAGTTTCACATCAAAAATCAAAGATAAGTGATCAGATAGCACAGCATAAAACCTAGATAAGGATATTAGATAATCGGATACATTCATATACTTTACATGGTTGAAGAAGCAAAAACAATGTATATTAAAAAAATCAAAACTTTGGTTGGAAAAGAAAGTACCAATATCACAGTAAACTGATCTGGAAGTGAGGAAATAATAAAACAATGTAGGAGGAATGAAGGGGCACTCAAACAGTAACTGAAAGTGAGTGATCACAATAAAGATAAAGATTGAATTTCAGTCACTAAAGAAAAAAAGACATACATGTTTGATGTTGAAGAAAGCCTTGTCTACGCCTAATGCACTGGAGAAATTGTTCAAGAACAGTTCATCTGTGCAAGAATATGACCTCTTTTCAAATGCCAAGGTCAGGCTAATGTGCTAAGAAAGGGCTTAATGTAAGTTTGAAACACACACGCACACACACACCCCCACAGGCTTTGACAACCCAATTGTGGTGCACATCCAACCTCCATTGACTTAATTGGATGCTATGCATGGGCAACTGCCAAACTAGTGAAGTTCCATGTTTCCATAGGGATTTAATTTAATTTTTTTTTAATTAGGCCCCATTCATGTTACTCCTTCGCAATAGTTCCTTCAGACCATTTTGGCATGGGCTCACACCTCTCTCTTACAGTTCTGGCTTACTGCCTCAGTTATGCACCAAACTGTAGGAGGGAGTGCACTAATGTTTGATGCTTGTGCTGGAAACTTGTAATTTGTATTCAAAGTCTGCAGGCTGGAAAGAGATACAGAAGATGCATTGCTCATTCTGTCTGATAAGCCTTTCTCAGATATGCCTTCCTCTGTGTGGAAGAAATTAGGCATTTTGGGCTATAAGCAAAGTTAAACCTATGGGATGGGGGAGGAAATGGATTTAATTTTGATGTCTATTTTCTCTTTTCTGCTGTCCTCTAATGTTATAGATCCCAAATATCGATTTACCAAGAGGTCCAGATTTTGCCTCGTCTCAAATCCCAATCAATAAAATTGGAATATGTCCTTTCTCCCATTTTCTTGTCTATTTAGATTGTAAGATCCTTGGGACAGAGACTTTCTCTTTACTACTTGTATGTATAGCAGGGGTCGGCAACCTTTCAGAAGTGATGTGCTGAGTCTTCATTTATTCACTCTAATTTAAGGTTTCGCGTGCCAGTAATACATTTTAACGTTTTTAGAAGGTCTCTTTCTATAAGTCTATAATATATAACTAAACTATTGTTGTATGTAAAGTAAATAAGGTTTTTAAAATGTTTAAGAAGCTTCATTTAAAATTAAATTAAAATGCAGAGCCCCCTGGACCGGTGGCCAGGACCCGGGCAGTGTGAGTGCCACTGAAAATCAGCTCGCGTGCCGCCTTCAGCACACGTGCCATAGGTTACCTACCCCTGATGCATAGCATCTAGCACAACAGGGGTCTGATTTTGGTGGGGGTCTCCCGGAACTACTGTAATGAAAATTAATAATAATTAGGGCTCTCAACTAATCACAGTTAACTCACGCAACTAACTCAAAAAAATTAATCGCAGCTTTAATTGCACTGTTAAACAATAGAATACCAATTGAAATGTATTAAATATATTTGAAAATGTAGAAAACATCCACAAATATTTAAATACATGGCATTCTATTATTAACAGTGCAATTAATCATGCGATTAATCGCGATTAATTTTTTTAATCACTTGACAGTCCTAATAATAATAAATGTAATTGCCACTATATATTTTTTCAGAATCCTGTACTCTAACACAGTCCACTATTGATAGGCCTTAATCAATTTTCTGAAGCAGTTAAAAGTTTGCAATGAATTATTCTTCCTGGTAACCAGATACACACAAAAAATGTGCTTCTTCCAATGTGGACCAACATATCTGGCCTATCCTGATATCCTATGAATGACAATCCTTACCAATGAGAAATATTTTCTGTCTGGCAGCAGTGAAGGAGTCAAATAGACAAAGGTTACTTGTCTTACTAAGGTCTCAAGTATAATATATGGCATTGCTTAAAATAAAATAAATTGCATACACTTACAAAACAGAGAGGTCTTACAAATTACTCTTACATGAAATAGTTAAACCCTATACCATGCAATAGTGGAAACTAGAGAAGGCACACTGCTCCATCAATACTTCTAAATCCTCCAATCTTAAAAATACCATTAAATCACAAAGAAAGTCTCTCATAGTGTGCTACAACATGCTGAATAATGCAATTTTATCAAACAGCTAACTGCTTCTTTCTGCAGCATTTTAAATCCATACCTGTTATTAGTGATACAGCAAAATCATATCTATCTTCTCAGAACATGTCCCTGTCGATTTCATGGGTGCTTCAAAAGTTGCCAATTAATTCTCACAAAATGTGTTTACTTGCAGCATCTTCAGGTGTACCACATGTTTATCTCTGGATATTAGATACAGCTGCATATTAAATATAGCAAGCAATGCTCCACATCTCTCACAGGCCCGATAACTTAATATTCTATACGAGTCCAGACTACCTTCTTGCAATTAATTTGAATGATTTAAATAAATATGTGGCTGAATCACCAAACAGCTGCTAGATAAAACATTGCAAAGGACTAGCTCAGCAAGCGAGACAATTGTTTAAAAAAAATGGAATGCAAAAAAGTTGCATGTGAATTTTAGACCAAAGGGCACCAAACATAAGCCCAGGAGACCAAAGTCTATAGAATTCAACGCAAACATACTTCCCCACTGATACAACTGAACTATGACCTGGAAGAATGTCCTCTTATTTGAGTTTCCATGATCATGGAACCACAGACTAATACAGGGGTTCACAAACTTCATTGCACTGCAACCCCCTTCTGACATCAAAAGCCTGAGCCCACCTGAGCCCTGCCACCCTGGCCGGGGGGGGAGGGGAGGGAGCAAAGCCCATGCCCCACCACCCCGGGTCTGGGGGACCAAAGCTGAAGCCCAAGCAGCCTGTAACCTGAGTCCCAACGCCCGGACCGCAGCAAGTCTAAGCCAGTCCTGGTAACCCCATTAAAATGGGGTAATGACCCACTTTGGGGTCATGACCCACAGTCTGAGAACCGCTGGACTAATATCAATTAGAGCTGGGAAAGAACTGCTAGGTCATTTAGCTCATCTCTTTGGCAATGCAGGATTGTTCCCTACAGTATATTTTCTACAGCATTATTCGGTCTTTATTAAAAGTGATGCAGCTCAGAGCACTTCCTTTGGGACTATATTAAGCAGCCTAACAGATCTCAATGCCAGAAAGATTTTCTTAAAATTCAGCCTTAAATTTTCTCTCAGTTTCATCCCACTATTCCTAGATATAGCCTCCTGAACCATTTTACTTAATTCTTAACTTCCTTCCTTACACTCTTCAAATAAACTGTTATCATGCCCCCTACTGGTTTCACTTATGTTTTTAAACCAATTTAGCTCAACTGGTGAGAACTACTGTGTGGTCACTCTTACTTCAGTTTAAGAATGGCTTACTTTGTTTTAGCTTAAACCTGTTCATAACCAACTTAAGCAAAACTAAAATAGACCCAGTTTAAACTGAAACAAGTGTCTGCACAGCCTTTTGTGCCAGTTTTTAATCATATCTTAAGTTAAACTGGTGCAACTTTCTTATGTAGACAAGCCCTTACTTATCACTAAGTCAAGATATGCATGTAAGGACTGATTTTCAAGGGTACTTAAGCACTCAGGACTCTGAAGATGATGGGAGTTGCAGTTGCTCGGCACCTGTAGGCAACTGTAGAAACCTGGCCTATATAGTTCTTTCAAATCTTTCCTCATAAGTCAGTCCCTTGAGCTCCTTAATTGAGGGAAGCATGATGGAGAAGGTAATTTGGGCACTCTTCTTTATTGTCTCATAATACAAGAACAAGGGAAAATGCAATGACATTGAAAAGGCAGTGAATTTAAAATAGATAAAAGTAAATACAGTTTTTCTAAACTCAGTGTTTAATTACCCCGTTGAACTCTTTGACACAAGATAGCAACAAGACCAAAAATGTAGTAGGACTCTAAATAGGATTGGACCATAACAACGAAATGAGAGGTTTTTATATAAATAAATAAATAAAATTGGAGGAACTTGTAGCAACCCCTGTATTTAGGCTACCTAACCCCGTAAAAGATTCTTCCAATTTTAATTTTTTTTTTGAGAAGCTCTAACATCTCCATTGTTTGTTGCAGGCCTTTGGAATTTGGTAAAAGGAAAACCCTCTGACAAAATAACTGCCTCTTTTTGTGCCAGGAAATTCCGTTAGGTTTGGTTGAGATGTAAATGGTTAAAAGTGACCATTTCCATTCTGTCTTGTGTAGCTTAGGAAAAATTTAGCAGCATGTCAAAATAATAACTGCACACATACATATTCTAGAGAGCTATGCCCATACCACTGCAAAAGCACTAGCAGCATGCACTATAATGCAAACACCTGGGAATTGCCACAGTAGTTTTAACAATGGGGTAGGTACAGGAAAACCAGGCCAGGTAGCCCACTTCCCCATCCCCTGACTACCCACCAGACTCAGTGCATGACCCCAGTGTTCCATCCAATACTCTGGGAGCATCACATGCAGCATGAACACCTCCAACTTCCAAAGTAGAAGAGCCAGGCTGGGATCCCCGCATAAACCATGCAGACCCTAGTAGTCTATTGCCCTCTCTTGGGATACCACATGGGGATGGACCCCCCCCCACCACTCTGGTAGAGGAAAGACAGTGCTGGGATCCCACAGACCACCTCCTATATCCAGCCCATGGCACCAGCAGACCATCCTCCCCCTGGGATAACAGCTTCCTTTAGGTGAGAGGGAGAGTTGCCAACTTTCTACTCACACAAAACTGAACATCCTTGGCCTGCCCCCTGCCCCCACCCACCCCGCTCACTCCATCCTTCCCTCCCTCTGTCACTTGCTTTCCCCACCCTCACTCACTTGCTCATTTTCACCAGGCTGGCTCAGAGGTTTGGGGTGCGGGAGGGGGCTGACAGCCAGAGCTCCATGGCCACCTCCCAGTGTGTGTGTGCGGGGGGGGAGAGCCTGAGCTCGGGCTGTCAGCCCTGGGTGGCGGTGGCGAATCTGGCAGTCAGCCCCAGACAGGGGAGGGTCCAGCAATCCCCTTTATTCCCTCTTCCCTACCTCCCAGGTCTGCACGATCCTTCCGCATGAGCCCCAGCCGCCAGCAGCTGACAGCGGAAGCTCTTAAAAAAAAAAAAAAAAAAGCACACACAGTTCGCATCTCCCTAAACACATTCCTGCGCCTCCCTTGGGAGGCCTGCCCCATAGTTTGAGAACCACTGCCCCAAAGCCTCTGGTCCTGGCTACTGTCAAAAAGACAGGTTACTGGAATAAGTGATTTATACCTGATTTGACCAGGAATGGCAACTTCTATGTTGCTAAATTCAAGGATATTCAGATACAAGGAACAAATAGGGGCCCATTATACACTCCTCAGCTGCAATGTTTTGATACGGGTCCAGACCTTTTCAAAATTTGGGGAGGAAAATGGAGGTACAATTTCTGGTTTCCAGTTTGGGCTCACATCTAGTCATGGTGAATCTGGGACTGAAAACAAATTTCTAGGTCTGATCTCCCATTACCTCCTTGCTCTGTGAGACGTATGCCACCCAAAAGTGAATTGGTCTGTTTTTCTACCATGTAACACAGTGCACAGCAAATTTCCTATCACCTTTAAGTCTCATTACTACTTTCAAGGCTTCTCCCTCTCACTGAAATCTATGTTATAGATTTATTTTGCCCTAATTTTATTTCCAAGTTGAATTTATTGTTTTCTCCCTGCATAGCTAAATTTTCTAGATTTGTTGCGTTTTTTCCTCTGTCCTGGCAGGTGTTGGCACTCCTCCAATGTAAGTACCATCTGTAAATTTCATTAATATGTTGTTTACCCCTCTGCCACCCAGATCTTTAAAGAAGATGTTTTAAACGGTGGGATCAAAAACGGATCTCTGCAGTAATATTCTGTTTGTAACAAAAATGATATACACATGAAAGTTATAAAAATATCCAGCTCTATGGGAAGAATTTAATGATATAATCCTTTAAGCACTTGTGTGATGCATTAGGTAACCATCTCACTGGTTCACCCCTGCTTTCTGAAAAGCCAAAGTCCCTTTTGAATGTAATAGGTTAAAAAATGTTGCACACCAGACATACAGACATGAATACCTTTGTAAATCTGACACTAAGTGCTTAAAGATGCAGATAGCTGCCTAGTGGGATTTCCTACATTGCCTAAGCTGGTTAGGCACCTAACTCCCATTGGAAATCAGTTATTCATTTCTGTCCTAAAGAGGAAATGTCTAAACCCTTACGGGGCACATCTCCCCTGCAAAACACAAAAAACCCTGAAGCAGTGAGTCTGAGAGACTGGGTCAATTAACTTGGGCTCACAGGTTCTCGCTACGGGGCTAGCAGTGTGGAAATTCCTGCTTGGGCTGGAGGCCAGGCTCTGAGACCCACCGCCCTCACTGGATTTCAGAGCCCAGACTTCAGCCCGAGTGGGAACGTCCACAGTGCTATTTTTAGTCCCACAGCACAGCCCCATGAGCCCGAGTCAGTTGACCCAGGCTTGGGGACTCGCTGCTGTTTGTTGTGTTTTGTTTTGTTTTTTTGCAATGTACACATACCCATAAAGAGCTTGTAAACTGGGACCTCCCTAGATATTTGGCACCAATGGTACTTTACCATTGCCTCACTCATGCAAGTCTTTCCAATCAAGTTAATGGGACTACCTTAGGTGAAGAAATCACTCTTGTGCAAAGGGCCAGCATAAGGCCCACGTAGCACTTAACCCCTCCCAAAAAGCCTGCACACCCTAAAATGGTGGTGCCTAGGCCTTCTGAGGCATTAAAGGCTGCATAGGCCTTGGGCTGGCCCTCTGCACTGGGGTGATCTTCACCCTAGGTGCATAAGGTAAGCAAAATTTGTACCTATGCCTTTTTGTGTGCGATGTAGCCACTTTTTCACATGTAATATGATTGAAACCTATTTAGGCAAGTAAAACACCATAAAAAGGTGGTTGATCTGGTCGTGATGCAAACCAATGACCAAAAGATGAAAGGCTCCATTGCACATCACTAGTTCCACTTTTTTTTTTGTATTTTATATATATATATACACACACACACACAAATATCACTACAGTCTTGTGGATAATGCAGGCTCGTAACTGTATTTACTAATTTACAGCCATCTGGGAATAATGCTATTTTAATCCTCTTTATACATTTTCACCAAGCAACATTTCCCTATAGCAGTATTGCGTAACCTTCAAACCATCAAAGACTCATACAAGAAACACACTAATACTGTTTTGCCTTCTAAAAATATATCAATAAAAACACTAACAAGTAAAGAAAGCTTTAAACATTTTTCCTCAAAACCCCTTATCTTCAAGCAGTGGAATTAAATTTGTGCTTGAAGCACAATAGTTCCACAGAGAATAACACTAGTAAATTTCTCCTCACTGTAAGCAGCAAAACAGTGATTACATGTTCAGCCCTGAACTAAAACTTGCCCTTTTTAAAAGCTTGTTGTGTAGGGAATATGTTCTTGTTTTTTAAACAGCACCAGTTACAATTCTGTTAAAAGTGCTAAAAGCGCGCACACACTGAAGATATTTGTAAATGCAGTAAATTAAGGAGAGAAAAAAGGAAATTATGATTAACAACACAAAATTCTTATCTCTCTGTTAAGACAACAGTCATGTAACTTGCCTTACCAGTTATTTAAATGTGGCTCATGCACAGACACTGCTGAATCAGACCATGAAATGTGCACTGTTTGCAGTGAGGCATTTATGTCTAAATATTGTCAGTCTCAGAGACATGATTGATAATCACCATTCATAATATGTAGCAAACAAAGAGTAAGCAAATGCAAAGATCAGAGGTCATCAGCAATCATACCACTGCCATTCACAAAACAAACATGATTACTGTCGTGATCAAATGCACATGTCCATAAACTGGTAAGGGCTGTGAAGAATGTTTAACTAGCTGACACTAGCATATCATATATGTGACATCTTGGCTTCATTATCCTTAGCACTTCCTGGAATAAGGATTAGCAATTATAGAGACTGAATGAAACAATAAACAGAGGACCACAGCAGCAGGACTCACTATTCTTAAAAAAATATGATTTCTGAAGTAATAAAATCTAGCTCAATTGATGTACATGTTCACCAGATACTCAGACTGGCAGGAGGAAAAACTGCGTTAAATAGTTTAGTGGAAGTATTCTATCAATTGTGATGAGAGACAGAAAGAATTTTTTTGGCAATTAATAGTATAAAACAATTTTCTTCAAATATAAAAAAAAAAGTTCTACTCTAATATAATATTATCCCCATACTTCTAATTTTCTATAACTGAGAACATTTCAGTGCAATCGGGTAATTTAGAGCAGACCAATCTGGTCTGTATCTACAAATACACCTTTCATGCATGTGACATTATTTACAATAATATACGTTATACACACAAATACTCCTACACACATTACTATACACTCACACATACAGATATATGGTGTAGACTTATTTATGCATATATGCAGGCAGATTAAATATAGATTTTGTACATTTACAGTTTTACACCTTGTTTTTCCTTATTGTTTTTTCCTCATTTATTAATATGCCAATATTTTGTACTAAAATAAGTTTTTGAAGTATTTGCTTAAAAGAGGCCCCAGAAAAAGACAAGCTGTTCAAAAAACCCAAGTATTATGGTAATAATACTTAAAATCATAATGAAGCTGACAAAATGTTGACATGTTTTAAAACAGAACATTACAACCACATATACAATCCAGTAAATCTATACAAAGCAACTTGATTTGAATGGCATATTTCAGTTTTATACCGGTTCATTCTGAGTACATACCAGACAATGCAGCAAGAATGTATAATTTGTTGCATTTAGTCATCCATTGTAACATCCTGTATAAAATGAATCTGTTACAGATTTCTACATTCTTGCTGTTTGTAGATTCAAAATCGCACACGTGGAGTTTAGCATAGAAGAAAAGGATCAGAAAACAATGACTTTACCCAAGGAGTGGATCACTTTGCACTGATAGAAATGTAATGGTTCTTCAGGAAGCATAATGAACAACCTTATCTCAGGAGACCTCTGTTCTCTACACACATCAAGAGTGGTGACAGCTCATCCTTCCCAGAAACCAATACCAGGAAGAAAGTGAGCTGCCTAAGAGTGTTAAACCTACAGTATGTTGAATGCTTGCTGTCATCAGAGTCTAGTATTACTGTGCAACCACCCAAGCTACTCCTTACATAGCACTTCACACAAAGAGACCTTAATCATTCCATATATTTCCTAGCAACATACAGCAAGAATTTAATTGTTTAATTTATGTGTGGTTTGCATTCACTAGCCTGGCAGCCCTATGTTTAATGCTTCGTACCACTATATCATCGAGATGAGTCTGGTCTTCTGTTGGCAGGTTCGGGACTGTTGCAAAGGCTACAAATTCAACTCCCTGGAGCGGATGGGAAAACGCTGCATCACCCTGCTAGATTAGTAGTGTTACTGACTGGCTGCAAAACAGTTTCAACCAGACATCGTCCACTAGAAGTTGGGTCTCTAGCACAGAGCCTTAAGTATAGTAAATACCAGAAGGAGGAGAAGAGAGGATATATTCAGGGTTTCAGAAACACATGAATGGCTTTCTCCAAAATAGATGCATGGAAGTAAAATAGCTTAATCAGCTGTTATACAATACATGAAAAACAATCATATTTGCTACCGTGAGCAGAAAGCCAGCACACAGTATTTTACCTGGATTCAATATAAAAATCCACGTACTGGCACTGATCACTAGACAATCGTAAGTGATGCAAGTTAAAGCCCACGCCACAGAGGAAAAAACAGGAATAGAGTGAGGAGAAATTTTTTGACCAAACTTTTTTTTTGGGGGGGGGGGGTCAGGGGGTTAAAAATGCAGATTCAGTGACACCACAACTTTTCACAAATTAAAACTATTAAAAATATCTTGAAAACAAAACATTTGTTCTTCAATTCAATGAATATTTTAACAAATTTTGGCTTTGGGTCAACACAAAATGTCCTCTTCCCCCCCGTTTCTCAAAATTGTCAGTGAACTGAAAAAAAATCATTTCTTTGCACGGCTCTAGTAAAGAGTTCACAATCTGGCCCAATATGTATTGTTTAAAGACCTAATCCTGATTCCTTTGGAGTCAATATTAATACACTCAGACTTCAACAGAAATAGTATTGGGCTCTAAGTCTATGAAGTGCAACATCTTAATGGCAAATTCTTTATATACCACTGAAGACGTCAGGTTACACTACCAGAATCACTATATCAAAAGTGTAATTCTCTACATGCAATGTATGTGAATCGATTCACAAAGAGAAATATGCCCTCTAACATTTCAAAGTACCGGGTTAAATGAGTTGAAACAAATAAGAACAGCCCCTGGTGCTATTACCACATAATAGTAAAACTAGTAATAATAATGAAATGTTACCTTATTTGTAAATTTCCTTATATATTAACTATTGATCATACAGCGTCAATATGAAAACAAGGCCTGTAATTTAACAAACATATAGTATGCATTACACACCTAATGCAGAGAGATTCTTTATTCACATGCTTTCATCAAGAAAATATATTCATCTGAAACAATATCAGTGCTCCCCAGCCAATCCAGACACTGCCTTTTACAGACTGGCTGACAACAATCTTCAAATCCCTTAGCATCTATGAAAATACTTTACTGTGACATCAATGAAACACTGAAGGCAAAAGATTTAACTGATTATTTTTTGCCAGTTTCCTAGTTCAGCATGAAATGGTGACAGCTTTTACCATTATGTACATGTGCATTCATATGCTTCATCCCTTATACTAATCTCCCTTCTCCTGCAGAGGGTGTCTTCTCTTTCCTTTGCATGTTAATCACTTAAAATCCAGCTCAGGTCAGTAGCTATCAAAAGGTATTGCTATCTCTTGGCTGAATGGTGGCCTATGAAAAATTAAATGGTCTCAGACCTCTTCCTAGTGGATAAATGTGCACCTCAAAACACCACCAGCATAAGAACTGGCACTAATTGGTAGGCCATCTCTACACTATAAACTTATGTTGACTCAAATTACATAGGCTGTCACTTGTGCGCGTGCATACTGGGCTCCCTGCGTTGGTGGTGCATGTACTCATCAGGAGTGCTAGTACTGATGCAGAGTGAAGTGCATCACAGGTAGGTATCTTATTGTGCAAATTGCCACCATGCAGCGCATTGTCTTTTGGGAAGTTTTGGCAATGCATCATGGGCTGAAACAAGTAGTGCAGGGGTGACTGGGAGCATGGGGTCAACTTCCCACTTTGCAACGGTCTTCATCCTATAATGTTGTCTATATCCTCTAATTTTCAAGCCTTTTTCTCTAAATCCCACAAACTCATGCTGTCCTCTTCACTGTCCACTATCTCTGACAAAAGCATGGAGCCTGCACAGCTCTGCACTATTGTCATGAGCACTGTAAGCATACAGTGCACAATCCTGGAGTACCAGTAGAGCCGCAAGAAGAACCCAATGAGTGGGGAACATGATGATTCCTTGGAGGATGAGACATAGCGAGAACCAATTCAAGGTTGTTGGTGGCATTCACAGAGCAGCTGCAGACAGTGGAGAGCCACTTTTGGGACCAAGAAATAAGCATTAACTGGTGGGATTGCATCAGAATGCAGGTTTGTGATGACAAGCAGTGGCTGCAGAACTTTTGGATGTGCAAGGCAACATTCCTGGATCCGTGTGCTGAGCTTGCTCCAGCCCTCCAGCACCGGGGCATCACAATCAAAGCTGCATTGACAGTGGAGAAGCAAGTGATAATCACACTGTGGAAACTTGCAATGTCAGATCATTACCAGTCAGGAATCAATTTGGAGTCAGGAAATCCACCACAGGGGCTGTTGTGATGCACGAGTGTGGGACCATTAATCATCTTCTGCACAGACTGTGCAATGTGCAGAACACAGTGAATAGATTTGCAGCAATAGGGATCCTGAACTGCACTGGAACGATAGATGTCACACGTATCCCTATTTTGGCACCAGACCACCTTGCCACTGAGTACATCAATAGGAAGGGCTACTTTTCTATGGTTATGCAAGCGTTGGTGGATCACCGGGGACACTTCACCGACATCAGTGTCGGCTGGTCAAGAAAGAGGCATGATGCACGCATCTTTAAGAACACAGGACTGCTCAGAAATCTGCAAGCAGGGACTTTCTTTCCCAACCAGCAGATTACCACTGGGAATGCTGAAATGCCAATAATGATCCTGGGGGACCCAGCCTACCCCTTGTTTCCCTGGCTCATAAAACCGTACACCAGCCATCTTGACAGCACCAAGGAATAATTTAACTACCAGCTCAGCAGCTGCAGAATGACAGTTGAATGTGCTTTTGGTCATTTGAAGGGTCACTGGCATTATTAACTCACAAGACTGGATTTCAGTAAGAAAAGTATCCCAATGATTATAAGCTACCTGCTTTGTCCTGCATAATTTATGTGAAGCAAAGGGGAAACGTTTCCTCTGGGGTGGAGGACAGAGGTGGAGTGGCTGTCTACTGAATCTGAACAGCCAAATACAAGGGCTAATAGCAGAGCTCAGTGTGGCGCTATATGGCTTAGGGAGGCTTTGAAAGACCATTTTAACAGTGAGCCAGAGTAGTGTGTGTTGTTGTAATGTGTTGTATCTGACCCTGCTTTTTGTGTGTGGGGGAGGCATTGTAGGAATCATTGGTGATTGCTGTACATGTCGGAGTATAACACTGTCAATGCATCTATTAATTTTGTTTGTGAATGATCCTATGACTTGTGACACACTGCAGTAACAGGTAATTGGTTTCTTTCAGAACTGCGGAATACTTGGCAGCATATATTGTGAACTAATAAAGATGAATTATGTTCCAAATAACAGAATTTTATTCTGTAACAAAATCAGTGCAAAAAAACCATGCAATTTAAAAACAAATACATTAAAAGATTAATGAAACTTAATAGATTAAGAGAACAGAACTTATGAAGGGGAAAGAGCATTCACGTACATTTCAGCTACACATACACAACCGAAGTTTTCACGGGTCAGTGTATGTGAAGCTGTGATTGCCTTTAATGTCCCCCAGCATTAAGTGGCAGGGATAGAGCAGTAACCCCTGATCCCACGTGAAATGTTGAGGGGTGGTATAAGGGAAATTGAGTTCTCAATGGGCTGCTGAGGGTGGCGAGCCTAGGGATGTTGAACCTACAGGTCTACCAGAGTCTGCAGCAACTGGGTTTGCTGCCTGAGAAGTCCCATTATGTCTTGGTTCCAGGAGGCAAAGAAGAGGGAGAGGCACCATCTCCTCTCTACTCTTTTCTTTTTCAGGCTGTCTGCAATGTTCATCCTCCAGGCCCTATGCTCACAGTCCAATGCAGCACTGGCTTTCAGGATCTTATTCAACATGTCATCCCAAGTCCTCTTCTTTCTCCTCCTTACCTGGGTCAGACATTCTGTGGATGTGGAAGGGGCAACGGCAGCAGCTGAAGATAAAACACCATTGTCAGCTTATTCACTACAGAAAATGAAACTTAAGATGCTGAACTCACTCCCCTTGCTCCCCTAAAGTTTTAAGCACCGCATTCTCACTTCTGTTTGGGATTGCTTGAGCACAGCACCAGTCAGAGCACCAACCATGGTGAGTATGGCCCACCAGTGGTTTGGAGAATGAAGAGGGAATTGCTTGGTTGCATTATTCTAGTAGTGTAGGGCGGTGGCACTGAATACTGGCACCATTTTCCACAGGCAGTGGTGATTTTAGCTGATATCTCACTTCTGATGGTAACAAAGGCAGAGAGCACAGCTGTCGCTGGAGTCCCGAAGCCACCTGGGCCCATTTGCTGCTAGCCTGGGTACTGCAGTGATGTCTGCTGAGTTATCATTGAGGGGTATGGGAAAGTCCCCTACCACAGAGGAAGAAATAAGGCAGCACTCCCTAGAAACCTTCAGCAAAGGACTGCGGAATACCTTCCAGAAAGTTTCCTTGAGGCCTCTCAGGAGATATCCCTTTGTACATAAGCAAACTGCTCCATGTAGCCCCCGCTGCCTAACTCTAGAGGGGAATGACAAGCAGGTAGCAACTCTAGCTCTCTTGGTTGTACAACTACCTTTTCTAGCACAAGTAAATCAAGGAAAAGACAAAAGATGTGAACTGCCATCCCTGTAATGAAAAATGTATCTACCCACTTACCCAAGATTCCTCCCCCAGCATCGGGCTTGCCTGTGCTCTACTGGTGGGACTGGCTGGCCTGCAGTGGAGTCAAAAACAGGTCCCGACTCACTGCACAATGCATCCCCAGTCACCTGTTCCCCATATTCCTCCTCCTCGTCCACCAGCAACTCCTCACTGTTCACAGAAAGGGCCTGTAACTTGGACTGCTCGGCGGTATCCATGGTGCTATGGGGGATGGTGGTGGGGTCTCCACTGAGGATGACATGCAGCTCTTTGTAAAAGCAGCAGGTCTGCAGCTTAACACCAGATTTACTGTTGGCCTTCCTGGCCTTTTGGTAGGCCCGCTGCAGCTCTTTGGCTTTCATGCTGCACTGCTGTTGGTCCCTGTCGTATCCTTTCTCCTGAATCCCCTGAGCAATCTGCTCATAGATGTTGACATTTCTATGGCTGATTCAGAGCTGTGGCTGCATAGCCTCTTCTCCCCACAGGCTCAGGAGAGCCAATATCTCCTGACTATTACAGGCAGGAGCACATCTGGAGCGTGTAGTCGCCATGGTCAGCTGGACAGTTGCACTCAGCAATGGAGACCTGCTAGGTGTGCTCACCATACCAGGCAATCTGGACGGGAAATTTCAAAAATTAATGGGGCTTTAAAAGGGGAGAGGAGGCTTCTAGACTCTCTGACCGCTGGACAGTGGACAATGTAGTGACCAGAGCAGTCAGTGTGGGGCAATGTGGGACATCTGCTAGAAGAACGTTAGTGTCAATATAAGTAACCTAGTGTCTACACTGGCACTGTGTTGGCCTTAGTACATCAAACATGGCTCTACGCCATTCGGAGTGTTACTATGTTGGTGTAATAGGGCACTTACAGAGGAGAGAGACCAATTTGAATGTAGACACATGCACAACTAGGTTGACATAAGCTGCCTTGCATTGACCTAAATGTGTAGCGTGGACCAGGCCATAGTCTCATCAGAGAGGCAAAGGACTGATTAGGACACGGAAACTACACGTGATCCCTCTAGGTCAGGGTTGAGGCACACTGGTGTATCCATGTGGGAAAGCTTTTATTGCCACTGCCTATGCTGCACATGTTCTGTTGATAAAGAGAGTCTACAGAGCTATCAGCTGGGCACCTTACATGAGCACTAAATTCTCTCAAACATTTTTTTAAATGTAATTACTTTCATAAATAACTCTACCGTACTTTCCATTTACCCAATATCTTTCATCAGAGGATCTCATAGTGTTTAACACAGTTAGCTCTCAGAAGTCTCCTGTGAATAAGATGACCAGATAGCAAATGTGAAAAATTGGGACGGGGGTGGGGGGTAATAGGAGCCTATATAAGAAAAAGACCCAAAAATTGGGACTGTCCCTATAAAATCGGGGCATCTGGTCACCCTACCTGTGAAACAGGTCAGGGAGAGAGAAAAATCACTTCACCCACAATTTGTGCCCTCAGGAACACAACACAACATCTATTTAACAGAAAAAGTAACTTCAAATCTTAAAAAAGGTTAGTGAAAAAAATGTTAGGCTGGGATGTGGGCACCAAACTCCTTTTGGCACCTTTGAAAATTCCAGCCCAATTTACTAAAAGTTCTCATAATTCCAGCAGGTTTCTATAGTGTACCTCTATGTTCCCATATGTATACCCTAGATGAATTTTTCAGAGCTACTCCAGTTTCCAGAATGAAAGCAATATGCTCTCCATCAGACTTAGCATTTTTGTATAATTTAAATAGTTATTTGAAATAAAGAACACCAAATAAAGATGAATATAAAAATATTAATAAAAAAATCCAAAATTATACCTAACAATGTTTGAAATATTTGAAACCAACAAATGAATTGTAACTAGAAGGTTACAACTACCGGGAACATATTTAAATGACAGCAGTCACCATTTAAAAACCATCATTTACTGACATCAGTGATTTTACAGTTGCCTCCTATTCTAAGTATAAGGGGATACTGCAGTACAACAATCAGATGCTATTGTGTGGTTGTTAGGATAAATGTCAATCATGGTACATATAAACATATGCATAGATAAATTATGGAGGAGCCATGGAAAGGATTTCTGATTTTTCAGATTAGGACACTAACATATTTAATATGAAGATGGGAATTGTATATTTGGATTAGCAGTAAAGAAAGAAGTAGCAGGAATGGTGATAACCACATTCAAAAATAAGCTGTTAGAACATTCAAACATAGCATGGTTTACATCAATGGCAATCCCAAACAAATCTAGACCCTGCTTCTCTTTCACACAATGGCCGCTTTACACCCCACTATTAGAGGGTGTAAAGAGGCCTGCTTATAAATGAGAATCAGGCCCTCGGTGTCTTTACCTTAAATGTCAAAAGCTTCAAACCACCCCAAAAAGGGGTAATGTTTGAACATAAGTAAATGCATCCATAAAGTAATTTAAAAAGAGATCTTCACTAGGAATGCAAAAGAGAAAATATTTTAGTCTGTGGCTAGTTTGGCAAATGGACGATAAGAAATCCAAACCCTTTCGGGGGCTAGGGGAAACACAACCACTGCTATGGATAGCTCAGTGGTTTGAGCATTGGGCTGCTAAACCCAGGTCTGTGAGTTCAATCCTTGAGGGAGCCACCCAGGGATCTGGGGCAAAAATCTGTCTGGGGATTAGTCCTGCTTTGAGCAGGGGGTTGGACTAGATGACCTCCTGAGGTCCCTTCCAACCCTGATATTCTACGATTCTATGGATCTTCAAGACCAACATACCAAGAAGCTAGTAAGATATTATGATCAGCTACTACTCATTACCATTGATTAACAGGACTTCCTCTCCCTTCACATCATCCACCATCATGCCTCCCAAACAATGCATGCCAAATGATTAATGAGAACAGGAGGTTAGGATAGAGTTGACATAAGATCATGCAGTAGACAGAGAAAATTCTGCCACCAATCCTTGTAATTGGAGCTTAAATATTGTGACAATGGACACATTAACACTAGATTAGATATTCAGTAGGATGCAGCCTGTTTGAACATAAGAAAGGCCGTACCGGGTCAGACCAAAGGTCCATCTAGCCAGTATCCTGTCTACCGACAGTGGCCAATGCCAGGTGCCCCAGAGGGAGTGGACCTAACAGGTAATGATCAAGTGATCTCTCTCCTGCCATCCATCTCCACCCTCTGACAAACAGAGGCTAGGGACACCATTCCTTACCCGTCCTGGCTAATAGCCATTAATAGACTTAACCACCATAAATTTATCCAGTTCTCTTTTAAACTCTGTTATAGTCCTAGCCTTCACAACCTCCTCAGATAAGGAGTTCCACAAGTTGACTGTGCGCTGCGTGAAGAAGAACTTCCTTTTATTTGTTTTAAACCTGCTGCCTATTAATTTCATTTGATGACCCCTAGTTCTTGTATTATGGGAATAAGTAAATAACTTTTCCTTATCCACTTTCTCCACATCACTCAGGATTTTATATATTTTGAAGCAAGGAAGTGCCAGTTTTCTGATCTGATCCAATACCCACTGACTACAGTGGGCTTTGGATCAATCCCAAGGAATGCATTATTATCTTGATATCTTGGCATTTGTGCATTTAACTCACATCAAGCAAGGATATTCATACATATAAATCCAATGCATCAAACAGGATATTATGTTCCTTACCCCACCGCACCCTACCCGCAGCCACAAATTTACTAGGAACAAATTCAATCAAAAGAGACTTCATACATAAAAGCTAGAAAAATGGGTTTCTGTATGTGCAGAATTGCTAAATTTAGTTTTATCTCAGACTATCCTTCCTATTTTGTCACTGAACTCATTTCTGCTGTTTGCTTTAACAACCTTACTTGTCAACTATACGTTATTTTATGAATACATCGGTCTAGCTAACCTATCCGTGACTTATTCATCCTACCTGTCTGCAGTTTTACCTTCAGTACAGAGTATTATATAGGGTTAAGATATACACTGACCATCTACATTGGTGTTTCATGAATTGTACAATAAAACTCATCAGTTTACATGAAAAAGTATAATTTGTGTTTTTTTAATTAAAATTATCATTATACAATAATTACTATAAATTATATTAATGGAATCATAAATCTGTACATTCCAGAGATTTCCCCCTATCTAAATGTTGGAATTTCATTTTTTTTTTATTTTTTACACAAACCAAATATTTCTAGGTAATAACAGTACAATTGGGTTCCAGACTGATTCACTCTTCTGATCAAGATAAGAAAATCTAGCATATACAGGGCTGTGTAGACCTCTCCTCATTTTACCTGCATGTTGTGTGTTGTCACTTAATCTGTACTTTGACAATGGAAGGTGCAAACTGAACAGAAAGACTAAACAAACTTATATTTTGGTCAACTATCTGTTGCTATAGCTCATCCACAGGAAGAGGCTCTTTGAGAAACAGGGATGTACTCCAGCTGGGCTATAAAATGTCAGGCAGATTTTATAATCTAACACTTGCCAAAACAAAGGGAGATTAGGAGGCTGTAATAAAGATATTACTAAAGCCTCAGAAATTGTTTTCTGAATGGCTCCTAAATTGACAACTAATGGGCAGCTTTCTTTGATGGCTCTTTAATATTTGGGTCAACCACAAAAAAAGGCTCAATTGTTTTTATCATTATTGTTGACTTGGTTTAACAGAGTTTTCCTGGACAACATAATAGCTGGCTTAATTTGTCTTTCCATCACCATGATGCCCACTAGCATTGTACTTAATAGTCTGCATTCTAAACTACTTTCACGGGGTTGTACTAGGGATATGAAAACCAAGAACTTGTCTTATAACCACAACATCCAATTTAAAAGCTAAAGCCATACAAAAAACGGATGCTCAATAATTCTGGTATTTCTAGAATATGACCAAATCCTCCAGTCTGGTACAGCACTAAATTGGAGGGGAAGACAGGCAAAAGCCACCTTTGTACACTCACAATCTTATGGCCTGGCCAGACCAACATCCTCCCAACCCCCTCCAGTGTAACTTACAGAACCCAGCTCCGCATATTCCAAGGGGCCAGTTTGGCAGCCGGGAAACACTAGAGTATTGGGATAATCCGGCCAGGCTCCCTTTTCTGTAGGAACTTCCCCTAGCCTGGACCCAGGCATGGATGGCATAGGAGTTGCTAGACAGGAGAAATTCTCAGGGGGCTGGATCCACTACAGCTAGAGTGGGGTACAGGAGCTGGGCTTATAAATGAAAAATAACTTCAAGTCCTATAATATGATAGAATGGGCTAGACCCTTAGTACATAATGGAAAATAAAGCACCTCATATACCGTGTTTCTTTTGATGATAAATTTAAATGGACTACCTTAACAATAGTCGAAAACTGGCTACTCAGAATGTACAGACATTTTTAATTATAATTAAAGTAAAAATGCAAATTAAAACATCCATAGGGTTTACAAAATATTGAACCATTGCTATAAATAGCATGTCATTGGACTGTCTTTGGAGTCCACCCTTTTGGAAAGGGATACAAAAATTGAGCTGTATCAGAAGTTTCAAAATCTAATGTTAAATCTAGGCACACAGAATAGATAAACATGACTTCAGCACATCGAAATCTTCCAAAGAGAGGAAAGCAAGCATGCAGCGAGAGGGAAGAAAAGATCAAGAAACATACAAAGATCTCCAATTAAACGATATATAAAAAGTCGATGACAAATATGCAAAAATTAGTTATAAGAGAGGACTTGAATAAACCACAATGTCAAGTTAACTCATCTTAGTCCAATTCCTCTTCTATTAATATTGAGCTGATTCGGAAACACCTTTTTACGCAACTGTCCTTTTAATTTCACTGAATATTATAATAAAGCCTAGGTCTTATATAGAGATTGTCATTGGTAGATCTCAAAGAACTTTACAAAGGACGTAAACATCAGTATTCCCATTTTAAAGATGGGAAACTGAGGCACAGAGAAAAAAGTCATAACTGCCCAAGATCACCCAACAGGCTAATGGGCTGAGCCAGGAATAAAACTCAAGTCATTTGAGTCTCCACCCAATCCTCTCTCCACTATCTTACAAAATTCTGTTTTCAGTGACAATGTAGTAGCATTTTCAGCTATGTTAGTACATGAGGACCAATTCTGAGCTAGGGACTTCAACAGAGTTGCTAGAATTTGGTTTAAAATTATTAGTCAGCTCATCTACAACTTGGTGGCTTAAATTCCAAATTTAACCTAGTCTATATAGGGTGACTAACAGAGGGTTCTGTTAGTTAGCATACAGGTGGTAATGGTATTGAAGCAATACAGAAAGTTAATAACATCCCTTGCAAAGAGATTGAAGGAAGCAGAGGAAGGGTCTTCTTCAGAGTTCATGACTCAAAAAGGCGGAGAGAAATGTTTGTCATTAAGAGGGGAATAAAAAATAAATTGCTTTCATTATCTGAAAGTGAAAGAATGGGTGCTTTGAATCTTCAGTTAGGAAGGGAATCTTATTTATGTGGACGGATAAGGATTAGAAATTTTGGTCCATTGTCTGTTGTATAGTTTTGGGAATTCCATGAAGTCAAATGTAGATGTTGAAGCTGTGGCAGATTCCAGTGTTCAGAAAAGTTGATAACAGTGCATTATGATTATATAGTCAAGCTTTCCCATAGCAAACACATTATTTCTGGTCTTCTCCCATGGAATTGCAGGTTGTAAATGGGATACAAGTATTTTCCACACTCTGTTGTCTGGGCAAGTTTCACACTTGTGCATTACTTCATCAATATTACTGTTTGTCTGTGGATACATATGATTTCTCCAGCTCTCCTTTTTTGAGTTAGTTACTCCAAGGTGCCCTTTGTATATTCATTCCTACTTTTTCCTTCTTTTGTCACTATGTGAACTACTATTTTTGTATTGTTCATGTGACATGACTGTAGTCGAGCACCCCGTTGGCGACTGAGACTGCTCTGAGGGGATCCAGTTGCTGGATCTCATGAGTTTTAAGCCGGTGGAGTCTAAACAGAGTCCAGGTTCAGGCGCTGTCTTGGGGCCTCTGGGTACACTCTCAGGGACAGACCCCCTGTCTAGCATCCCCTCCTGAGAGTGAGACCTCACACTCCAACTGCCCAGCCGCTGGGACAGTACTGATCCGACCCCCAACCCCAAGGCTTCTCTGCAGTTTAAACATACCCCTTCCCAGAACGCCAGCAATGTGGGTTATCTGTGTCCATAGGTTAACTCTTAAAGGGAACACGGTAGGTGTAACACACAATGTACACAGACAGACTTCATACAGAATTCTCAGCTACCATTTCTCTTTACTTAAGCACAAGAAATACACAGTTCTAGACAAGATAAATAAATAAATAAACCCTTCATGCATTTCCCTGCCTCTGTTTCCTCACCACACCATAACATTGTTTTGGCTGTCATAAGAGCCCTTTGAGGCCATCCAGAGTATTTCTGCTGCAGTGCATAACTTGTCTTCTGAAACATGGAGCCTTTTTTCCCCAGCATGCCTTCTCAGACCTTGGCTGGTCTGTTCCCTTCCCCTCTCCTGCCCAAAGCTTCCTGTGTAGCTCTGTGAGACTCTTCCCCTTTTGACCTGCACAGCCTCTGTGATTTTTAAAGTCTAGCACCAATACCTTGGTTTCTTTGTCCTGCTTCTGGTAATTTTCCACTCTCTCCTCTTCCCCCTTCCCTGCAGACAAGCAGGAGGAAATAGCTTCTCCCAGCTCAGCTAACCCATTGTCCCAAGATGCTTTACCCTGAATAAGCAGTCATTGCATTCTAATGACCCACCATTCTGGGAGGGACACGCCTAAAGTCCGGTCAGAAATGGTTGATGCACACAAGGAGGTATTACACGACACAATCATTTCACAACAAGAACATGTGCCAGATGAGGAGCGAGAGGCAGAAACTAGACCACCAATGGCAGGAAACAAAGGCTGATATAGACAGAATGAAACAACAAATTCCTCAAAGCCTATGCTGAGGCTGCATTACAGGCCAAGAGAACCTGATCAGCCTTCACTTAGGCTGCCAAATCCCAGCACAAGGAGTTATCCAGGGTGGTAAACTGCTTCATCAATCCTGAATGTCTACAACCTGCATCGGAGCCAAGCAGCAACCTTTGTGAAGAACTATCATCCTCCATTGCTGAAAAGATTGTGCACATTCGGAAAGCCTTCTCACACAGAATGGATCCACTATGCTTATATCCACCAACCAACAGCCCACCAGCATTCCCAGAGTTCAGGATCTTTAGTTATCAAGAAGTTCTGAACACCCTAAAGGAGTCCTGATCCAAGACTTGTGAATTGGAACCATGCCTTTTCTGACTCGTGAAAGAGAATTATAAACCACTGGTGCCACTCCTGATTGAAACAGCCAATATATCATTCAGAGAAGGACTCTTCCCTTCCTCCTTCAATCACACAGTAGTCTGATCAACTCTGAAGAAACCCAACCTGATTCTTTAGTCCTAGCCAACTACAACGCAGGGTCAGACCTCCCACTTCTGAGCATGCTAATAGAGAAGCTAACAAAAGGCCAACTACATGATCATCTAACTGAAACAAATATCCTAGACTTGGCCCAATCTGGATTTTGGCCAGGACACTGAATTGAAATTACTTTAGCAGCATTAATGGATTATCTCCTCCACCCCCAGGTCAGCATAGCCATCAACCAGCTGATTTATAGATGAAAAATGTCCATTGAACGAAACAGCCCTGTCCTACTGCTCCTTTTTAAAATATTCAGTTGAAATTAATTACTTTAGTCAGACTGGAGAGAGCACAAAGGGAAGTAGAATCCTTCTTTTCGATACCAGAAAGTCCTAAGTCATAAAGGGAGTCTTCCTCCTTTGTTTGCAGGTTACAGGCTCCGTGTTTCCACTCCCTTGGGTCACAAAAGATCTATTAGCAGCACTTTTCTTCCCCTTTTTTGAGATACTGTTCTCTTGGGAAATTAATTAAAAATCCACCATTTTCCACTCCCAGAGGCAATGAATTTCAATCTGTTTAGTCCCCCAACCCCTTAAAGGAGGAGATTTTCAGGGAAAAGTCAGACATGTCACAGCTCCCCAGAAATTCAGATTTTGAGGATATGATTATAGTTTCATTTATGTTATTATAACCAGTGGAGCAGCAAGCAGCACTGTACATGATAAGTTATTTTTGGCAAAAACAGTTCAAAAGGAAAACAAAGCAGCAGATAGTAATCTGTGTTGCCCCTAGATGTTTGCAGAATTATTGCTGTCAATAAAGCTGTGTTTTGTCAGGACGGAATTGCATCACTTCCTACCGTACATCCACTTAGCAAGCAGAGACTCATTTTTCAGAGGCAGTCTGTGACAGCTACCTGGGGAATCAAGCAATGCATGCTACATGACCAAGTTAATAGTAATTGTAATCAAATAGTAATTATATAAGCAGGGCAGGCTCTAGGCACCAGCGCTCCAAGCATGTGCTTGGGGCGGCACTTTCCAAGGGGTGGCACTCCAGCAAAAAGCCGGCCCTGAGGGGGGGGGGGGGGGGGGGGGGGGGGGGGGGCGTGGGGAGGGCCGCAGGAAGTAACCCTGGAAGGGGGCCAGAGGAACCGCCCCCCACCGCCGCAGCTCACCTCTGCTCCGCCTGCTCCCCTGAGCGCGCCACCGCCACTCCGCTTCTCCCCTCTCCCTCCCAGGCTTGCCGCACGAATCAGCTGTTTTGCGGCAAGCCTGGGGGGGGAGGGGGGAGAAGCGGAGCGGCGGCGGTGTGCTCAGGGGAGCCGACCCTGAGCGGAGGAGAGCTACGACAGTGGGGGGCGCGGAGAGGGCTGAAGGAAGTAACCCTGGGGGCATAGAGGAACCGCTCCCCCCCCAGCTCACCCTCGCCTCCTCCCCCGAGTGCGCCGCTGCTCCACTTCTCCTCCCTCCCTCCCAGGCAAGCCTGGGAGGGAGGAGTAGGAGGGGAAATGCGGCGTGCCCGGGGGAGGAGGCGGGGCCGGGGATTTGGGGAAAGGGTTGGAATGGGGCGGGGAAGGGGTGGAGTTGGGGCGGGGCCGGGGGGGGCGCGGTAAAAATTTTTTGCGTGGAGAGGCAAAAAACTTGGAGCCGGCCCTGCATATAAGTTGGTGTATACACTGTCTCTTTGGAGATAGCGAACTTGGTAATTTCTGCAAGTGTCCAGTGACAAGGGCTGGATACTCCAGAGGAATGCTCTTACAGTGGGCTCGGGAACTTGGGTGCACCAAGTGTAACATGCAAGGCAAAGCAAGAGCTGGCAGAGTCTTGAGAAGTTTGTCTGGGGTGGCTAACAGACTGGGGTGACAGGGAGCCGTCACCCAGTTTAGCTCCAGCAAATCTCTCTTTTCCTAAGGCAGAGGAGTAACAAGTTCTGGGCACCCCAAGAAAGCATCACAGACTAACAAGCTAGACAAATTCAGAATGGAAATAAGGCATACATTTTAATCACCTGAACAATTTACCAAAGGTTGTGCTGAATTCTCCATCACTGACAATTTTTAAGTCAAGATTGGAATTTTTTTCTAAAAAATGTGCACTAGGAATTATTTGGGGGAAAGCCTATGTTATACAAGTCACACTAAATAATCACAATGGTCCCTTCTAGCCTTGGAACCTGGAAGGTCAGTGAAGATTATTTATTTTGTGACCACTTCAGATTGAAGCTATCATGGAGCATACAGCCAAAAAAAAGGGGCGGGGAATTGTAGAAATGCAGGGCTGGAAGGGATCTCTTGAGAGCATCTAATCCAGGGATCAGCAACCGTTGGCACGCAGCCCACCAGGGTAAGCACCCTGGTGGGCCGGGCCAGTTTGTTTATCTGCCGCATCGGCAGGTTCGGCCGATTGCGGCTGCCACCAGCCACAGTTCGCCGCTCCAGGCCAATGGAGGTGGCGCGGGCCGAAGGATGTGCTGGCCGCCGCTTCCCGCCACCCCCATTGGCCTGGAGCGGCGAACCGCGGCCAGTGGGAGCGGCGAACCGCGGCCAGTGGGAGCCGCGATCGACCGAACCTGCCAACGTGGCAGGTAAACAAACCGGCCCGGCCCACCAGGGTGCTTACCCTGGAGGGCTGCGTGCCAACGGTTGCCAATCCCTGATCAAGTCCATCCCTCCACCCTATGCTGAGGCAGGATTACGTATTCCTACACCATCCCTGACAGGTGTTGTCTAGCCTGTTCTTAAAACATCTCTATGACAGGGATTCCACACCCTCCCTAGATAACCTGTTCCAGTGATTAACTATTCTTATAGTTAGAAAGTGTTTCCTATATCTAACCTAAATCTCTCTTGCTGCAAACCAGGCTGATTATTTCTTTTCTTACCCTGCATGGACACGGAGAACAATTGATCACCATCCTTTTTATTTAACAACCTTTTACATAGTTGAAGATCATCATGTCCAATCTCAGCCTTCTCTTTTCTAGACTAAACATGCCCAATTCTTTCACCATTTCCTCACAGGTCATGTTTTCTAACCCTTTTTATCATTTACTTTCCTCTGGACTCTCTCCAATTTGTAAAAGTGTGGTGTCCAAAACTGGACACAATACTCCAGCAGAGGCCTCCCAGTGACAAGTAAAGCAGAACAATTACCTCCTGTGTCTCGCATATAACACTTATGTTAACATCCCAGAATATTTGACTTTTCACAACAGCACCACATTGTTGAATCATGCAATTTGTGATCCACTGTATCCCCTAGATCCTTTTCTGCAATACTACTGCCTAGTCATTTATTCCCCATTTTGTATTTGTGCATTTGATTTTCCCTAAGTGCAGCACTTCTCTTTAATGAATTTCATCATGTTGATTTCAGACCAAATTCTCCAATTTATCATTTTGAGTTCTTATCCTGTCCTCCAAAGTGCTAGCACCCCCTCCCAGCTTGGTGTCATTTGCAGATTTTATAAGCATACTCTCCACTCCATCATCCAAGTTGTTAATGAAAATTTTGACTAGTACTGGACTCAGGACAGACCTCTCTGGAATCTCACTACATATATCTGTGACAGGCATGGCAATTTCCTACAATATCCTTGAGAGTCCTTATTGTATTAAGTTTATATATTACTGTGGGCCAGGATTGTCTATAACTTCTTTACGGGTGAGATACAAAATATTGCAACCCCATGCATTATCTTTGGGGTACATTACTTTAAATGAATTGCTTATGTATGATTGCATTCTACTGACTGGGGGAGGAATACCACACCTACTCCAGGAACTAAAAATAGTGGTACCAGCTACTGGGGCAGCTCGCATATGCTAGTTCAAACAGGATTCTCCAGAGATCAACAGACAAAGAAAGGACTTTGGGATAAACAGCTTGAGTTTAAACTGATTCAGTCCTTCTTTCTGATCCAGCAAACAGACAGGACTGTCTGACCAAGGAGGTGGGAGGCAATTCTTAGGGAATGGTTGGAAGGACTGACGCTGGCCAGAGCCCAAGATTGGAGTTGGGTGTAATCTCTGGTAAGCTCTTTAGCATGTGTAGGTTATTTTATTGTTGTAATATATCTTAACTGCAATGCTTTCACCTTAAGAATAAATGAACTTGCTTAGAAAGAGCAGTGTGGTAACTTTTACCTGCTAGTGATTACAGGTGTCATAACCTTTAAAGAGAAAGCAAAGCGCAGACGCTAGACTGTTTAGGCAGTCTGGCTTGTTGGGGATATCACCATGTAGGCAGGAAACTGTGCAGCCTAGAAAAAACTACTCTCAGGAGGGAGAGAGAGATTGATCTCCATGCAAGAGAGGTGATGGTTCAGGAGCTGGAAGTTTAGAGTGGGTGCCCTTGATGGATCATGAAGGGGGAAATACACATACAGTTGTCCTGAAGTGTGACAAATATCTTTCCAGTTTGTTAGTAAACTATTGATGACTACTCTTTGAGAACACGTTTTCAACCAGATATGCCTCTGGTCACAATGAACCTTTTCAATGAAGGTCCTAATAGCTCACTATACAACTAATATGTATCAGACAAACATACAGATGCCTTTACACACTGGGCACTGACAAGTCAAAGCACAGAGCTTTGTGACAGTTCTCTGCACAGAGGTGAAACCAAGTTTTTAAACAGTGATCTCTTCCAGACACGCAAGCGAGGACAACACTGCTACAACAGTGGCTATGGTTTGTTTAATGGAACTTTTATTCATAGGCACATATAGCCGCAGACTTGTTCTGTAACTAACATTTTCCAAGCCGTTTACTATATTTGCATATTTCTGTATCCGCTATAGACTCTGCCAATCATACTATTCATGCACTATACTTCTATAAATGCTTTTTCTTACCCTTTAACAAACCAGCCATAAACAGTGATTGCTCTGTTAACATATGTCATGTCATTAAAGTCACTACATGGTATTTTACCAATACAGAGAGAAATTACAGTTGGCTCCTGAATGGTCGTTTTAGGAAGAGCTCTTGTTATTGCCTATGCAGCATGTACAGCAACGCTACCAAGAAATGCAGTTATATCAGCTAGAAATATGAGCATCGGTACTCACCAATACAGACATTCATTTCCCCTTCCACTCCGTCTACCCATAACATCCCAACACCTGTCAGTTGCCGTAAAAAGGATTACTTGTACCCAGGGCACTATCAAAAAGTCCCAGCCTCCAGGAAAGACAAATGGAAGCTGGCAGCGTTTTCACTGGAGCTATGGTACCTGTTAGGCTGTTAATTTTGAAAAGACATAGCCATTAGCAAGTTTAATGTACAGAAGGAAAAGAGGTTTCTGTCAAGAGATTCTGGAAGCAGCTCCAGATATGCAGACAATATAAAGACATTCTTCCAGATGTCAAATAGTTTCAAGAAACAAGAGATGCCCATAATCAAATGCACATGTTATAAACTACAAATCTATATGAAGCACATGTGGGGGTAAGAGGTAAATTAGCATTTGCAATATCCAGGCATTTTATTATTTAATTATGTAAATGAGGAGAAGAACAATACACTTCTTCTGACTATGGCTCAGTCCATAGACAAATCCATTAATCACCAACATAGGCATTTCTTTACACAGCAACAACAACATTATATTTAAATGTGTACTGGCCTGGTAATGAATTCTGTATGAGGCTGTACATTATCGTTCCTGCATTTTTGGAGAGATTATGGAAATTTACATTATAGAGAGTTAAACAAAAATATATGTGACTAACAGTGTTGGCTGCCACCCGAGCACCCCCTTGTGGCCGGAGGTCACTCGGCAGCAGCGTGTCTCTGTTTTCCCTTCAGGGCCCTTTGAACAACCCTTGAACTATGAGTTCTTAAACAATCCCCACAAGGGGTCCCATTTATTTAGCCCATTGGGAACACACTGGGCCTCTAGGCCCCCTCACCCAGTTCATGTTTCTTTCTCCCAGTAGTCCAAAATAACAGTCTTTCAAAAGAACACAAACGCTCACCATCTTCATCCCACTTTCAGTTGGGTGCAGCCCCCAGCTCTCTGAGGGTCTGTCTGCTTCCCAATCTGTCTACTTCCCTGCCTGGAGTGTATCCTTCTCCACAGGCCTTTTCAGTCTCTCCCCTGTTTCTTGGGCAGGGAATCTACCAGGGCTCCCAGGCTGGACAGCTTTTATCACTCTCTCCTGCTTCTTGTGCTTTTCACCTGCTAACTTAGGGCTCTTCAGGATCCTTCCTGCTCCCAGCAGAGTGTCTATAGACTTAGGCTAGGTCTACACTACGGGTGGGGGGTCGACCTAAGATACGCAACTTCAGCTACGTGAATAGCGTAGCTGAAGTTGCGTATTTTAGGTCGACTTACCTGCCTGTGAGGACGGCGGCGAGTCGACCGCTGCCGCGCCGCCGTAGACTCTGCTTCCGCCTCTTGCCGCGGTGGATTTCCGGAGTTGACGGCAGAGCCATCGGGGATCGATTTTATCGCGTCTTCACTAGACGCGATAAGTCGATCCCCAATAGTGAAGACGTGCCCTGAGCTGCAGTTTCCTGGGCTTCTCTCCTGTACTGCAACTCCCTGTGCTTTTTATCCTGGTATTACCTGATTCAGCTGAGGCTTGGTCCATCCTGTAATCAGGGCTGGGTTAGCCCCACGTTCTGCAGCCCATGGGGCAAGCCATCCTGTTCCAGTGACCAATTATAGAATCATACCTCCTCCTCCCTGAGGGTCTGTCTGCTTCCCAGTACCTCCTGCCTGGAGTTTATCCTTCTCCGCAGGCTGTACCAGGTAGCCATAAGTTGCATGTAAAATGATTGTATACAGAGAAGGAATTTTGCAAATTTGGCACAGATGCAAGAATAATTTTGCAAACACAGCAAGACATGTACACAGGTCAACATTTAAAGGGAAAGTGTTCACCAAGGGCTGACCCACAGTGTTATTTGAGACTATGAGATATTCTAACTGATACATACTCAAAAAGAACAGGAGTACTTGTGGCACCTTAGAGACTAACAAATTTATTAGAGCATAAGCTTTCGTGGGCTTATTTAACATTGTAACATTGTAACTATCCTCAAATATTGCAGTATCTCAGATTTTTTGGTGTGTTTAACCTGTGTATTTTAAGGTACCCATTACTGAGCATCTGAGTATGTATGATTTCAGAGTAGCAGCCGTGTTAGTCTGTATCCGCAAAAAGAACAGGAGTACTTGTGGCACCTTAGAGACTAACAAATTTATTAGAGCATAAGCTTTCGTGGGCTACAGCCCACTTCTTTGGATGCATATTCAGATGCTGTAGCCCACGAAAGCTTATGCTCTAATAACTTTGTTAGTCTCTAAGGTGCCACAAGTACTCCTGTTCTTTTTGCGGATACAGACTAACACGGCTGCTACTCTGAAATCATACATACTCAGATGCTCAGTAATGGGTACCTTAAAATACACAGGTTAAACACACCAAAAAATCTGAGATAGTGCAATATTTGAGGATAGTTACAATGTTAAATGATCTCAGTACCTCAGACACAGGTACAATACTTTCAAAAGGTTGGGGCCTTTGTAAAAGCTCCAATTATCGTACATGAGCTCATTTATTAATTAGGGCTCTGAAGAGTTTGAGAACTCTTCAGAGTCCATTCCAGAAAGTTACAAAATCTATTATATTATTCAGTCCACAATTATGTATTGAGCTTGGTCATAATCAAAGAACTATTGTACAGTCTCAGAACAAAGAATTTTAAATACAATCTTGATAACACAGCTGAGGAAGGATCATAGAAACAAGATGCAATGTCCAAAAGAACAATGTGAAAGGCAAGAATAAACACAAGGGGTGGAATTCCCAATAAAGTCCATATGAATTTTGCCATTGACTTCAGTAGGGTGAGGATTTCACCTAAGGACTGAAGTGCAAGTATAAACAGACAAGTACTGCATCCACTCAAGAAAGAGTGTCTAAGAGCCAGAAGTGCAAAAAAAAAAAAAAAAAAATGTTCACATATAATATTCCCCTACAGAAATGGAAGTGAATGATGTTATTTATGTTTCTATCCCAATCTTTCTATATTGCTGCAAGAATTTCTCTTTAGAGAAAGCATTAAACAGCGTTCTTATACCAGTCAGAGAGTAAAGCCAACTCTACGGAGAATGTCTACCAAGAATACAGAGAGTTTCAGCATACCTCTAATCAGAAAAACAAACAACACCTATTTGCTGCTATCCAAAATTGTGAGAGTACAAACATTGTTATCATCAGCAGTATCCTATCTCCAAGACAAGCTGCTGCAGAGTCAGACTATATTTACTGTACTGGAGGAGTGGAAATGAATGCAGGAAATACACAGTGACAAGCTGGAGATGATCAGTTCACTGAGCTCCACGTTAAGAGCTGTAATGGAAGAGCCCCTAATAGGTAAACTCAAGTTTCTTCTTACAGTGGCGGAAGAACCAAAGTGTACAGAGCAGCATTTCCAGACACTGCAGTGGCAAACGTCAGCATATTTTACTATCAAAGTAGATGTGGTGGGAGTGGGGCAAGAGTCTGAACTGTCTGATACACAAATTAACGGAATAGAGTGAGATGGTCAAGACAGCAGTGAACTAGGGGAGCGGTGGAGCAAGGGGAGGGGTATATCACTTTAAAACTACTGCTCCAGCTCTACGCGAAGGATTGTTGACATATAGGAAGGGAGTTTCGTTGAGCCCTCCTTGACAGGGTGGATGTTGACTAAACTACAAAGCCAAACGATAGGTATGGTGGGGGCAAAAAAGGATATTTTCCTCTACCAGTAAATTGGGTTTCTGCATTGACGCATTCGATAATCCAGAACAATGGGTTTCTGACTGCTGTTCAAACTTATTAAGCAGAATGACCAATTGTCCTCAAGTGGAGAACATGAAGAAATCCTAGTAGCTAGCTACTGAAGCAGCAAGAGTTTTGTTAACCCCAGGGACAGGCCTAATGTTGGCCTACATCCTAGAGGGGCTTGAAGAGCTCAGCCAGGAGTAGATTTCATGCAAGAGAGGGACTAACAGTTTAGTGGGCCTTGTAGCTATTGTATCATGGATGTCTGCCTAGACTATACTGCTCCTTGGCTGCTGTTACTTTATGCTCTTATAGTGCTAAGAGTGGTAATTAAATTATTCTTTGAGGATTTAAGTAGGGCTTATGGACTTTTGCAGGACTTCTGATCAGGGAATGAATTTCACATTAAATGTCTTACGTAAAAATAAGTATGGCAATAAGCATTTACTCCCTTTAAGATTTATTTTCTGTTTCCATTAAAAAATGCTGCCAAACAACCTGGTGGAAACCTATTTAAATATATATATTACTAAGTTAGATCCAAGATTTTTAAAATCACAATTCAAAGTTAACCCGTGTGTGTGTGTGTGTGCGCACACACACACACTACCTAGAGCCTTCCAGTCTATTTAAAATGTAGGACTGATTTTTAGGCAAAGGATGCTTTAAATAGGGTGCAACAAAAAGCAGGTGAAAGGGGAAGGGGAAGACTGAGGGGGGCATTGTATGTGTATGTTCCAAAATATACTCTTATTGATTTATAATTATTCATCATATTAGAAAATTTAGTAAGATACCTCTGAAACATGGGCTATATTAGGGGTCTTAGTTATGAATTCCCAAAAGGAACCATGTTAATTACTGCTAACACAGGTCAACATTTTCTGAGTGGAGTCTGAAGAACCCTCACTCTTCTTTTACTTCATAGGCAAAATGGTTGAAATAAGAAATTTACTCTAAAATGCATTAATGTTGACTTTCATTTAAAATAGTGAGAATTCCACCAAAAATTTAGCATCCATTATTGGGTTGTGCCAAGATGTAAATTAATTGTTTATCATTTAAGCGACAAGTGAAATCTCTGCAATAAAAGTAAATTGAACTTTAGAATAAAATAATGGGCTAACTTGGAATTGTCATCTTAAAAATCTTGGATCTAATTTAGTAACTTGCAGTCAGTCACCTAAAAGGCAGTAACTGTAATTTATGTTTTGCCACTGCTTTCTTTGTTAGTTTTGTTTCTGTGCTTTCTGTATAGATTTCCTTTGCTTAGTGTTATTTTACAATACATCCCTTTATGTGTGATAAGGTTTATTTTTGAGTTGACTACATATATGTTAAAGGGGCCAAGGGTTTGTTTGTTTACTAAAGAAAAATAGCTGTACTAGCCATAACTTATTTTGAAATATTAAGAATCATAGTATGAACTTCACCATATTATGCAATAGCAGTGAAAAATAAAGTAAAACAAATGCTATAAAAAAAATGCCCTTATGAAAATCAAAAGCTTTGAAAGAGGAGATATTATTTTATTTCTCCATTTGTCATACACATACACACACACGGAAAGCATGTAGACCATTTGTGCTTTTTTTCCCCCTTAGAGCATGCAAAATATTGTGTTTGACTTTAAAAAGAGAATATATTATCACACAGTTAATTTAATATTAGATAACACTTTATCTCCTATGATACAATTCATAACACAATAAAAAAGATCATAAGCACATTTATGGATTCAACAGACTCTATGATTAAAGGAAATTGTTGCATTTCCATGAGATAGCAGCAGAAGTAAATATTTTCCCCCATATAGTTTAGTCAAGAGAAGTCATTCTCCCACTACTGTACAATTCCAAGACAAACAGCTTTGTCTATCTGTGGTTCAGAATTTTAATAGGTACCAATAACTTGAAGAATAAAATCTATGAAAAATTAGTATGTTTTACAAAACCAAAGGTGGGAAAGCCAGGAAATCTTTGCCTATAGTAAAAGAAAATATTGGAAACTATGGAAATGTAGAGCTAAGAACTTCCAAAGAACCTGAACCAGGAGCTTGTATCCCCATCACCCTCCACCTAAAACACGGTACAGAATCACATTTATTAGTGACAGTTACATACTTAACAGAGTAACATTTGCACCTCTCACAGTCGAGTGCCACAATGCCTGCAAGAGTCCACTGACAGCAGCTGCCTCCTCTGCCCGCTACAATCAAGCTTCAAAAAGAAGTTCAGTGAGGCCTCCTTCTCCCAGATGATTTCTTTTTGGAGGGGCACAATAACTCAGTCTCAAATCCCAGGTAAAAGAGAAAAATAAGCCATCAATTTAAGACATGATCTTTTATTAAAAAGTCTACTCTAAGAGAAAGAGAACATCCATAGATGGAAAGCTGTGGCCTCAGATATGTGTAACCATCCTGCATGGCCTTCCACAACAGCGACACATGCACATCCAAAGGCAGAACGCGTGCGCCCCTTTAGTAGAATACAGTAGGTGGGATTATAAAATTGTCCGCACGGATTCAATCAGCAGAGTAGCACTCCCAACTCAAATGTCTAGCAGATGGCTGGAACTGAAACATATATGTATGCGTTCATTCACTACTCCATTATTCATTCTTAAGTCCCTCTTGACTAAACTGTAGTTTTGTGTAAATTGCAGTGATAATTGTAGGTAAATGAACAAAAATTAAAACCCAATGCAAATAAACCTCATCCATAAAATATGATTAATGTTAGAGCAAATTAATTTTATTTTTCATGTTAAATGCAATGGATCTGCTGCTATGTGGAAATATGAACAGACATATATACATATTAACATAAAAAACTCACCAATTATATTAACATAAAAGCTCAGTGAGGTGCTCAACTCATAAGGGGGCCCAGCATTTGCACACTACTCCTCTCAAAGATAGCCCTCCCATTCCTGGTGTTATAATTAGGCTGTGCTTGTTTACTGAGGAAGGTTTATTACTGTGCCAGTTGCTGGCTTTACTCTTCTAAGTGGTTACTGGAAGAAAGGAAGGTGAGGGGCAATGAGTATAAGCGAAAGAAGCTGAGCAACTGGTCTTTATCGGACTTCAGGACTGTCATAATGACACTACACAACACTAAGTTTATGATGCTTGAAACCAATGGGACTTCTTAGTTGCTTAAAATTAAGCATACACTTAAATGCTTTGCTGGACCAGGGCCAAAGTTGCTATATATACTCTCATCAGAATGTACTGAGTTAAATGAGCTGGAGAAGAAATTCTGACACTATGTCCTTCCTGTTCCACCATAGGAAAGTTGCTGTAGAGACAGGACCGGCTCTAGGATTTTTGCCGCCCCAAGCAGAAACAATTTTGGCCGCCCCCCGCCCCCCCCGTTTTTTCTTATCCCACCCGCAGCCCCGCCTCAGCTCCGCCCCTTCCCCAAATCCCCAGCCCTGCCTCCTCCCCCCAGGCTCTCAAGCCTAGGAGGGAGGGGGAGAAGCGGCGTATGAATCAGCTGTTTCGTGCGCCGCAGCCGCTCGGGATCTCCCCCTCCCTCCCAGGTTTGAGAGCCTGGGAGGGAGGGAGAGCAGCGGCACGCGAATGGCAGCAGCGGAGGTGAGCTAGGGCAGCCGGGGCACATTTTTAGGGGCGGCATTCTGGCGCCGGCCATGCCGCCCCTAAAAATGTGCCGCCCCAAGCACCAGCTTGTTTTGCTGGTGCCTAGAGCCGGCCCTGTGTAGAGAAAGAAGCAGAAATTGTTACTAGACAGTTTCAGGAAAAGATGAGGGATTCAACAAACTAGTCCTGAGCCTGCTCTCTCGTACTGGTTTTCACTGGTGTAACTCTATTGACTGTAGTGGAGTTGTACTTGAATTACACAGAGGTGAGTTCAAAATCAGCCCCGTTGTTTCATTCTTTTAAATAAATGCCAACACAATTTAATTTAAAAAAAAATAAATAAAAAAAGCCACCAAGGTAATAAAACTGGTCTCTGTTTTTTCAAGCAATAGCTGGATAAAACACTGCTATGTGAACAAAAAATAATAAAAAAGTAACCTCAGCTGGGAATTACATTTCTTAGGCCACTATTTTACAGCTAAACCCTTAAAACAAGCCATTATATATTCATATACTTGGGGAAAATCAGACTAATAAAACCTGGAATTGGAAGAAGCCCACAGGTATTCAATCATTCATCTCCCTGCCAATGCAGCACTGTTTCCTATGGCACATATTGTAGTGTCTTAATCTACTATAAAGAAAAAGATTAAACAAGATCCTGGCACACGTCAAATATCAGGCTAGGCAAAAATAAAATTAGACAGCATTGCTAACAAGCTTCAGTGCTGGGCAAAGCTCACTGCTGCTTATCTAATCCCCATCATTTTAGCAGGCAAAAAATATAGGTCATAATTATTATTTCAGGTAACTTTGTCCTTGAGCTAATTCATTAAATTGCCCCTGTTGTATTAATTTAGATGGAAGAAAGGGGCCCAAAGAGTAAAAGGTGTTAACGTGACCCTGAAATTGTCCAACGTTGTACAGTGTTTAAACAAGTTTCGGGGTGTGGTATACAGAGGACCTCAGCCTGCTTCGTACCATAGTGAACACACCATTAAAAATCCTTTGAACATTTTATTAAAGATACAGAAAGAGGGGAAACAGTTAAAGCATTTGAAACACACAGCAATAAGGAAGGCTTTCATTTTAATAACATCCCATGTTCCCTTTTCCTCTAGCTAGAGAGTGTTTTTAAAGGGGAAAAAAAACACCTCATTTGACCCAGTCTTTTAGATGGTAATAAAGATGGTAACAGCTTCTGCTTTTGAGGAAAAGAGACGTAGGTGAGTTGGGCTGCAGTTGTGTTGCTAAACTCCAATCCCATTTCCCAAAAGACAAAAACAAGACCAACACACACAAAAGCAGAACGAAAAGAACAGCTAAGATTAGAAAATGCAGAGTCTAGCTCTGGTGTTGACTCTCACTTGCAACTCCCTTCTGGAAAAAGCACAGGCACAGCACATGGTATTATCAGCCACCCTGAGACCCGGCAGACTTGTACCAGCATCCCCCTGTTTAGGGCATTGCTTTTAGCTGCCTTTCTGGTCACAGGTTTACAGCGCTGTTAAAAAATATACAGTCTTGGCTGGTTGAGCCCAACTCTTATTGGACAGCAAGAAAAAGAAAAGAGGTAGGAAGAGAAAAAATAAAGTAGGGAAGGAAAAGGCCACTTTGTCTCCCTCCTCCTGCACTCTGCTTCCCCCAGTCTCCAAACCAGATAATGTTTTAGATTTAGCCAGAGCCATTGGAGGTGGCAATGTCACCTGGGTCCCTCTTTTTTCATGTCACCAATGGAAAAAGTAAAAAGGACAGGTCAAACTGATCTCTGTTCTACCTCTGCAAATCATGAGTAACTTCCATAAAGTCAATAGAATAACATTGGTGTAAGAAGAGAGAAGGTGCAGAATCATGCCTTATTTGTCAAGTGTAACTTACCTCTTTCACAATACCAGCAAAACAGCCTGGTACTGCAAGTTCATTTAAATTACAGTAAATTGTATAGGGCAGTGTTGGTAGTAATGGAAAAGACACAAGCTAGACCTCATCTTAACACAGCACACACACAAAATATCAGATAAGCCCAAGGTCTAGTGACATTGAAAAGCAACTCTTCCTGCTGTGAATCCTCCCAACAGATCTACATGTAAAAGCGCCCAGGTGAAATACTTACGAAGGTTCCTGTCCTTGAAGCATCTGAGCGCCTCATCATCTTTAATGAAGTTATCCTCATGGGTAAAGCAATATCCCTGATTCACAAATGGGGAACTGAGGCACAGAGAAACGACCTGACTTTTCCAGGGTCACACAGAGCAGTGAACTGTTTCCACAGCCCAGACCTAGCACCCCCACCAATGGACTATCCTTCCTCTCATTGAAATTCAATGGGACTTAGTTTTCTAAATCATTCAGGTGCTTTTGAAAATTTTATCCTACAGCTTTTTAGATTCCGGACTGATTGAAATTTTGGATGGACTAATGGGTTTGCATTTTATTGGCCATAGCTGGCATTTGACTTGGTTAATGGTTTACATGTCGTGTTTTTCTAAATCCCAATAAAAACCCAAGGACCAGGTTTTCAAAGCTCATCACCCAGTAGCTCCTATTTGGTATCACATCAACGATAGGGTTTTCAAGAGTGTCGAGCACTAATAGCTCCCACTGGTGTAAGCTCCTCTTGCATTTGTACAAAATATTTGGGAAGGAATAAAAATGAAGAACTCAGTCACCCTGGAGTAATTCAAGAGCAACTCAATTGAAATCAATATTAATGTTGATGGGAGATGCTGGAAACTTTTGAAAACCTGGCCCTAAAACATTAGCATACTTTGTGTTGTTTTTAAATGCAATATAATTGTGAATGTTTATTAATACACTAGAGGAAGCAAAGATGTGATTCTCATCATCATGTACAATTTTACTGACTTTATAGAACAGGAGCAATGATAGTAAAAATTGTGTGGGATGATGCCCTCCTCTCATTTATGCAACTCAGACCACAGGTGCTCTCACACCCTCACAACTGCCCCACATGGCACTGTCCAGAAATTCTAATCCTTCTGGTGGAAATTGGGATTCCCCCCTTAATTCTTCATCCCCATTTCCCGCCACCCCAACTTCTAGCCCCAAGAAAGCACCTGGTATAACGCTTGGTTCTTTCTGTATTATTCTCATTCACTATTTATACTGCAGTAGTGTGGCGAAATCCTAGCCAGAAGTAGGGCTCCATTGTGCAAGGTGCTGTACAACGCATTCAAAAACACAGTCCCTGTCATAAAGATCTTACAGTCTCAGAAAGCAGATTTTAGTAAAGAGTCATTGTGAAATTCACTGCAGTGCAGAGGCGCTTACCAAAGGTCTGTTCACCACTAAGTGCTACTTAAGCCCTGAATTCGCCACCACAGAAGATCTTCTGGCAGTGGAACCAGTGTGGATCTGCAGTGAAAGAAGAGGCAGGATTTCCACTGAGTTAAACAATGACAGCAAGGAGTCTTGTTCTGTGGGTGCTCCCTGGTGGGCAGCATAAAGGGTTCAGGGGCGGTTCAGAGAACTTACTGTTGTGCAGGTCCTCCAATCCTCTTTGCCACTCTAGGGGATGTAAAGGGCATGGAGCACTACTCTTAAGCAGCAGTCCTTAGAGGGCCATGTAGGCATTCAGAGAGGGGCATCCATTTTTCATAACTACAATCTCTGAGCACCCACTCCCAGCAAAGAGGAACCAATTCTCCATGACTCCCCAGAGACAAGCACTGTGTCAGCTGTAAAAATCATTCCCCCCAACTCCCAGATAAGCACCCTTTCCCCCCTCTTAATTGCATCTGTTTTTCCATCCTGTTAGCAGGGCTTAGAATCTTGAAAAAAGCAACTGACTAAATTCTGCTGATTGGTTATGGCAAATAAAGCTTACTAGCTTCACTACGATACAAGAAAGGTGGGCATGACCCTCTGGGCAGAGGGATCTCAGGACAGAGATAGGGAGATCCAGCCAGAAGTGCCATGTGTGGTGAGAAACTTTAATTTTTATTTGTGTTACCTATAAAGCCGAGTACCAGAAAGGTCTTATGTAAATTTATTTGGAGCAGGTTTGGAACACCTGCTCACATGGCCCCATACCTTACCCAGATAGGGCTCTGAAAATCCTAGGTCCAGTCCTGTCTACTCACTCAGAAAAAGAAACGAACATCTTTCAAAATAGCATTTAGTCAAAGAAGTTACAAGGAAAACCATTCCAAAACAAAGCAGCAGGAATGTGAGCATAGCAATCAGTGCTTTTGGAAAACCCACTTAGAGGACTATTTCTGACCATGTCCCAAAAAGTCAGTTATCTGTGAAGGAGGAGGGAGGAAAACCACTTTTACAGCCAAAATGTGGTGGTGCTGCACTTACCCAAATACTGCAATACTGGTGAAAATTCTAACATGTCACAACCGATAGTTTAGCAAGACTAAGATTGAAATTATTGAACATCACACGTCACAAGGATTCTTCCTCCTTAGGAGCGCAATCAGGTTAAAGCACTCAGGTGGTTCTAAACTTTAAGTAATGGCGATTCACTTACACTAGATCTTAGAAATCCTTCATAGAAAATTTAAAACAGTATGCCTTTCAGGATAATAAAATAGTATTTACAAGGTTACTATTATAACTGGGTGATGCTTGTGCTAAGCTACTATGATACTGTTTCCCAAATCTTTTCCAAATGCAGCTCACTTCTGTCAGACCTAATTAGATAAATAATCAGCCAAATAACAAGCACCAGAGAAAGAGAGAAAACAGGGGAAATATAAATGCAGTCCTTCACGAGCCTCTTACATACCTTAATCTTAGACGTTAAAATCATAAGCTTGACAAATTGCCAAATAAATCACATTCCTATGTAAAGCTTAGACACTCCAAACTATGGGATTTAATTTTCCTTTCATTTCTTACTCTGTTAAGCTCATTGTTTTATCTCATACAGTTACAAACCTGAAAATGTACACTGGGAGTATGACATTACCCAGGGTACAATCTGGACTGTTGAACAGCCATGTCCCCTCAGTTCTCCAACATGGGGTGCCTTTTACATTACTTTGCTGTGAAAGCAACCACTCCTGGCTAGCTCACACACAGCCTCTACCATATAAATTACTCCCAGCTGAGTCATGAGTGATCTAGGCAGCCACCCAAGAATTATATTGCAGAATGACACCAGCAAATTCCTAGTCCCAGACTTGTCCCCTGAAATCTGCATCTTGTACTGCCCAGCTTTTTCCTTCTGGACAATACAAGCTCATAGAAAGGCCATAATTTTATTAATAAAAAATGATATGCACAAATCCTGTTATCTCAAATGAAGTTTCCCAAACACTTCAATCCAAACACACACTGGTTTAGATAAAATATAAACAGGTTTATTAACTACAGAAAGATAGATTTTAAGTGTTTACAGGTTATGAGGCATAAAAGTCAGAATTGGTTACAAAGAAATAAAAAGTAAAACACAAACTAATACCTTACTTAACAAGCTAAATGAATTCAAAGCAAAAAGGTTTCTCTCACCACATGTTTACAGCAGTCTGGCTGGATTTCTTCAGCCAGGACCACTCCTGCAGTTCAACGATACTTCCTTTGTCTTTCAGGTGTTGTTGATGCCATGAATAGAGATGAGAGGAGAGAGGTAATCTGAGGAGTTTGCTCCCTTTACTTATAGCATTTCTCTTCTTTGAGAATCATCTCCTGCTGGGGTTCAGGCAACAGCAAGTCTATGGGCGGGGGAGGGAACTTCCAGATTTTTCTTTGCCAACATGTAAATTTCTCACTCACACCCTTTTTCCTGCCAAAGGCCGCTTAACCAGGTGACAGTCCATTTGATTTTGTTGACACCTGGCTGAGACGTCAGTTTGCCTTTTGTCTCTGAGGAACTGGTTTGTGCCTGCTTTTCTAAACTTGGAACATGTCTTATATAGTAGAATTTCATAACTTTACATACAATGTTGCCACACATATTTTACCAGGACAATAATGTTCAGCAAATTATGAGTTTTCAAATGATACCTCTCAAGGCATACTTTGTACTAAATGTATTATAGTCTTGTAGAAAGGGTGAACATAGGGAAACAAACTGTCACAGTAAGTTATGTTTTTCAGTTAATCAACTCTAAAGAGAAAAGCATGGGACCAAAAAGCTACAGCTTGCATGCTGAGAAATATCCAGTATCCACTTGTCAAAACTTTATAAAAGTCTGTAATCTAAAGAGCACTGTCACTCCCTGTTATCTCAGTATGTCAAGGACAGATCTGTGAAACATATGGGGCTAGAAAGTCATCTTTATTTTTATTTCATTGTTTTATTGGAAATTTGTCATCCAAAGTGACTAGCATTGCTGAGAAGCCCTATTAAAACAATTTCCATCAGTCTGGTCACTTCTGTTTCTTCATAATATCAGGACAAGTGACTTATCCTGAAAAACCATTTGGAGAAACTTAGTATTCAAGTTTCAACATTAGTTTATTTTCAAAATTATTTTAGTTAGTTAGTTATGGACCAGGAACTCATCAAACAAGAGCAAAGTCCTCAGAATTACCTCCATCATGATTTCGACATGGAACCCATACTAGTAACCGAAATATTATCTGATCAATATTCTTATGCAATCCTGGAACAGGGACAGATTTAAGAATGAGGACATGGTCAGCAAACATGCAGATTGGGGATCAATGGTCATGTCAGGGTTTTTAAAGATAAAAAAACATAAAACAAAAATCACAGGCCTAAACAAAAGTGGGATCTCTTTTGGGATTGTATTGGCTTGCATATTTCCAATTATTGGAACCTCACACCACAGCGACACTTTTCCTTGGCAAATTGTTCTATGATGCTGTCCAGCTCCAACCTTGCTATCTTGTCTCTCTCAATTGCAAGGAGAACAAGGTCACTCAGCCATGTCTGTGATAGTGTTGAACCATGTCATTTTTGATGTGTCTTGATATGCTTTTTCTGCATTCAGCACTAGCCACTCCAATTGATATGGTGAAAAAAAAGTCAACACAACAATTCCATTTCTAGTCAAACATCATCAAGAGAACCTGACACACTGAAATTCAAAAAACCTCTGGACTCCAAATGACAAAATCAACAGCTGTGTCCTTTGTAAAATAATACAATCTTTTGAACCAAGTCTAAAGAAAAATATGAGTATTTTCCATGAGTTAAAACACTTCCTTCTTTTACTCTTCTAAAGTTATACTCTGAAGTTGCCTGGGATGAATGAAACCAAATAGAGTAGCTGCCTCTTGAAATCCCTCACATCAAGATTTTAGTTCCCTGGTCACATTATCTAAGACCTTGAAATATTTCCTTGGATGGTGATCCTTTGCTTCTAACACAAATCATATGCAAATTCACCATCCATGCAGTGTACACATTTCTTCCTGTGGGTTGCATAGTTTGAATTTTCAAAATCCCACCTGTTCTGATATTTTTACAATTTCCTCAAACTTTTCTTCATATCTGAGTTTGCTGCGCTCATTCGCTGGGCTCTCAAATGTCTGGAGAACTTGGAACAGGTCAAGGACTGAAGGATTCCAGAGGTGACAGCTATGATAACTAAGATCCTATGCCACCATAACAAATTGAGATAGAACATCCAAGCTATCAAAGACAGGTTGCTTTTTTCTTGATATAAATCCTCACTATTCCTGCATTCATCATCAAGTTCTTCTTTCCTTTGCAGAACTGTACTCTCTCAAGCAAGAGTTTTAAGATAAAGATTATTTTTAGACAATCATTTGGTTTTTTGTATGCATGAGTTTGTGAAATATTTAGGTATTTCCCACAAAGTTGTGAAGAAAACCTTCAGGTCTGGATTGGCCTTCTCTTCAGTAGCATGCACCAAATCTAGGTTAATTTGACGTGCTGGGCAGTGGATGTATGGTGCACACATTGTCTCACTGCCTGAAAGATATTCTCTCATTTTTGCTTGCAATCCTCCACGACCTTCAGCCCTAACACTGGCCCAATCATATTACTGTCCAGACATGTATTTGGCATCTAATCCATACTTGCAGAATAAAACATTAGTTAGTTGGTCACACAAGGATGCAGCATCTGCCTCACTTACTGCCACAAAGCTTACAAAATGCTCTTTTATATTTACTTTTCCTATAATATAAGCAAATTGGCCATTTGATCAACATAGCTAATATCTGTGGTTGCATCTGCAATGGCAGTAAAAAAATTTAACTTCTTGGTAGCTATTAAGTATACGCCTTCTGATTTCAGATGCTAAAAGACTTAAAGTTCAGCAGTAACTGTTTTGCTCAAGCACTTCATTCTCTTGGTGTCAGTGATATACTAGGCAAAAGTAGTATTATTTCTGGCAAGTAGCTTACTGATGCTCAAGTAATTACCACAATTGTTGCTCTCCAGCACTTCAAGGTGGCTGTGAAAGAGAAGTCCTAAATGAGCCAAAGCTTTGACTGTGCCAAGCAATATTTTAGTACTTCTTCCCATATCCTAATATTTTCAGATGCTTGTTTATCAAAACATGCAAACTGTAGAGCTACCACACGTGACTGCATGTTTGCATCTCCCATGAACAGACATTGACTTTAGCATATTTTTCCAATCACTGTTCAAGATGTTGATTTTCAAATTTCTATATCCCCAAATAACCAACAAATGTGACAGTGCGCATAATCTGAAAGATGTGCTAAGCCACTTGACATGCAAATTTTCCTGTGGCGCATTTTTCATTTCGTAAAATGAAGAGGAAAAATGGTGGCTTGTAGGGAAAAAAGGAAACTGTCCGTTTAGCATATCACTTTCAGTGGGCTGACAAGGACCAATCTGTACAAGCAAACATAATTGCTCAATTGATAAAACTGAATCTTGAAAGCAGCTTTTATCAGATGGGAACATCAAACTTATTTCAGCAGGAAGACTGCTTTGACCTGCTTCACTGGTGACTTGTTTATCTAGAGGGCCTTTGGTATTTATCCTTTCAAGTTCAGCTGCAGGGTCTTTGGATTTTTCTGGTTTTAAGGTCATCTATGAGATCTTTGGCTTTGTAGCTCATCTACAGGGTCTTCAGTTGTGCTGGCTTCAAGCAAAGTTTCTCAGAAAATATCATCAGCTCCTACTACAGGTGCAAGTTCAGTGGTACTGCACAAACCGTTTTCCTGACTTAAACCTTGACACAATAACAGATTCATGCTTGCTGAATTGACAGGCAGTTCTTGACTATCTACTTCAGACTGCAGAAGCTGATCAGGAAGTTTACAAAAATGATAGTTTCTGCTGCTTAGGATCTTTGGAGGCAGTCTGTAATAACAACATCCTCTTTCTTTTCATTTTCTAAACCCAAACTTGTCCTTGTACTTATGGTTTTCATTTGCAGATATCTTCCAGTGTGAGAATAACTAAGTTGGAAGTATAGGCCTAAATGAAGTGTATTTTTGTGCTGCTTACTTTATCTTTCAATTGTAGGGTAATCCTAAAAAGTTTTGATTTTTTTCTGTGCAGAATCTAGCAGAGCTAGGCAGAACTAGAGATGGTCTGGCTGGGGAGGTTCCTGTTGGGATGGGGAGAGGCCGGAGCAGGCAGACACACATCTCTGAGTGTCCCACTGCAAGAGGAGGCTAAAGAAACAAACTACATTTCCCAATGGCAGTCCCTTCAGCACTGGAGTATGCCTAGTGGCTGTGACCCCTGCAGGATGGGATAGGAAACTTCAGCTACCACCAGCATGCTCAAATGCTGGGCATCCTTAAATACTGTGGGATTTTGCAAAGGCATTGCAGAACAGGTGGTGGTGGGTCCCCTGGAACCCTTATTAAAATGGGGTTTGATGGCCTTGGGCACTGTTAGATTCATGCAACTGCTTCAGCCCTGAGGCAGTGAGGGGGCCCCTTGCCATGATGATTGACTCAGCTACTTGTCAGGGTGGGTCTGGCAGATGGCAGAGGAATAGCTGGTGCAGCTGCTCAGGGGCCCATGACTTGGAGGGCCCCTGCAGACTCAGAGCTGTTCGGCTGTGCAACATATGCCCGGCTAGGGTTGCCAACTCTGGTTGGTTGAATTCCTGGAAGTTTCATCACATGACATAATCTTTAATTAAAGATTAATCTTTAATTCCTGGAGACTCCCGGACAATCCTGGAGGGTTGGCAACCCTATGCCCAGTGCAGGCTGCTGCCATTGTTCGCGGCCTGTTGAAACCTCTAGGAAGGGCCATGAAACTATCCCCACTGCCCGCATTTGGATTTGTCCAGTGAGGGAGCCTCTAAAATGGTGGCGCTGCCATGAGTTCTGATTAGTGGGACCACCAATGGCATAGCCTCCATTTTGGTTGGAAGCCCCTCTTCCTTTCCCATTGCCCAGGCAAATTCAGATGCAGGAAGCAGGAACCAGTGTGCTGCTCTCTGCAGAGGCTCTGACTCTAGCTCTGGTGACAGCAACAGGGATGGTTCATGACTCAGGCTCCCACGATAGCAGTTCTGCTTTGGTGGGAGCAGGAGTCGCGGCTCTAGCAGTAGCAGCATTGGTGCAGGGCCTGGTCCAGGGGGAGCAGAGCAGGGGTGCAGAGGCGGGGACAAGTGGGGGTGAGACGAGGGAAGTGAGAGTTTATTTGAATGTGGGACATGTGAGGCCATGTGGGGGCCCACAGTAAAAACCTGCACCAGAGCCCATCTTTTTGTTCCTCGGCCACTGGCAAACATAAGGAGACAGGGGGCCCAGTCACAATTTGCTGACCTTGCTGATTATTAAATCTGCCATTGTCCCTGAGCAGCCACTGCTGTAAGTCTAATAATAATTAGCACAAGCAGTTTAATATATTTCTTTTTGTGATGTAGACTATTGTCCTTTGGGTGCTAAATAAAGTTAATTAGAATCAGTTAAAGGAACATATTCGAAGACTTAAGTGTTGCTTTATCGGCAACATATTGGCTGGCAGCTTGGCCAAGCTATTATCTAGCCCCTAAACGTCTCAAGATTCATCCTGAACAATCCAAAGAAACACTAAAGCAGCAGTGGGTCAGTAAAGGCAAAGCAAGGATGTTCAATTAAAAACGGCAACCTAGCATTAAACATCCTCGCTCAGCCCTGTGTGTCAGACAAAACTAAATAATCCACCCATAAGCACAGAAATCAGAATGGAGGGGCTGCCAATGACATTGCCTTCATTACTGAGGCAGCTTATCACAAGCTACAGACTTGACAGCTTGCAGTGGTGAAAGGCGCATCAGCTTTCACTGGTAATATTAGAAAGATCAGTGTCTCATTACTACCAATTGGCATCGTTTTGTAGGACAGTACTGCAAAGGAGGCAAGGGTAGAAAGCAAAAGAAATACTCTATTGCATTATAGCTTCTATAGATGCTATATTTGTTGCACATCCTAGACTTACACAATATTATTTCTTGCCATAAATCCAACCTCCCCCATCAAAAAGATCCACTTCCTAACCCCTCACCCAGTAACATCTACCCCTTTTTATATGACTAACCATTCATGTATAAAGGAAAATGGGTTTCTTGACAATATAAACTATTTGATTAATGGCACACGCATCACTCATGGGTCTACATTGTAAAGAGCTAGTTCTTAAGTATATAAGTAGGTCATAACATTTAACTAACCTCCTACTCTGCCTAAAAATGCTGCAGTGAGTTACAAGGCAAGGCAGCGATTACTTATAAAAGTATGAGCCTGAGAAAGCAAATGAAAGTGGCTCCCCTCGCTCATTGAATAGCAAAAATTGTTTTATTGATGGGAAACTAGCTGCCACTCTTCTTTTTCTTGCAACTTCATGGGGAAATTATAAAGGCAACTGGTGGGATCGCTAGCGTTCTCGAAAACTCTCCATGTGATACCTCGATCATTCGCAGCACGAAGCAACTACAAACTAGGGCACAGTTGTATAAGATCATGAAACTTTTAGCATACATGTTTCAATGCAAATTCTACCAGATTTGTATAAATGCATTATAAAATGCAGTCTCAAGAGCACAAAACGCTTCTTTCATAGTGCTTTACCGTAAGATTTAAAATTAAAACAAATGGTAAACAAAAAATAGATTTTCAATCCAGCCTTTTAAGGTCTTGCTTTGTAGCCTTTGATATTTCAGTTCTAATGATAACACTGTATATAAGAGAATTGTAGTATAACTGCTGTAGATACACATTAACACATATTGTCCTCTCTTTTACCAATCTGCCTTGTGAGTGATAAGATTGAGAGAACCACAAAGCTTAGTGTCTCTAGCACTATGTCAGGAGTGGAATAACATTTTTATATGATCAGAGACACACCACTTGATTCTATATGCTCTTACACACCCACCACTCCATTAGTATATCTAGATTAAATTATAAGTCATTTTACTTTAAATACAGGTTTGATTGTGAAGTTACCAAGAGTCCTGGGGAAGAGGCCCATGTACTCTGCCCACAAGCTGACCACAGACTGAATTGTGACTCAGTCATGACTCAGTCCATGGTTTCCTGCACGCTCCAGGGGAAAGTAATCTGCAACAGCCTTTTACCTAGTGTAGATTACTTCTGCCTCTGTGCTGGCCTGTTCATTTAGAGGGAGCAAGAAGGGGAAGTGAAGCCTCTGCCCACAAGCATGGAAGCTCCCCACAGAGACTGCTCCCCCTACTATGCTGTGATCCACAATATGGGTAACCCATGCAGGGCAGGAAGAAATCACCTTACCAGTACATTCCCTGATTTACTGCATGGGCACATAGAGCACAATCTTGCCCTATTTCTGCAGGGGGACTATTCCCCTCTACATCTACAAAACAATTATAGAAAATAAACAAAACCCCGCACAGTTGGATTGTTCCATCAGAAAAAAATAGAGCAGCCGCTTCACCAAACCGTTAGAAAGCACCACATCTCTGACACCTCTAGGAAACACCATCCTCCTGTAGCCATTCAGGAGAGATTCAAAACTAGGGAAAATCCTGGATTAGAATGGGGCAGTGAAGATGCAGGTGAAGATTTTTAATAAATTAACAATCAGCTATTTTCCTTAAAGCTCCAAAACTTTACAAACACCAGACCTCTCAGCAGTCGGTACCACTCAGGCTATTTGTTTACTAAAGACCAATGGCTATGTCTCAAAGATGAATGTGTTAGCATGAGGTTCTGCCTCATCTTCTGCCATATGCTGTGCAATAGCAGCTGCCAGATCCTAACCTTTGGCAGCCATGTTAAAAGAAAGATCATTTTTCCATAAACAGACATGGAAGGTCACAAAAGGTATATGAACCCAAGAAATGGCTTTAATATTAAAAATTGTTATTGAGCACAGACAGTGCATTTAATATTATAAAGGCCTGATAGGCAAATGCTCTTCTCTCTGTCTCCACTATCCCTCTTCATTTTAAAGGGTTGAGGCAGCAAAATAAGAAAAGGATCATTATTGAACTATGTTTGAGAAAAACAAAACAAGATTAGAGGTGATGTTTGCACTAAGAGGCGTTCCCCAAGCTATGGGGAAAAAAGCCCTCTTACTTCTATGCTTCTATTTTTTCCCACAGCCCTGGAAGACCTCCTGGCCAAACGTCAATTCTAATCTTATCTTTCATTTCTAGATGCAGTTTATTAACCTCCTGTTTGGTTTTTTTCAGCTGACAACACAGCTTCTCTTTCAAGCTTTTGGTTACAATTTTTACTCTAATGTTCAACACTCACTTGATACTGCTCTCTGATCTCTGCTGCCCTTCCATCACATTCTCTAAGCACTGGCCCAAAGGACATATTTTCCACTTTTCCCACAGCCCAAGGAAATGTGTGTGGGTGCCTTATTATATATTCCACTCTCCTCATAGCGCAGTGGAGTCACCACAGTACTCAGTTTAGCCCATTGTATCTAATTTGCTCTGATGAGATCATAGAAGATCCCTACCTGACTGTGACATACTGGTGATGCTAACATAACAAAACGGCTGCCTTTAATTCAGGGCACTAGAATACTGTATGCTAGTACTTGCACAGTAATTCGTGGCCCAAATCTCAAAGGAAATATATCAAATATTTCTTCTTAAAGACAAAGTAATTTTTCTTATTATTTTCAGGAACCTTAATGGTTCCAAGTGATAATAAAGGAGCTCACATTTCTCTCCTGGTGATGTTCAGTAACAAACTCATCTAAATTAGAGAACATGAAAATACTGAACTGTGAAATATTGCACAAGCCTAACTATAAAGATTTACGCAGATGGAACTGTGTCAGCTCTTGTTTAGAACTGTTGTATTGATTAATGACACACAAAGTAGAAACAATTTTGCAATCCAATTTTACTGTAAATGTACTCGGTGAGATAGCCTCCCCCACCCTCCCCCCACAGCCCCTTCACGCTGCAGTAAAGGGATGGGGGCAGCTTAAAAAGGGCACTACGCCTGAATTGCAGCTGTGGGAGGATTCCCTCAGCGCAAGCACTATGGAGGACATCCATAAGGCTGCCTCCCAAGGACCCTCTCACAAGCTGCAGTGGAGGGTAGCCTGCTGTTTATGAGGGTGGCAGGAACAGGACTGCAGGACACACTGCTGCGGAGATTCCAGGCACTGCTGCAGCCCGTAAGGTAGGCCAAGGATGTTACTGTAACTTAGACTGGCCCCCAAAGATGTGTAAATTACACTAGGGACCTCTCAAGCCCCCAGAGTAACCCAGGATCAGGAAGGCACAAACACTGCTTAAAGCCAAATCTTAGAGGAGCAGCACAGAATTTTACCCTGGGGGGAGAAATCCTTAGAGAGTCATGGGATCAAGGAAATCTTTCCTACCAGAGAAGAAAATTTCACATTTTGGTGAATTTCCTCTTATTCTTCAGGAGAGAGTTCATAACCTAAATTACCATGCGTTACATACATCCAAGAGGAAAGGCTCTAGATGAAATGAGGCTAATCTAATATTTATAGTTCTCTTCAAAAGGACCACAAAACCCAAATAATTCAGAAGGATCATTTATATGTCCCTGGGACACTTGCTTTGGTACTGATCCTTTAGGGACTTCTGGCTGATGTTGCAGGGGAAAGGGAGTCAGCTACAACAGTCTTAGAGTACCCTCCACAGACTGACTCTTAGAACTGCCTTAATTTTACAGGGCACATGTTGAAGCAATTACTCACAGTAATATTGTGAGCAAAGGCACAGGACAGGACTGCTGGGATACTGCAAAAACAGTGGTTGGGAACATTCAGTTCAATGTTCAGTTCAACCATGTTTGTACCCCCTGTAATTTGTGACTACTAAACATTAACAGGAAGAGGGTTTTTAGTCACATGACTATTTGTGGAATGGCTGTTCTGCATACAAATACTTGCAACTCCTCGCAAACTATGGTAACCCATGTGCCATACATGTTGTCATAAATTGTTCTCCCAGAAAGACTTTGTCATTTAATCAAGGAGTGGAAACAATGTCATATGATTCTGCAGACCAATCAGACATCACAAATACTGAATAACAAAGAGTGAAAAGTAGAAGTGAACTGTTGGCAAAAACCCATCGGCTGAAATTTTTTCATAGTTAGTTGGCACATACTCGCAAGTAACAAATACATTTGCAGAACTCATGATGTTAGTGACTGTGTTGTTAAACAGAAAAAGGACTCAATTACTCAGATCTTTTATTCACAAAGAATAATTCCACCTGTCCCACGACAGGGTGTTGAAAAAGAGAAATGAACCAAAATGAATGAAAGGATGGAAACTGTGAATCTGCTGACCACCCTAACCTTCTTAGTGCCTACCCACATAACCCCTTTGACATATACAGTGGCCTTTCACACTCTCTTTCTGATTAGAATATAAATTTTGCTTGACCACCTCAATTCAAGTGACAATAAGAGGTCAAAGACATCTTCTCCTTTTTTGACAATGGCATTTTCCTATTAGCCACAATCTTTTCTATGATGATACAGTCTCAGATTATTTGTACTACAAAACTCCTGTAATCTAGTCTATTATGCCCTTGTCCAGCTAAGCATTGAGAGTCCAATTCAGTTACTTCTGAAGTCAGCCAGATTCCCACTGATTTAGGACTGGATCCTGGTCCCTCTGAAGCAAGTAAATCCCCCTCAGAAAAGCTACCCATTAAATGTTCATTTTAAAAGAAATACAGTCTTTGTTTTTTAAATGCTAAGCATATTCAGTTGCAATGCTAGTGCATTTTAAATCAGATAATTCAACAATTTCAAAGGCAATTTCAGATTTATTGCTAGGCAGAAGAACGAACAACTGAATATTTCAAATCTGAATCTTTGTTTTCCCTGTATAGAAGTACACCATTTCCCCCTCCAATTATTTAGTTTGTGAAAATACAATATATGTATAGGATGAAGCATACAGGCTCTTACTTACCACAAAGGTTTTCTAGATTTACTCTATAACTAGATAAACCAATAGACTGGAAAGAGATAGTTTACTAAAAACTAAAAGTCACACAAATCATTCCTTTCCTTAGACATCAAAGCTTTCAATGGTTTGCCTTTTCTCAGCATATGGCGTGACGCTAAGTCTAACTTTCAACAGATGGTTACAACAGCAACACTTATCTGCATAGTGCAGCAGTTCTGAGCTTCTTCTCCACAAGAAGAATCTTTTTCCATGCAGAAGGAGGCTAGTGTGGAGCAGCAAGGCACTCCAAGATCTTATATTAACACTATGGACATTTACTGTTCTATACCTAACATTTTCAAACTTGGTTGCCTAGAAGTAGGCACCTACATAAGTGTTTTGAGGAGCTGAGGATGCCCCCTGCTACTGAAGTCATGCATATAATTTGAAACTAATAAAAGCAATCTGTTCTGTGTCCATCCTGTGCACTAGACTGAAGTATACCACATCATTTTATTAGCGGCCAAATATTCCTGCAGCTGTACAGCTACTATTTTCTCCAGGATATTAGTCAAAACTCACAGGCTTCAAACCAGCATATACAATACTTACTAAGTACTTCTATTTGCCGGTCTTCTGTGAATCTATGCCCTTCTCTTAACAAACCATTGAGCTATAACATTTTTGGTAAGGTAGTCATTGATAACTCCCCAGACATTCCAGACAGAAACCTCAAGTTGTGCAATAGATATCTATGTAATCATTTCACCATCATTTTCTTACCCTTATTCTCCCTCACCTCTTCCTTCATATTGTTTGTCATAGTCACTTGTCTCAGTTTAGTTTTTTTAGGACAGGGACAGTCACCATCTATATGTTTGTACAGTAGAGGTATTTATCAAAGAGGGCTTTATTCCTGACTGAGATCTGTTATCATAGAATCATAGAAAATTAGGGTTGGAAGAGACCTTAAGAGATCATCTAGTCCAACCCCCTGGTCAAAGCAGGATCAACCCCAACTAAATCATCCCAGCCAAGGCTTTGTGAAGCCGGGCCTTAAAAACCTCTAAAGATGGAGATTCCACCACCTCCTTAGGTAACCCGTTCCAGTGTTTCACCACTCTCCTAGTGAAATATTTTTTCCTAATATCCAACCTAGAAGTCCCCCACTGCAACTTGAGACCATTGATTCTTGTTCTGTCATGTGCCACCCCTGAGAACAGCCTAGCATCATCCTCTTTGGAACCCCCCTTCAGGTAGTTGAAGGCTGCTATCAAATCCCCACTCACTCTTCTCTTCTGCAGACTAAATAAGCCCAGTTCCCTCAGCTTCTCCTCGTAAATCATGTGCCCCAGCCCCCTAATAATTTTTGTTGCCCTCCACTGGACTCTCTCCAATTTATCCACATCCTTTCTGTAGTGGGGGGCCCAAAACAATTTATTTAGTACACATGAAATAAATAATAAAGACCCTAGCCACAAGCAGTGGCGTGAAACCCAAAAACAATTCATAGGTGTAATTTGACTTCTATATTTGGGGGGAAGCTCTTATCAGGCCAATGGGGCCACACATGGTGGGGGGGGGGCAAATTCCATGCCTGCCCATACCCTTCCCAAACTACGCTCATGAGAAACATATTAGGAAACTCTGATTCTGAAACTAGTCTATTTGCCACAGAGCAAGCTGAGAAGACTTTGCTATCGGATAGTAACCTCCTATTCTGCCTAGTGAATCTCAGGCTGTTTTGTATGTACATAATCTTATCTTATTTCTTTGCTTTTTCTGAGATCACATCATCCAACTAACAGCATCACCAGCTTGTGGCTGCTGGAATTAAAAACACTAACATCCCTAAAGAGACCTTGTCACAAGGTCCACCCACCACTAGGGGCACCTTCTCCTGGTAGCTCTGGGGATTCGTGCCCTCCTTTGGCAGTCTGCCCACCCATTGTCCCTCTCACTCCAGCCTTCTGTTTGTGACTTGGCCCTCTGGCCAGGTCACTAAGGTCCTCCCCTTCTGGGGTATCAAAGTCTTCCAAGGAGAACTGTCCCAGGCAGTCTGCTCTCCACTGTCTGGTCCACGCCACTTCCCCCACAGCTGATGGGGGAGCCCGGGGCCGCACTCTACTCTGGGTTTCAGCTCAGGGTCCCTCCCTCTCATTGGTAGCCAAGGTCTGCCATACCCCATACCTTGCTGCTTTTCCCCTGAGCCTTTCCAGCTCTCTCCCTTCTCTGGGTCTGCCAGCCCAAACTCCCTCCTCCCAGAGATTAACTGTAGGCAACCTATCTCTAGCCTCAAAGACACCTCCCTTCCCCCAGGGAGCGACTGCAGACTTCCTTCCTGCAGCCCCCTTTCTGCTCCTCGCTCCTGGGCTTTATACAGGCCCCTCCTGTTCCTGTCCAGCTGAGCCTTGTGTCTAATCCCTGTCCCCCCCCCCACCCCAGCTCCTCCTCCAGGTGCAGGTTGGGGAGTTAATTGGCCTATTTGGCCACCTTAACCCCTTCAAGTCTTGGATGGGGTGGACACCTCATCACATGCCTACTGGATCATCTCAGGGAAGCCATCAGCTCTGCAAAATAAACAGATTTTACAGAGGGGACAGTGCTTTGACATGTAAATATCCATTTCTAATGTATTAATTATGGTATGTAGTTTTTTCATTTTATAAACTCTTTGGGGTGGGGACGGTGTATTTTATATCTTTTTAAAGTGCCATCCTCATACATGTTGAGTGCTGTATAAGGAATAAACAATAGTAAACAATGTCTACACAGCCTCAATCATTACACTGGTCAAATCATTAATTGCACGTGATTTATCTGACTAATTTTGTCATGTTGCTTCAAATAATTTATTTGTGACTATATTTTAAATTAATCTGTAAATGCTTGAATAATATTTAGTGAATAATTCATTCAATGATTTTTCCCTTTAATTGTTGAATAATTTATGGAATACATATTACCATGGTTTGACCAACTGTATTCACTGTTACTGCAATTTCACGTACAAAAAAATATCTGTCAAACCATTCTATACCTTCCTTTTTTCCAGTGGCCACCACTTAGAGCAGAATCTGGTGTGTTTTCTCTTCTATTATTAGCATCTAGAATTATTCCAGTATCAGAATTTCCCACTAATAGCACATGTGTTGCATAAAATGTCCTGCCATTATTCAAAATATATAAATAATCAATCTACTGGAGGAGAAATGGGCAGACACTTGTCAGATTTAGGGATGCAAACTCAGCATGGGAGCTGTGCATTCCAAATCCATTAACAGCCGGCAAGCCTCAAGCTTTTGTGTGTGCATCATCCAAATGTGGTTTTGAAAGTTTACCCCTCAGAGCATACCTGGCAGCAGCTAAAAATGGTAAGTGCTCCAAATCCTTTTCACATAATCACAACCGTGACACCTCTGCCTCTGTCCTCCAAGAAAGGTTTTGAGAGACAAACATATAAGAAAAACTAAAACCAAATTGATTAGTCATTTGTGTTATTGTCATCTCCTCCAGAATTAAATGAGAGACTTCTATTAAATGGCAAATTTCTGTTCCACTAAATCCTGTTTTTTTACTTCTCTTTTTCAAAAATTTTTATCCTCTTTTTTGTGCATGTCTTTGTCTTCCTTTCCAACTGCAATTATCACTTCCCAATACTAATCCTCTCCCAAGCAGCCTAGATTTTCACCCCTTTGTAATGAAACAGATTCCTCACCATTTTATCCACTAACTGGCTTTTACCCTCTAATCCCTATTTGCCACCACTGCATACAACCTGAACTTTTCACCACCTAAACCAACCCATTCTCCACACTCTAATTACCTTTTCCTTTGTACTCACCTCCTCATCTTCTCTAGTGTATCGGATTACCAGTTTCTTTTCTATTCAATAATAATTGTTCTTTTCTTTTTGCATTATCTGGATAAAATGTCACCTCTAATCTTCTTTTCTCTTATACCTCAGGCCCCTTTCTGTATTTGATTACTTCATGTGTAGTTCCCCAATGTTATAGAATTGTTTCAAGTCAGTGCTATATAGTTGCTTTGGGTAATGTCAACCAAGGAAATCAACAGTAATCATGAAATAAAAAAATAGGTGTAAAGTAATAATGCAAAGGACTATTCTGATCTTTTGGCTTTATGCACATGTATATTGGATGTCGCAGACATATTGTTTCTTCTCTTATATTCTGGCTAGTGCTCTGACGTTCCACTGTCCATGGCAGGTATATGGTAATGGGGAAAAATACTGTCCTCCAATAATGCAAAAATAGAGAGCGAGGGGGAGTACTTAATCTCTCACATGGTCAGATAAATCTGTCAATTATTTTAATTTCAGTTTGAGGAACACATAATTTTGTATCACCGTCAACCACTTTCTGAAACACCAGGCAACTAATCATGCTATAGCTACCTGACTGGAATCAGATTATAATGTATTAAAGAAAAGCTGCAGGTCATCCTCAGATTCTAGTTTTAAATCTCCAGTGCTCTCTTATTTTTAAATATAACCTCTGTCTGAAGAGAAGGAAGTATAAAATGGTCCCTAGAACAGTTAATCAGCTGCTGAAGTATTTCTTTATTTAACTATAACAAAGATTCCAGGTGGAAAGAGATTTCTTTCAGAGATAAAGAGCTCAATCCACTTCAGGGGCACAAAGGGGATTGAAAGCTGATTGAAACAGGTAGCTGAGGATTCCCCACCTTTGGTCATAGCGGTGTGTGTCAAGGATGGGGAGACGTCATGTGAGGGTGGGACCATAATGTGATGCACTCCTGCAACCAGAGTCTGGGAAAATGGCTCAGAGAGTCATTTCTGATTGCATAAACTAGAGAGGCCCCAATGTTGCTCTAATGCAGTGGCTCTCAAACTTTTATACTGGTGATCCCTTTCAAACAGCAAGCCTCTGAGTACGACCCCCACCCCATTATAAATTAAAAACACTTTTATATATTTAACACCATTATAAATGCTGGATGCAAAGTGGGCTTTGGGGTGGAGGCTGACATCTCGTGACCTCCCCATGTAATAACCTCGTGACCCCCTGAGGGGTCCCGACCCCCAGTTTGAGAACCCCTGCTCTAACGTATGTGCCGGGGGCTGTAACAGTCCCTAGTAAATCTCAGTATTGTGGAGGGCAGAAAGGTAGTATAAAGCCACCTCTGTCACTTCACCCCTCAGTGCACTGAGCTCATCTCAGGCACACCTAAGCTTCTGCTTAACAGAAGTTCCTTCAAAACTGTCTTCACTGTAGGTAATTAAAATGAAATTTCCTGGATTTCTTTAAAGGAGTTGAGAGCGCTTATTTCCCAACTGTTTCCAGTCATATATACAAAATATAAATAGGTACCAGTTGCGGAAAGAGTCAGCTTGATTTTTAAGTTTCAGAGAGATCTACCTAAACCAGTTTCTAGAAAATGTATTCATTAGTTTTAAAGTTATGAGTATTTAAATTTGAATGACCCAGTATGTACTATATTATATGCTGTATTAGCTGAAAACATTCATAATGATACAAAGACCATATTGGAAGCATACGCACAAGTTGGATGTGCTTAATTTCTCAACCTCAAGGTTGTGTTAACATTAGCTTTTTAAATGGACTTACAAAAAGCATAAAACTAAGAATAACCAAGACAATCAGGATAACACAGATTAATGGGATTGATTCGCCAGACTACATGCATTTCCATAATCTTGAAATGATGATTTTCTCAGAAATTTAAGGATTACAATCAGATGTCTGGAGGGCAGGCAGCAAGGACTGTATGGAATGGGATCATGAGAGTTCTTATCAGAATGTCTTTAATATGCAGAATTACTGGGACTATGTAATTAAGGACAGTAATATGGATCTCTCAAATAAATTATGTTAATTACCTCATCATTTGTAAATTACATAAATATCTAACAAAAAAGCCATGCAAGAGATTTAACAATTACATGCCACACCTTTGTCATGATTAATACAATATTATAAATTCACGCAGTACTTAATTAAAATAGCTTATTTTGTGGAACCATAAAATGCACCCTTATTATGTATTTATATTGACAAGTAAAGTTATAATTGACATTCCAAGCAGCACTTAGCCTGAGAATCAATGTATGTTATTTAGATCTTAATAGTTGCTAAATTGAAATGTTTGTTCAAACATATGAAAATGGAAACACTTTCAAAATTGAGGAAAATATGTTTTTTTCCCCATAACTAGAAAATTTATAATTTGGGTGTTCCCCTCCCCCGCCCCACTCTGTTAGAAATCTTATGAGGTTAAGATAATAGATATAGAGGCTTTGGCTTATAGGGCCAAATTTTCAGAACCTGAGATAAATTTTTCAGAAGTACCTGAGAGACTTAGAAGCCTAAGTCCAATTTTCAGTAGTGAATTACAGTAAAAATTATAAAATTAGGAGAAGTGAATATGAAATTCTTAGAAGAAGTTTAACTTAACTAACTTATAAACCATTTAACAGAAGTTTGGGAAGTTTAACTGAAAAGGTCCTCACAGAGTGAGTCACTGGAAACAAAGCCTCAGTCCAAAGTGAATTTTCAAAGCAGTTTACAAGCCATAATGAATATAGCCATGAAAATAAAAGGGTTCTACTCAAATTGCTAATGCAGCCTTAAATTTGTTGCAGTTTGGGTAATGTCCGCTATGTACTGTAAATCCTCCCTGTAGTTTCAGTTCACTATGGTATCCTTCTTTACTTCCTGTCATAAACTTTGTGTAGTTTTGTAATATGCTGCTAAATAGTTGTCATGTTCTACGTCAGGGGTAGCTCTAACAGCAGTGGAGGGTGAAGTGACTTTCATTTTATTCTTTAATTTATAAAACCTAGGTTCATAAGTCTTTAGGTATATTCAGAACAAACACAATCAATTTAGAAACTATTGCTGGCCACAACAACCCACAGTTTACACACTTGCCTAAATCATCAGTATTCAGTCTTAAACAGAAGTCAAATACTCCCTCCTAACTATTATTATTGAGGATAGTTCCACAACTGGCAGCTTTATAGTCACACGAATGTTTTACAGTCTGAGGAGAAAACAATACATAATCATGTTGGAGAAAAAAGAAAAGAGAGCCCACAAATTTGATGCTTTCATAATGAGTGCAAATAAGTTTTTCAAGAAATTTAAATTGGAGCACCCGCAGTTACATCTGGTTATACTTTTTAAGCATCACTAGCCTCTCTCTGCTTCTTCTTACAATACTGAAGCTCTCCATCTGTGAGATAACAAGCTAACAGCATCCATAAAAACTCACACACAATGCAAGTCATCAGAGTAAACTGCTTTTCCTCACACCATGTTCTCTCTGTTTTTTAAAAAAAAGATGTTACTTCACCTCATCTCAACACCACTGAAGCAGGATGCAGTGTAACTAGTAGCCACTAGCCTTGCTTCCTCTATGGAAGTAGAATTTGAATACAGGTCTGTCGCATCTTACGCGCATTTAACATGCGCGATTTCAACTTTACGCGGTCGGCAAAAACAAAAAACAAAACAAAAAAAAAAAGAGAAAAACAACAATTTTAATACTATCCCTGTAGTGTGGGCGATCTCGCCCGCCATTGAACTCAATGGAGTTTTGGCTATACACGGTTTTCGCTTTAAGCGCTAACTGCGGAACGGAACCTGTACTGTGCAGAATCTTGAAAATGACATTGAGCAGAAATGCCCCAAATTTAAGGTTGGAAGGCCCAGTTTTCCAAACAAAAAAGAAAAGTGCAAAATTCCACTATTTCTCCTGCCACAACTCAGCACTCCTTCTCCTAGTGCTTTCTGCATAGTTTCCTCTTATCCCCTTTGTCTCTCCACATAAGTGATGTAATTGGGGAGAGGACCAGAAGAACAATATCTTGCCTGCTTCCCCAAACCTCATTGTGTTATATTTAGATGCTCCCTTTACGATTTGGCTAAGGGCACCCTTTAAAACAGGAACAAAAAATCTGCTGTCCATAGCCCATACCCTCCTCTGCTTCTTCTCCAGCCTTTTCTTCTAGCCACATAACCTAGTCTTTTCATCTCACTATCTCCAACACTAACAGGAGCTCTTGGCATTCAACACACACCCGGGTATATTCCAAAAAGCCCATCCCATTATGTAAAGCTGGCCAGCATCGTTGGAGTTTTACCTGCTCCTTTATCCTGGGATGCATCAATGTCAAAGGTCAGGTTGGGCCAGCTAGTGCTGGCTCAGCAAATCAGTACATTTGGTGGTAGCTGCAATCATCTGTTCCAGATTCCAAGCTTTCATTTTTTTAAAAAGTCTCTAGCCCTTAGAATTGTGCAGTCTAAAGATCTGCTTACTCTTCTCTGAGTGGCATCTTCACTTTGGCGTCACAAATAAGGACGGTGGTGAAGCACTGGAATGAGTTACCTAGGGAAGTGGTGGAATGTCCATCCATAGAGGTTTTTAAGGCCCGGCTTGACAAAGGACTGGCTGGGATGATTTAGTTGGCATTGGTCCTGCTTTGAGCAGGGGATTGGACTAGATGACCTCCTGAGGTCTCTTCCAACCCTAATCTTCTATGATTCTATGAGAGAAGCTTGGGTTGTGAATGGAGCTTGGGAAAATATAAACACTTTTTTTCCCCACCAAAATGACCCCTAGAAGGATAATGAATATCCCTAGAATATTTTCCCCCTCCCAAACAAGTCAACATAATTACAATTACATGATGTCTATGAAATGATTCATTCTCTCTGCAGCCTATATGGGAAAGCAGCAACTTCTAAAACCATATAGTCACTGAAGATACTTGAGAATGGGGAGAACATTACATTCTTTGAGGATACCATGAGCATTACAAATGCCCTAGCTCCAATCAGCATGAGAAACAAAGATGCTCCAAACACAGGTTCCCTCACAGAAGTGTTCGGCTCTACCCACTAAATCAATAGGTCACCCCACAAGATTGCTGTTTTGCTCATACCCAATTTACTGCATAATGAAAACAGCCATGAAAAATTGCATTTTTCAGCAGCCATTAAACAGAGATTTGGTGCAGTGAAGGTCACTCCAGATATCGAAGCATTCAGAGTAGCAGGTTTTAATGTGAGGAAGAACCATGATGATCATCATGTAGTGTGACACCCTTCCCCTGCCCCCAACATAAGATAAGCAACTGATTTTCACCCAATGATTTCTGCATCTAGTCCACTCACCTGCAGCTGAATTAAAGCAGATCTTTTAGAAAGACATCCAGCCTCAGTTTAAAGAACCCAAGTAATGGGGAACTGATCAGCGTCAAAGCCCTACAAAGAAGCTGGGTCCCACAGTGACCAGCCTGCAAGTATCCTACTGATAGCAGCAAGAAGCAGCCACACGTTACAAATGAGCCTTCCTTGCAACTTAATAGGTACATCCACCTCTACCCCACCTGAAATATAGATTTCTATGTTAAACTGAACACAAACTGCAACTGAACTAGATGAGAAGCCAGTGTGCAATAATGTGTTCCAATCTGCTGCTCAACTAAGTAGACAACATTTGTGTCTTCTCTTGTCTATGAAGTGCCATATTCTATAGGATGATACACTGATTTGTTTCTAACCTTATTACATAAACATTCAATGATCATATTTAAAAAAAAAAAACGTTTTCAATCCTTACTCCGTTTAGCTGCAGTTACGGACACACAGTACAGTGAATCACAACACAACAATTCTAACAAGGTCAATAAAAGAAGGCTGGTTTGGGCTCATTTCCTATGTAACTAGCATGAGTTATTAAAACTCACTGTAGGTACCATTTATACCAACAATCTTTTCATGACAACAGTGGATAAAGCCATTTCAACCAAACAGAGCATATACACACAGTTCAGACTAGCCTATTATCTGCAATATCATCATCATTGTAGGAGAAAAAAAAACAGATCATCAGTATGCAGGCAGAGGGGAAAAGGAAAAGTTATTGTTATCAGAAGTAAATGAGAACACGGAAATGGTTAATCGCTCTGAGCTACTTTTGCAAGGGAGAGCACAAAAGTTGTGCCCATAACAGTGAGCGTGAGACCTGATCCAACTCTCAGTAAAGTCAATTGATGTCTTTCCTTTGACTTCAATGGGAGCTGGATCAGGGCCTTGCTGCAATTCATATTTGCCCCCGTGAAATGGCTAATTGCACGTGTACTTGTGCATGCACACGCCCATTCTGTGTTCAGACATTTCTGTTTTCCCATGCAATTGCAATTTCTGAGGGCACAGACAGTTGTGTCTGCATTTTTATGGGTACAATCTGCTTCACCTTCCCTTGAAAATGTGTAGGGTTTAGTTTAAAACAAACAAACGTAATCTTGCATTAGCCTAATTCAATTATTTCTTACATTGCATTATGCTGTTTGTAAGGAAAGAAGTAATGCTAAGCTCCATAAGCTGTGACCCAGCAGGCAAAGATTTACACAGCTTTTCTCATTCTATCACAATAGATATCCCTATGCTTCTTGCAACAACCACAGAAAATTAGGGGTCCAGCCTCCTTATTCCTCCCTCTCACGCACACACATATCCTGTTCTCCAGTTGAAAAATACTATTTTCCCAGGCTAGGAAAGGTCAGCTGTCCACAAAAGTAAAATTTCTAGAGTAAAATTTCTAAATCAATTTTCACTGGACCCAGAAGTAGAGGACTAAGTCCCCAAACACACAAATATAACCTAACAGAATACCCTGAAAACATAGGACCTGATCCTTGCCCCTACTCTGTCCCTTCTACACAACTTCTGCAACACAAAGGGAACAGAGAGCTGTCTTAAACAGTCAGCTGGGGCATTCCCTTGCACAGGGCTGTTATTGCCAGCGCAAGTTCAGTGCTGCTTAGGCAGCTTTAAAATGCACCAGGGTCTACATTGGTCACCAGCTGCCCCAAGATTTGGGGTGTTCATGTGGTTGAAAATTATCTGCATTTCCCATACCCAGGTGCACTGAGAATATCTCAGGTGCACCTGAAGATTTGGCCCAAAGTGTTCAAAGTCTGCTTACATTCATTTGATTAAGAAAACTAAAAAGGGGGGAAATGTTTTGAGCCTATTTTGGCCTTTATTGAAAAGAATTCCTTCGAGTCAGCCTCTACAAACACATATTCAAACTACTGCCGTGTGACTATTATCACATTATAAAATAAGTCTTCTGACATCATAAAGGGTTTTTTAAAAAATATATAAACACATACAAATGGCATATTCTATATTATAGCTTTATTTGATCTTCTTTGTGATATTATACTAACAAGAAAACAGCTTCTTGCATACAATAGTAGGCTGTGTGTGTCTTCTATTTTAAAGACTTCTCTTCAAAACTAATAGCGGCAAATTCTCCTTCCTATTACTCCATTTTAGTAATAGATTTATTTAGATATCAGCTGTCAAATTCATGGAAACATTTTGAAGAGTGGGTAAATTGAAATACTTTCTATTGCAGTGATCACAGGACCCAGGAAAATGGATGGTAAATGATTTTTCAAGTGACAAGTGAGTGAAGCACAAGGTGAGAACTGGCACTTAATAGCTGATAAATACAGGCAATGTCTTTAAAAAAAATCAGTGAAGACTATCATTAATTTAAATTCAACTTACACTACTTGCAAGTAGTAAAATAATAGCTGATGTGGGTTTTATGTATATTTCTCACTTTTCTTATGGTAACTGTACAGATATTAAAAGTGGTCTGTGGTGACAAGAGTTAAGAGTTCGAGCTAGGATCCTTTTCACCCATCTGTTTACGGTGGGTCTGAGATGACAAGTCGAGACTTAAATAGATTGTATTATGTGTGCAATACTAGCCATGCATTTATACTTTATTTCATCATAAAGAGAAAGTCAACTATGATTTCAGAGAGACACAGTGGGTGAGGTAATCCCTTTTTTGGACCAACTTCTGTTGGTGAGAGACATATAAGAAAAAGCAGGAAATGGTTTAATAATTACACTATTACTAAAGCAAATAATTTCATTGAAATCTAACAGCAGTTTGCAATGGCAACAGAGAATTCAATTTGGCTTTTAAAGGTACTTGCAACTGTTCAGATTTATCTCTTAAACACCTTGGATTTGGATGCTACCAAAATATTATTTTTGAGGTCACTGTGGGGTTCATCCAGATAATTAGATCTGAATCTTTTTGTTTGTTTCTTTTGCTTGTAGGCTTTTCGAGGCCCTGATATTAAACTCTGTATGAAGGCTTGAGCGCCTGGGTTCAATAGATCCCTGATCCCTGCCACATTCCACCTCTGGCCTGCCTAGTCCCCACAGATCGTTCTCTTCTTCCCACCGCTTCCTAGCCCACATGGGTCTTCTCCACTCATACTTTGAGTTTGTATAAAGATTCAAAGATTCTATTCAGAATTCCCCACTAATCTTATACGGTATTTTATGCTTTGCCTTATTTATTTTTGCATACAGTGACATATTACTCTATTCATTCCATTAGCGAATTCTCCACTAATCTCATTAAGGGCTTTTGTATGCATAATGCTGTGACTGCTTCTGCACAGTATACACCGTATTACTGAATTAACAGCCATAATGGATTACATAAAGAAGGGTGGCAATAGTTAAGACACACAATACATTGAAGACCGTCTGGCTACTAAGAGCTTGTGTAATGCCTTCCATTTATATACTGAAATTCCTACCGTTGTAGGACAGCCCTATTTATGCTCTGCCACATACATTTCACTTAAACAGTGAATCACCTGCAGTTATGAGAGATCAGATAATATAGAAGAGAGTGATGCTACCTGGTCAAGCTCATGTAGTAGCATTAAGAACTAAAGGGAAATATTTACAACACAGCATGATACCATTATGCTGTACAGCACTGTACAATCTCCATTTTACTGTATGACATCAGTTAGGTCTTCTGAGGTCATCACCATGGACACTGGTGAGTCATCCTCTAAGCTGAAAAAAACAAACATGTCTCACAGGAAAGCACAATCTCAGTAAAATTGTAAATGGCCATTTTCATATGCTCAGGTTGCAAAGACAGAAGGAGAAGGAAAAATGTGGTCCCACAATTCAGATCAGTGGCAATCACCTTTTGCATGTTCAATAAGCATCTTTCCTAATGTGAAGTAGCGATGAACTGTGCAATACTCAATGCAATGGGAAATGGAGATGTACGTCTCCACCTGCAGAAGTGGAAAGTCACAGTGCAGTTGTTGCAAATCCACAAAATCCTTTGAGGAACAGAGTGCAGATGCAGCCACATTCAATCAGATCATCCCACTAATAGAGCTGTTGTGTAAAGGAATGGCAAAGGTCAGGGGAAAACATATAGCTGGTGCAAGGGTATGAGGTTGTAGACTGCCTGTCCACCTCCATACTTAAACAGTGGCTTGGAGAGCCAGAATATCATAGTGTGAACATTATTGCCGTGCCGTTGACCACAATTAGTTAGGAACCACAATTCATGCTGTTCACAGACATATGCAAAGAATCTGATGTAACCAAGACAGATCATTTCTTATCCAAAAAAATGTTAAGACACCAGAACCTTTAAACATGCACAAAGATCTTTTCCAGCGACAATCAGATGAGCCTATTGGTGGATCAGACAATACAATTTGGTCCAGCTTAGGGGAAGCTGGGCAACAGCAATCCCTTCCTTATACCCAGTGAACAGGTTTGTTGTGTTGTTGACATATCTAATTACTATTTCAAAGAGGAGGACACTTTAAGTACTGAGACAGCACATTAAAATATTGGCAAGAGAGAACACTGGCAATTGTTTGCCAACAGTATCAGTTGCTCAGTGCTGCTAGATGAATGGTCACTAGAGCTGGGCAGGAAACAGTTTTCCCATCCTGCAAGGGTTTGAGTTTTTGAAAATTTTCCCGTCCCAACACAGAACAAAATGTCAACATTTCAAAACTTTTTCATGAACCGATGAGCCAAAAAAAAAAATCAGATTAGATCAATCAAAATGTTTCATTTTGATTTAGACTTTTTAAAAAATTAACTTTTTAAAAAAATATACAAGTTAACACTATACAGCCTGAAGATCACATTTTTCTCATGTTGACTTACAAACCTCCATCTCAGCCCATGGTTTGGCAGTAGAGCATCCCCTCTCACTTCCATCATGCAGTTCTATAAGAAGGTTTCATTTGCAATTTTTAAAATTAACTTAAAAAATACCCTTTGTTCTGTAGATGAGTTTTGCAGAGACAGGTCTCAGCATTTAAAAATATTCTTAATTTCAAGTGCCAATATAAATAAAAAAAGAAAGACGAATTAGGGTTGTTGATTAATCACAGTTAACTCATGCGATTAACTAAAAAAAATTAATCGTGATTCATCGGCGCTTTAATCGCACTGTTAAACAATAGAATACCAATTGAAATTCATTACATATTTTTGGATGTTCTTCTACAGTTTCAAATATATTGATTTCAATTACAACACAGAATACAAAGTTTAAGATGCTCATTTTATATTGTTATTTTTATTACAAATATTTTCACTGTAAAAATGATAAACAAAAGAAATAGCATTTTTCAATTCACCTCATACAAGTACTGTAGTGCGATCCCTTTATCGTGAAAGTGCAACTTACAAATGTTAATTTTTTTGATTACATAACTGCACTCAAAAGCAAAACAATGTAAAACTTTAGAGCCTACAAGTCCACTCAGTCCTACTTGTTCAGCAAATCACTCAGAGAAACAAGTTTGTTTACATCTACAGGAGATAATGCTGCCTGCTTCTTATTTACAATGTCACCTGAAAGTGAGAGCAGGCATTCGCATGCCACTTTTGTAGCTGGCATTGCAAGGTATTTACATGCCAGATATGCTAAACATACATAAGCCCCTTCATGCTTTGGCCACCATTCCAGAAGATATGCTTCCATGCTGATGATACTCGTTAAAAAAAATAATGTGTTAATTAAATTTGTGACTCAACTCGTTGCAAGAGAATTGCATGTCTCCTGCTCTGTTTTACCCACATTCTGCCATATATTTCATGTTATAGAAGTCTCGGATGATGACCCAGCACATGTTGTTCGTTTTAAGAATACTTTCACTGCAGATTTGACAAAACGCAAAGAAGGTACCAATGTGAGATTTCTAAAGATAGCTACATCACTTGACCCAAGGTTTAAGAATCTGAAGTGCCTTCCAAAATCTGAGTGTGTTGAGGTGTGGAGCATGCTTTCAGAAGGCTTAAAAGAGCAACACTTTGATGCAGTAACTACAGAACCCGAACCACCAAAAAAGAAAATCAACCTTCTGCTGGTGGCATCTGATTCAGATGATGAAAATGAACATGTGTTGGTCCGCACTGCTTTGGATTGTTATCGAGCAGAACCCATCATCAGCATGGATGCATGTCCCCTGGAATGGTGGTTGAAGCATGAAGGGACATATGAATCTGTAGCGCATCTGGCACGTAAATATCTTGTGGCGCCGGCTACAACAGTGCCATGTGAATACCTGTTCTCACTTTCAGGTGATATTGTAAATAAGACGACGACAGCATTATCTCCTGCAAATGTAAACAAACTTGTTTGTCTGAGCGATTGGCTGAACAAGAAGTAGGACTGAATGGACTTGTAGGCTCTAAAGTTTTACATTGTTGTATTTTTGAATGCAGTTATTTTTTTTAACCTAATTCTACATTTGTAAGTTCAACTTTCATGGTAAAGAGATTGCACTATAGTAATTGTATTAGGTGAATTGAAAAATACAATTTCTTTTGTTTTTTACAGTGCAAATATTTGTAATCAAAAATAAATATAAAATGAGCACTGTACACTTTGTATTCTGTTATAATTGAAATCAATATATTTGAAAATGTAGAAAACAACCAAAAATATTTAAATAAATGGTATTTTATTACTTTTTAACAGTGCGATTAATCGTGATAGATTTTTTTAAATTGTGTGATTAATCATAATAATTTTTTAATCACTTGACAGCCCTAGCATAAATACAAAGCTTTTCATATTCTATCAGGTGTATCCAGTTGACGTAGTCTCACATCTTTATAGGACATATAACACAATGAATAATTATGGCTCTCTGATTTGATAAAAATAAAATGACTGTCCTACTCATCTGTGCAATTTCTTAGTGTATAACAGTGGTTTGCAACCTGTGATCTGTGAACCGGGGGTCTGTAGACTACGTCTAAAGGGCAGGGCCAGCTCCAGCTTTTTTGCCGCCCCAAGCAGCAAAGGAAAAAAAAAAAAAAAGATAAAGCCGCGATCGGTGGCACTTCGGCAGCAGCTCTACTCGCCGCTTCATTCTTCGGCGGCAATTCGGCGGCCGGTCCTTCCCTCCGAGAGAGACTAGGGGACCCGCCGCCAAATTGCCGCCGAAGACCCAGTCGTGCCGCCCCTCTCCATTGGCCGCCCCAAGCACCTGCTTCCTGCGCTGGTGCCTGGAGCCGGCCCTGCTAAAGGGTCAGCAAAAGATTGTCGTTACCACAGAACAGTCATTTTCAACCTGTGGTCCACGGCCCCCTGGGGGTCCACAGACTATGTCTAAGATTTCCAAAGGGGTCTGGACCTCCATTCAAAATTTTTTAGGGGTCCACAACTGAAAAAAGGTTGAAAACCCCTGGTGTAGAAACATGCAACCCTGAAATGCATCCCTCAAAGCAACTTTAAATAATAAATCTCTTCACTATTTCTGCGAGCTCAAAATTCTATTTAAAAGCAGGAAAATGTGCTTCCCTCCCACCCAAAGGTCTCTTCTTCACCAATGTCCATTAAAGCTTTCCTTTTGAAAAACCGAATGCCTTTCATTTTCTTTACGTTTTTTCCCAGGTTCAGTTTCAGTCACTGCATAACATCATATATTTTAACTCTGCCTTCTTCAATTAACCATCAAAAAATGTCCCCACAGAAATGTTCACAAGTTACCTTCAACACTTAGCATTCACAGAATCATTTGTTTCATAAAGGCACTCTTACAGTCACTCCTAGAATGTCAGCTTTAAAAGACAGCTAGTTAGTCATTCCATATTCTTCTCTTGATGTGCATACATAATTCTGAGCAAGAAGAATGGAGTTACTTATGCAAAATGATGGGAGGGGGAAAAAACTGATCAAAATGTTAAGCCAAATCCTGGCCTCTGGTAGCTTTAAGTTCACTGGGAGCTGAGTGTGAGCATCTAAAGGTAGAATCTGGATCTCTGTCATCAACTTAATTTAAAGGTTATATTTAGGTGTTAATGATCATAGCAGCAAATTATATGGAGCAAACAGGCAGCTTCTGAGGTGGATTATGCTTAAGTGAAGCACAGGCATCTGATGACCACAGATACTAAGGCCAAGTATACTCCAGTGTTATTATAATAATAAAGTTAATAATACTTTGTACTTCTACGACGTAATGCCTTTTCTTCAGAGGCTCTCAAAACCTCCCCAATCTGGTATGGTAGAAAAGTAGTAATATTCCCATTGTAAAGTTGAGTAAAATGAGGCAAAGATCAGTTAAGTGACTTACACATAGTCATGCCACATCAGTAGTAGAGCCAGTAGAAGAAGCCAGGAGCACTGATTCCCAGTCATCTGTAATACCCACTGGACTATACTCCCCCTCCTATATTGGAAGGAAGAGTGAGATTTTCAAAAGCTCTCAGCCTTTGACCTAATTCTGGCTCCCATTGAAATCAATGAGACTTTAACCACTGACTTAATGGTACCAATCAAGCAAGTGCTGAGCACTTTTACAAACTCCCCTCAAAAATTGTGACTATTAACATCACCAAAGTGACCCTAAAATACCACCAAAACAGTGCAGATATTTGGTCCCACATTGACCCCTAAGTACTTTTTGCCCATTTGCTCTTTGAATGGTAAAATGGATTGTCATCTCACATGGTAATAGGCTGGTCTTAAATAATTTCCCTAGTGCTTATTCATACAAGGAAAATTTATTCTTGTGACCTTTGCTTCTCAGAATTAAACAGAATAATTAGAAGAATTGTTCTATAATTGAAACTCCTAGCATGATTATTGGCAGCTCAACTCCAGAGATTTTTACTTTTAATCTACCCCTCACAAACTCTGTAATGAACATTACAATTAAATGCATCAGGCAATAATAATAATAATGATATGGTGCTGCTTAAGAAGTCCAGTAATATTACTTAGTAACGTGAGTGCCATAAACAGACTGCACAAGAGAATAATTTGATTATAATGAATTCCTGACTTGAATTCATGTTTTTGAACTTACTTTCAATGAACATTGTATGAAAAAAATATGACTATCTGACTGAGTTACCAATTTTTATTTGAACATCAGCAGGCAAAAAGGACAAGTGAAACACGTGGAGAATATTTAATGTGACTGCAGCCTCTATAACAAATTAATCAGATGCACCCAAGAGTCAAAGTATTCTTCTCATGGAACTCTTTTCCTGCTTTCTTTCCCATTGAAGATAGGAGAATATGAAGCTCTCGACAAACATGTCATTCCTCTCTTTTTCACCATTTCACATATAATTAACTTTTGTATTTTTTCCTGCCTCAGTTCAACTCGTCTCCTTCTGCATACAGTATTTTCTAATATGGAGGCACAATAAGGACTCTGTTTAGCAGAACCTCAGTGAGTTATCCATAAGTCAATACATATTCAGAAAGCATGGAATGGTTAGCTCTGACTTTCTTCTCTCCTAACCACCAAGCTACATCACACACAAACATACTATATGGCCAATGGGAAATTTAATGTTCCTTAATAGCAATAGGTATATGTAAATAGTATTGGGGTCAGTACCCAGCATTAGGTTAAGGGATTGGTTGGTAATTATCTCCAATGCTAAGCCAAATGCTTCCATAAAATTGCTATAGAATTTACATGAAATGGGGTGAAATCCATAGGGTTCTATGCACATTAGTTATAAACATGTAGAATTTAATAGCGATTTACCACCTATCTATCAAATGTTTTAATGAGTTTGTGCAATTCTTTAGAGTTGATGAATTTGCTACATTCACCATCAAGTCAAAAGGGTGCAGGTGTATCAATCACCTACCACCCCACCAACCCCACACAGCCCGGCAGATTGCCATCTAGAATACAGTCTGGCTTAATCAGGCTGCCAGACCAGGTCATTTTCATTAACTCTTTTGTTAAATTCTGTAGAATGGTTAAAATGTCTATAGGAAACTTATCATTCGCTGTTAAATCTATATAACTTTTCCAAAAGCAAGGTGTCAAAAAGTACTGAGTCTTTTAAAAAAATAAAATAAAATAAAAAGGTGGATTTGAAGTGCTGAGAAAGTGTTAGTGGAAGCAAACCGCTCACCACTACAGAGAGACCCACATTAGCAGTTTTTTCAGGTTTGTAGGCCTACATTCAGGCTGGCAATCTGCAAGTATGTGTGTTGGGGGTGACTGCGAATGATAGGTTGATAAGAGGCAGTTCCTTCCCCACCTAGATGGCAAATGGGCCAAATTCATCATTACTGTTACACCATTGAAACTGACAAAGTAACAGCTTGGATGGATTTGGCTCTGTAAACATGCATCCCTCAGAACACAAGGCAGGTAGGCCTTAACAACTCAACCCCATGTTCAGTGGTTGCCTTTCCTCAGCTTTCTCTGTGTCCTAACTCAAAATTAAACAACTGACGTAGAGCTAGATTTCAAAACAGGTCAATATAAATTTGGTTCTAGCTCCCTGCTTACTCTTATACCTTCCTTTTTCAAGATTCTCTCTCCCATCCCTCTAACTCTTCTGTCAGGGGAGCTCTCAGCCTCTTATCTCTGCTTAGTGAAACCCACCTGGTCTGGCTTCATGGGTGAATCAACAGAGTACCTCTGCACACAGATTTGATATATCTCCCTGTTAGGGCTTGTCTACACTACCCACCGGATTGGCAGGCAGGTATCGATCCAGTGGGGGTTGATTTATCGTGTCTAGTCTAGACGTGATAAATCGACAGCTGAGCACTCTCCCGTCGACTCTGGTACTCCACCAGAACGAGAAGCGCAAGCAGGGTCGATGGGAGAGCGTCAGCTGTCGACTTACCGCAGTGAAAACACCGTGGTAAGTAGATCTAAGTACATCGACTTCAACTACACTATTCACGTAGCTGAAGTTGTGCATCTTAGATCGACCCCGCGCAGTAGTGTAGACAAGCCGTTAGAGATGCAGGGATATAGCGTTATAGGCTTAAATTGCTCTCCTCAAAGCCTGAACCCCCTGCTACTGGTGCAATATATCTAAAATTCCACTGACTGAAATTTAAAGTTCTACAGGAAATAAAGACATAGGTATAGCCAGGTAACATACATAGTTACAGTTAGGAGGCTTTGGCACTGGACTTGGACTCAAGAGATCTGTGTTCCACTTCCAGCTCTGACACAAATTTCCTCTGTGATTTTGGGCAACTCTGTTTCTCCCTATGTCCCACTTCTAAGTTGGTACAATGGGGACGTTAATGCTTCCCTGCACCAGAGTGTGCGATGATTCATTATGTCTGTGAAACGCTCAGATATTACAGGAATAGGGGGTCATATAAATATTCAGATACAGAGAGAGACTCCAGAAAAATTACAGATTGTACCAAAAAGTGTGCTTCTCTCTCGGTGCTGCCTACATGAATAAGCTATGGGGAAGGCCTGCAAGACTAAAATGGAGTATCTGAGATTATTAAAAAAGAGCAAGGGCTTGATTTTGAGGCCACAACTTCCTACTGTATATGCACAATATTGTGAGAGAGAGAGAATACACATGCTCACACTAGGCAGGAGCAAATTTTTAGCGCGTGCACACATGGGAACAATTCTAATACATGCATGCCAATGTTGTGTTTTGCAGGTCAAAATCTATTTGTCCAAACCAGTTTTGTGTGTGCAAATTCTAACACTTGCATATACATGAGTTAGAATTTTTAAAGTATCTGTGTTGATTACTTTCAGAGGTAATCTTGCATGTATGGAAATAGAGATCTAGTAGAAGCCCAACTGCAAACATGGCCCCACATCTCTACAAATGGTAATACAATTCTCGTCATTGAAAAACAAAAATCCAGCTAACTGAAGGACAGCCAATCTTGTTCTGTTTGACTCCTCTATATTCTCCCTGGGATTTCCTATGAGAGAGAATATATATTTTTTATTTTGGAGAATAGTTACCTTGTCCAAAACTAGTAATGGTGTGGCTCACAAACAATGTCAAACTGTAGAGTGCTGTGCTTACCTAGCGCTAAATAGTCACGGAGTATTTTTTCTGATCCCTATGAATCCTACCAAATTCTTTAGAAAATCTGAATATATTTTTCATCCTGCGTATAATTTTAAGCTATTCCCTCTCCACTACTGTATTTTTAAAATTGAGAATATAGAACTGAATCAAAAGAGAAATGGAATGGGAAACTGTGAAATCACTGAAATGAGTTTTAGAATTCATATCATGAAAAAAAAATCTCTCAGAAGCTTTAATCTCAGTAACTTCATTATGTTTAACATTTTTCCCTATTCAACTCCAGAGCTATGAATCTTACCACTGATTCTGGCACATTGTTATCACTGCAGGTTCATTTAAAGTCAGGTTTGCACCTGCTTTCTGATTGCTTGCACCCATTTACAAGTGTAAATCAATGAAACCTATTAGCATGTTCTCTGTGCTACACTTTAATTTTTGATAGCAATGTATTATTAATGTAATCATCTCAACAAGCCTTATACTGCATCAAAAGAAAAATTTGGAAGGGTTCAGGATAAAGAAATTTAATAAGCAGAGTAGTTATTGCACTGTATAATACTTTAAATCTGCAATGTAAATAATTGGGTGAATATTCAATATATATTCTATAACTAACTGGATCCAGGCATAGCATGTGACTAAGCCTAATACAGAAAATCCTTTTCATATAAGACAAAGAAAGCAATGAAAAGACTGTCCCAATGCAATCTGTGTAAATAATTCTCATGATGTTTTACAATATTTCCAGAGACAGTTATTATTGGTTTGCACCACTATGGGGTTTTTATTCTAAAACAAAAGCATTCCCACCCACCAAAGCCTCAGAAATACAGTGCATATGTTCTACAATTGGGTTGTACTTTGTAATATATATTTGGTAAAGGGTAATTACTTTTCCAGAAGAAGATAAGCCAAGGTGCTGATGAGATAACCTTAATGTGCTTATTACAAAAGCAAGAGTAACAAAAAGTAATTTTTAATTTTAGAAGTAAATTCTCCTACCAGATAAAAATATTACTTCAAGTACTGAGCTTGTCATTCAAGATGAAATCATGCTATTCCAAAAGTCTTGCAATATTTGAAGGTTTGCATTCATTTCTCTTTAAGTTCTCCTATAAGAAATGGAAAGAAGAAGTTTTTACTTTATTATTTATGCACTGCAGCAACTGTCTAAATGACCTTAATGCTGAGCATTTGGTCCATGCTTTTGTGACTTAAAGAGTAAACTAATTGCGGTGCTTTATCTGTCAGGCTTCAAGGGAATCTACTTGTTGTCTTCAGTCTATTAAAAATGGTGCTGCTCAGATTGACAAACTAAACAATGGGTTGTATTATGCTTTCCTGTCATTGCTTGGGTTATTGTAAAATTTTAAAATCCTTACATGGTCTCAGTTCTTTCCTTCTTACTGAAAGCTAGCCCATCCCTTAGATCCCATCATATAGCTTGTGCTCATCAACCAATGATCTGTGTTAATTCCTTAGGGTAAGGTGTGGCATGGTATTTACCAGAAGTAGTTTTCACCAAGTAAATTCATGGTTTGTACCACCCTGGGAAAAACTAGTTTGTCCCAGCTTAAGGCATTTTCTATTTTGAAAACTGTTTCATTGTACTCTTAGTTTTAGTTATAGAGTCAAATTGTGGTTATATAAGACATTTGATTCATAGATTAATGTAGGGTTGTACAAATAAAAAATAAAAATTCAGTGGGCATAATACTAATATACATAATTATAATATTGAATATTGGAACGTCTGTATACATTTTGATTTGGTATTTTCTCAAGGAAGATATACATGTCTTGTCTCATATTTCTGTTTTCAATATTATACAGACAAAAGACAAAAACCATTTGGTTATATGAAAACGACAATATGCTAAATTGTAAGCTTGAAGCAGTAAGATATCAGAAGCATGCAGAGCTGTAGACTACCAGTCCTGGTCCATTTGGCCATGTAGCATTCTGTGGCAGAAGATCAACTTTGATGTAGTAGATAGACCGAGCCTATTCCTCAGTTCTGAATGGCTGTATCCAAAGTTTGAAAAGATTCCTTCTATGCTTGATGGACATTGATGCAATTAGTTTTCCCAGTTTCCTGGTTCAATCTGGGTTTAAGCCACTGTTTACTAGCACTCTGCCCTAAGCTAGTTTTTCCCAGGAAATTGCCTAGGGTCAAACTTAAATTTTCTCTGGGATAGGTAATGAAACTCGAATATATTTTATGTATTATATTAGAGTATACTTTATATATTATGGCTCTAACCTCTGAACACTTTTAAAATTAGCTTTTCATAATTAGGTGTAGAAATATATATATTGTTGCTGGTGGAACTGTGTGTTAATTTGCTTCAATTCAGCAAGCTGGGCCTCTTTTGAATGGCAGTTTATGAAATACAGTTGTTTATTATTATATTACTGAACTGATGATAAGAAAGGCTCACCATCTGATACTTGTGGCACAGAAACTGATTGCTATTTCATGCTTCAGGGCATCAACTCACTGCAGAGGTTATGATAGAATTCATCCCTCCTCTCACGTACAGCATCATACTATTCGCTAGGTATATTATGGAAGATTTTACCTTCCTTTGAAACAATTAGGTATTGGCACCTAAGGCCTCAGATCAGCAAAAAACGTAAGCATATGCTTAACTTTAAGAACATAGTAAAGAGCCACTGAAGTCAATAGCAACAAAGAGTCCAATACATCTGTTAGTCTATAAAGTGCCACAGGACTCTCTGTTGCTGTTTACAGATCCAGACTAACATGGCTCCCCCTCTGATACTGAAGTCAATGGAACTTAGCTTGACAGTGCTTTTCTGAATTGGGGCCTAAAACCTAAAGCCCCTATCAGGTACTGGCCAGTGCTAGAGACCAATGGCCTGATCCAGAATGGCAAACTCTACGGTTTCTATGTTATTGTTGGGCTCATATTTCCTTCATCCCCAATGAGACTGAGTAGCTGGAGTCTTAGGCATGGAGAGGCCAAAGATCTGAGCCCTTTGTATGAGATGCTGAATTCCTTTTGAACCTAGTGTGAGATGAATGTGCTCAGCATATCTCAGAATCAGATGCATAATGGCCATGAGCAAACTGATGCTTGAGAGATGTGTACTAGCCATTCAATACCATTTGTCTCTATTCCTTAGGCAAGAGAGAGACAGCCCTGCAGAATTTCTGAGGAGGTATAAAGTTCACCCTGGGAAAGGACAGGGGCACCTTAACAGTAAAAGCAGCCAGAACACAATTTATTTTCAGATGAGACTGAGGAGTATGAGGTAGCAGCCTCTGCATGTCTGGCAGACCAGTTATCTAACACTTCACTGGAACATCCTGACCTGTGCCTCTTGGAAACCAGATCAAGAACAGATGGTAACAGAGCTGTGTGCGCTGCCAAGATGAACAAAATAGTTTTTTAGATGCTTGCACACACAAACACACATACTAAAATGCATGCACATTTACTGGAATTGCATGGGCAATCAGTCAGTCATCTAAAGGTCATTCGTTGGGCAAATGTACCAGTGAGATATGTATTTTAGACATACAAACATGCACACATTTTTATGTGTATTTGCATGTGTAGGAGCGTGAAAACCTGGCCTATTCACTTGTGCACCTTAGTAAATTTTGGCTACAAATAACTGAAAGCTGATCACAGATCCAATGTGCTTGAACAGTGGCAAGTAAACTCTGTGCTGTTTTATTCATTCTCTAGTTTCCACAACTCTGCCTCATTCATTTTCTTGATGTTTTTTCTTTTCTTTGTTTTATTGAAGACTTTAAGGCTTCAGAGTAGTGTTGATAGCCAGAGGCTTTAGAAATTAATTAAAAATAAGAGAAAATATTAAAGCCTAACATTGTGGGAACATTTTTTCCCTCCAAACATATACATTTTACTGTTTGAACCAGAAGGTGTACTGGAATATTATTAGCCATGTCTGTTGCTCAGTGAAACATTACATGCGTACACACAGGGCAGCCACCAGATAAAGTGAGCTTTGGTGCCTAAGGGGTCAGAATCAGCACAGAGCATAATCAGCATTTTCTTTTCTTTTTTTATGGATGCAAGAGACAGTGTATTTGGAGATGTTTGTGTGGGAGGGAGAGGAGGGGAGGGAGTGCAAATATAAGAGGCTGATGAGAGGGTAGCACTGGCTTTAGGGGAAGAGGATGTGTGTATTCGGAAGAAGGAAAGAGTGCATGAGGGGATGGAAAGACTGTATTTTAAGGGGTATGGGAGGACAAAGAAAGAAACTGAGATCAAGTGAGTGAAGGAGACACTGAAGGGAAGGGAATGATTGAATCATTGGGGAAGAGAGAACACAATGCAGGGGAAAGAAAGAGGAATAGAAATAAGGAAGGTAGAAGGAGAGAGAAAGAAATAGAACCAACACTAAAATATGGAGGAAAAGATGAGCCAAGATAAACAACAGAAGGATAGAAAAATATGGAGTGAAGGGGAAAGGGGCAGAAAAAAATAAAATATAAAATAACTTGTTTCTCTGACTCAAAGAATCCACTAAATGGCAAGTGTTTTAAAATAGATGGGAGAGGTACTCCGTAACAATATAGCCACTCTCCACCAAACCCTGGCTGCCTCCTGCACCCCCGGAATCTTAATATAAAAAATCTTGATATCAAAATATCAAAAGATATTTTCCAGGCCACTTGCACCTGCCAGTACAGTCCCATATTCATTTCCTATTTATTGTATTTCTTTAGATTTATAAGAGATGTCTGCTATTCAACAGATGCCCATCTGGGTACCTTTGTAACAAAGTTACAATCTCATCAATATCATAAGCATCATAACAACAACAATGGACTGATGACTACACTATGAACGCCTCACTCCTATAATGTTCTATAGGGCAACTAAAGCTACAAAGGAACATAAACATTCCCACACTCTTTCAGGAAACTTTATAGAGCTCATCACAGAAAGCACCTTCACAGCTGCCCATTCCTACTTCTCATGTAGGGCAACAGCTCAAGCACCTCTGTCAATGGCAGCGTGGCACAAGCAGAGATGTTGTCTCTTGCTTAACTAAGTTCAACCCACATTCTGCAGCAGCAGCAATTTCCCAGTGGTCTCAAGATGTAACATCATGCAGAATTACTTTACATTACTTACATCCCTCATTCATGCAGTGCACATGGACTTCTGATTTGTGGATGTCTCAGGTCTTCCTCACTCTCTTTGGCATTTGGGGATTTTAGTTCATATCCTATTGCTTTAAGCCATCAAAACTCACTCTTTTTTCATCCATGCATGTTGGGCAAGGGCTGCCTTAGGTTCTCCAGTTTTAAATCTCTTGCACATTCACTAAAATCAGCTTTTGATGTTCAGCCATTTGGTCTTTTGGATGTTTTTCCTCATTAACACAGAATTTCAGAATCCCCTGGTGAATAATTAGCTAGGGTCGTATCCTTAACTCTCACATATACATTTTTAATTTGACATTTAAATGAACACTGCATTATTGTGGCTCCCCTCAAAAGTGACATACAATACCCCGTGGGAGTTACACAGGAATACGAGCACAGAACTTCCGTTTTTTAGGTACACTGCACAAAACTGCTAAGTTACTTAGGGAATTAATCCTATTGCACTGCTCAAGAAAAAGCCAATTGAAAACGGGCCCAAAAATAAACCAAAAAGAGGGGAGCTGTCACAAAGAAGCAAACAACAGTTACTCAAAATAATATTTTCTAAACTGGGGATGCCTATGGGTTGATGCACTTTGCATGACTAGCTGTTATGCAGCTAATATCCCAAACTGACACTGACTCTGGAAGCATTTAAGGTTATATCGTCACTTGAATGAAGAATTTGTCAGCAATTTCTCAAGCGTACTGTGTGACGTCACCTCCCTCAACATCAGATTTATTTCCTTGTTCGACCAATTCCATAAACCTACTTATTATGGTCAAAGCAAACAAAACCCCACTTGGTACTTCTTTTATTTCCATCTTACAATAGTATCTCAGAGGAGTGATGAAGTACCAAATTTTAGCTCAAGCCCACAGCTTCAGATCATGTTTTAACTATTTTGGTGGGGGGGAGCACAAGATTCAGACAAAAAAGGTCAGGCACTAAGGGTTATGCACAACTGTGCATCTCATTTGTGCGTGCAGCTCACATAGGTGTGGATGTGCTCATTCAAACATTCATTTAAATGCAGAAGTGGTTATTTGCATACACAAATTCTATACTTTAGCCTGTAACACTATTACTTCGTAACAGTAATTTTACAATGAGTAATGTGCAATCTTTACATAGTGCCAACTATACTGGACACTAGGTGACTATTATTAGCCTTATTACACAAAAGGGTAAATTATGGCAGAGGGGTTAAATAATTTGCCCAGGATCACAAAGCAAGTCACCATCAGAACACACGAGTTCCTGACTCCCCAACCTGTGCTCAGACCCTCCATCCACACAGCCTCTCTCATATGAAGTGTAGGGAAATACCGCAACATCACAGTTTGGCAAATGTTAAATATTTAAAGGTGGCTCCTGTACGTCATCAAAAGAAGGTGCCCCACCAGGCCAAATCTGAAGTCCAGGCTCAAGCATGTGCTCACTACAGCCCCATAAAATCTTACAATTTTGCTTAATGATGGTTACATAGTCATGTACTCAATGACGTCCCCACTAGGGATTTACAATACAACAAAGCCATGTGAGCATCTGCTCCTACTCTCTTTCCACAGCTATGACATGTCTACTTTATATGACATCTTCTGTGAAGGGTATGGCACACTGACCAGTAACCCCCGCTGCACCCAGTGTAATGTTTTCTGCTCTGCTCCCTTTGCCCAGTATCTTCAGAGGAAGCTGTATGGCCACTCCATCATCATTCTTTTGGGGGACCCCCTTGCTAGGCCTGCTGATCCCCAAATCTGGGAAAGGTTTTCTGGGAAAGGAGCTGGCACTTCCTTCAGACTGAGCCCCCCATCCCCTGCGTGTAGTTTGGGAAACCCCAGGGGATGTTGGAGCAGGAACCTCTCAAGAGCTAGACTCAGGTTAGCCAGAGGCTGTACCATACTCCTTCAGCCAATATCTGAGAACCTTTTCTAAAAGTAATGGGACAGGCCTCCCTCTGAAGACAGCAGATAGAGGGAGCAACTGTCCAATATGAGTGAAGATCTCAGGAGTGCCCACAATCCAGGTGCATAGGGAAGTTTTCAGAAGAAAAGTATTCTGGGTGGGAGTGTGAGGGCGCAAAGATTCATAACCTTTTGGCAAACCCACTTGAAACACTGGGTTCCCAATGACACCCAGCTCTCTCTATTTTTGGTTCCTTTGCAAACCACTTCCACAACCAGAGCACTGTGCTGAACCATTCTCGAGGCTCTGAAGCAAGACAATTGCAAAACAACTTCAGCACATGTGCGCACACACAGGTGAGAATAATGTGAGAAAGGTTTTGAGTATTAAGACATCAGGATTAGTGCAACAAACTAGACCTGTGTAAAATTAACACTTTGGATATACTTTTAGGGATAACAATTAACTCTGATCATAATGACTGACAAAATCATTAATGAATACATTAAAAAGAGAGAGGGGCTCACTCCCTCCTTCCAATTAAAGTCTTTAAAGAATAATTCCAGTTGCTTGCAGAGAATACATGTTGCCATGGTGATTGGTATAAGTCTAGAATGAACTTCCCTTTGGTTGTGGTGGCTGCATCTTTGTGTACACAACCAGTAAACTGCTTCTTTGCATTTCATTTCTAGCCCTGAAATTACCTGACTCAAGCACTCTAATGACAACTCTGATATGGTAACTGAAGTGTTAGAAAGTACGGAGCACTACAGGGTGACAGTGTCATTCTGTTCCCCAAATAAAGGACCTTCTTCAGCCAGGAATTATTTGTATAATGAACGTTACCTTCTCCATCAGGGAACTGTGTATTTGAAATATTAATGAACATTCTTGATATTATGCAGGCAGAATCTAAAATTGATTCTAACAGGAGAGGGAGCTCTCACTACACCAACTAAGAAGGAGGGGAAGCTTTGGGAGAGCACCCTTTCTCTAAGCCAGGGAGTGGAGGCAGAGCTGTGTTCCTCCAGCTCCCCCTTTGCCATAGACCGGCAGGGCCGGCTCTACCATTTTTGCTGCCCCAAGCAAAAAAAAAAGCCACTCGGACTGCTGAAGCAAGGAAAAAAAAAAAAGCGCTCGGACTGTGCCGCCCCCAAAATGGACAGAATGCCACCCCTTAGCATGTGCCGCCCCAGGCACGTGCTTCCTCCACTGGTGCCTGGAGCTGGCCCCGTAGACCGGGACTTAGGCAGTGAGGTCTAGTGGTTACAGCAGGAGTCAGGAACCAGAGTTCAGCGATGGAGACAGTCAGGAGTAAAGCCACGGGTCAGAACTAGAGTCAGAGTCAGGAATCGAGCCAGGGTCAGAGCCAGCCGTGGGGTATAGAAGCAGGGATCTGGAACAAGGCAGGAATCAGGGACAATACAGGGCCCAGGAGAAGGCAAGGTCCAATGTAGCAGCCACCCAGGGATTCAGCTAATTGCTCAGACAACTTCCTGTGCCTCCTCCTGGCTTAATTAGTGAATCTGAGCCAATCAGAGAGGCCACGTTTCCTCCAATTCGGAGCTTCATGGTGGTGTGTATGATGAACTAGGGTTCACCAGCCCACCCTCCCTGCTAGTCCTGGCAAGCTGCTGGGTGATAGCTGTGGTCTGAGGACTTCCTGGGGATCTGTGAAGGAGGGTTCGAGACCCATGATCCCTCATACTCTTATTTTAACCCTTATATGCAGGGTTTTAAGTGAGCGTGGGGGTGGTATTATCCCAACAATTGCACTCCCTCTGCAAAAAAACCCAGGATTCCCATTTGCTATAGCCACGCTTTCTCTCTCTCTTTTTCTCCAATTCTTCTACCTCCTCCTTGCTTCAGTGAGAGAGAGAGCGCGCATCATTCTGCTAGATGAAAGATTTCCCGCTGCTCCCCTCTCCCCCCGTCTTCTTATTGCTGGAATGGGGTAAGAAGGGCTCTCCACTCTCACTGTTGAGTGCAGGGATATAGGAGATCTCCATACTTTGTGCCTCCTCACAAGAGTGTCTCTTCTCTCTTGATTTACTCCTTTTTTATTTCTTGAATTTTCTCTTTTTTTGTTTTTATTCGCGAAAAGGGAATTCAATCAAAACCCCCGCATCCTGCCTTAACTTTACAATTGAGCATTTAAATGCCCAGATCAGGACACTCAAAACAGTGGTTTCTACAGTAAATCAGCCAAACATGTAGTAAGGCATTAAAACTTAATGGCACATACCAATATACAAAGCAAGGTGTGAGAATCGTGGTTATTATGGTAAGCATCACTTTGAATGTCCTGACTTTTTTTGTGTTTAAATTTTCAACCATAGCTTTACATTGGCTCAGCTTTCTTCATCGATCTTTATAACATGAAATAAAATATCATTTCTAAACTGCTATGGTCTGACATTTGAAATGTTCTCATTTTAAGCATATGCACACACACCTGAAAATGCAAGCATTTCTCTTGCTGAACGAGTAGCGAACTGAGGCAGAACTGAATGCAAAGATGGATGCTAAGCTGGACTAATCAGGTGCAACCATAAATATAGAACAGCTATGATTTCAGAACTGCTGTAACATTGTCTTGCTATGCACTTCGTACATCAAATATAAACAATATGCACAGGCAGCACTCAAAGTGTTGGATTCTAATACCCCTTAATGTCAATCTGAATGCCAATGTTTATCGCAAGCATAACCAGCTTTGCTCCTGATCTTACAAATCACGATTAGTGATCCTGTCAAAAATATATGCATTGTTAATAAAAGCCACATCTACCTCCCATAAAAGGACTGCAGGTTTGTTTTTGCTTCATATGTCATTCATATGTTCAATATTAATTGTACAGTGCTGCCAGAATATGAATGCAATCAACTAGCTTTTGAAAAAATCCCCATGTAATTTGAAAGCAAACGATAGGATGTTTTTATCCAATATTTCCTTAATTTGTGAAACCTTGGTGTTCTGCTGCTGAAGAAATTAAATAACTGCTCTGATACCAATAAAGGAAGATACAATAAAGAATTAAGATGACAAATCCAGGGCAAAGGCTTTCACAAAAATTGCCTGCAAAATGCTATTTATAACAGATCTTGACTCAGTGTAATGCTGGCAAATTAGCAATATACAGTAATTCAGTCTCCATTATATAGAGCTACTTCATAGGAAAGAGTACAAAAACTGACAGTGAATTCTACAATATGGTACAACTTTGGTGTCATCCAGGGGACATGATCTTTTCTAAAAACAAACCAAAGCTGAACAGCTGGGAATTAACCTTGTCAGAAAAAAAACAGTGTAAATTGCACCATTTTCTCAGACACTGAGCCCCGGTGCCCCGAAAGTGTGCCCTTAGAGCCCTTCATTGCCCACTGGCAAAAGGCTCACTGCCATGTAACAGCAACTCTTATCAAGCCTGACCAACTCTCTAAACCTAACACATTGCTGTCAGGGTATTTATCTATAAAGAATGTCGTGTAGGGTATCAAGTGAAAATGAATGGCATGCCAGTCATCATGGGTGTTGCATGATGTATGCCCATGTGTTAATTGAAAAGTTGTCTGTGTCTACTAAAAACATGTTTAAAAGCATGTAACAAAGCAAGGTGGATTACAAGCCTTCCCCAGTCAAAGGAATGTTGACTTACCTGTTCACCTAGGTCCCTGTTGAGAATCTAATATCATGAAACCAACACAAAGGATACTTCATTTGCATTTTAACGCAACAGAAAAAGCAAGTTATCAGGAGGATTAAAAACACAGAATGGTGTCAGCTCCCTACAACACAAACAGCAGGGGAAAAGAACTTTATTTGGGGATATACTTCAGAAGAGTGCATTTCAACGGTTTACTGGACTATAAGAAGGGGAGATAACTCCTTTGTTATCTATCAGGGAACAAAAAGAGGACAGCGCTCTTTGTCTCTTTGAATGGTGAATACCTTACCATGGGGTGAATGATACTCCAAGGTTTCTTTAGGTAAGAAACTTACCTTAGTCAAGGAGTGTAGCCTGTTGAGTTACGTTTTAGTCACAAGGAAGCACCATTATACTTTTGTGTTTTATTTGTGACCATTTTCTTTTTCCATTGTCTCTGCTTAGTATCACTTAAATCTCTGTTCTTTATTAATAAACGTATTCGTATTTTAAATCTCAGTGCTGTTCAAGTAAAGTGAGGTGTGCATCCTCTGCTGAGCCGACAGGCTGGTGTGCATTCTGTCTCTTTAGAGACAGCAGACTTGCTAATTTGTGTGAGAGCAGTGTCAGGGGCTGGATGTTGCAGGGAGACACTTCTGGAGAGTCTGGGTTAACCTGCAAGGCAAAGTTAAGACTGGCAGAATCCTGAGGAATCCGTGGGGCTGCCTAACAAGGAGTTGTCACTCAGGGTATGTCTATACTGCAATAAAAACCCCATAGCACTGGGTCTCAGAGCCCAGATCAGGGCTCAGGCTGCGGGACTAAAAACAACAGTGTAGACATTTGGGCTCAGGCTGGAGCCCAGGCTCTGAGACTCACGTTTCAGTCTGAGCCCAAATGTCTACACTGCAATTTTATAGCCCCGCAACCCAAGCTCAATGAGCCTGAGTCAACCAATCTGAGCTGCCACAGCCATGCTGCAGGTCTTCTGTTGCAGTGTAGACATACCCTCAATTTAGCAGAAACCCCTCTGTTTAAGTCAAACCTGCCAAATTCCACACAAAAAACAGCTAGGGGCAGGGGAATAATTATATGTAGCCCAGTGGTTAGGGCACTCACTCATCATGTAGCAGCCCCTGGTCCAATTCCCCCCTCTGCTTTATGAGGAGAAGGGATCTGGAGAGGGATCTCTCAGCTGAGTGCCCAAACCACTGGGCAAAAGTCATTCCCTCTCTGACTCAATAAAAATGTAATTATCTAATACAAAGTGGAATGGCTTCAACTACAGAGACAGAGAGACCCACATCAGAACATCCTATGACTTTTTCCTTTGTGGTTGTGGGCCTGAATGTCCATGTTGCAGTGCAGATTACAGGCCTTTCTCATAATCGAGGAGGAATATGTGCTAGGTAGAGGTGGAAGTTGAGAGGCCAATTCCTATCTAAGAGCTAGACTGTGTCGAATCTCTGCATGGGACTGTGGAGTGGGGTGGGTGGTGGTTAATAAGGTGTAAAGAGTGACTTGCCACAACTACAGTGCTTGCACTCACTCGGTAAAAGTCACTCTTGTCCAGAGAACCTGCATGAAGCCTAGTCACCACCGAAGAGGCCTATATGGGACTTCAGTGATGCAAAAGGCTTGGGATGGGGAGCAGAAAGGAGTGTATTGTACCCAGAGAGTGCAAGGACTGGTTCCTGCGGAGTGCTGTTGTCATACTGGAAGGGGCAGGGAGGAGGCAGGGGCAAAGGCAGAGTGGGCTGGCTGCAAAGCGGAGTGCTCACTGCACCCTATTAAGCTGTGCACCTGGGAATTCAGAGAGAAAGAGTGCCACCCCGAGCTCCCCGCTGAGCCAATGCCTAATAAGCACCAAAGAGCCCTAAATGAAACAAGCTTCATTTCTCCCTCACTCATTTTAAAGGTTATATTGACCTTTAAAAACTAGGTACAGCAATTTTGGTTTTGCAAAAGATTATTTTATGTAGGGGAAAGAAATCAAGAAAAAATGTATATTGTGATCTTTATGAAGTGTAAAGATTAATGAAGTTATTCTTAGAATAGCCGTTTTCTTCCATGTGTGTTAAATGTCATTTAAAGTTCATTTGTATGGAATATGCAGCATTTCACTTCTAGGTTCAAATCTACCACAGGCTGGTAGCGACTGCCTTTAAGAGACTGCTGTTAGCCTCCATCCAATTCCCACTACAAAACAGTCCATATCACATAGAACTACCACCGCAACTAGCATTAATTTGCATCCTTAGCAAAAGGACAGAATGGAAAATATACTACCCTGTCTTTCCTGCAGATGTCCCCTTCCAGGTCAGTGCTGAGGGCAGAATGCAGAGGGGAATCTTGGACTGTCATCACTCATACAGTTTCTATTCTGTCATCCACCTTTATCTGAAAGTGGGTACAAATAAATGACTAGTAAAGGTGCACATTCAAAGCCAAATTTATAAAATAGTAAAAGGGCACACTACATCCGAGCCAAAGCAAACACTGCATCTACGGAGCAGCTTTCCAATGTCCAGGAGAGATGGATTTAGCACTCAGGAAGATCTCCTTTGTCAAATCTGAGCAGGAGTACTTGTGGCACCTTAGAGACTAACAAATTTATTTGAGCATAAGCTTTCGTGGGCTACAGCCCATTCCTTCGGATGCATAGAATGGAACATATATTGAGGAGATATATATACACATACAGAGAGCATGAAAAGGTGGGAGTTGTCTTACCAACTCTGAGAGGCCAATTAAGTAAGAGAAAAAACTTTTGAAGTGATAGTCAACATAGCTCAGTACAGAGAGTTTGATAAGAAGTGTGAGAATATAGACTAACACGGCTGCTACTCTGAAACCTGTCATTATGCAAGGCACTGCATTTAGCTGTATGGAGTGGAAATCCATCAACTTCATGAAAAAACTCGTACAGATACAGATAGATATCATCTTCCTTTCCAAATGCAAACAGATGGACATCATACCAAAAGGACTAAAGGTAAAAAATCCATTACAATCTACATATCACACAGACTATGCTGAGAGACTGTGTCACACACTCTCAAAGAAACTGTGAAACCACCTGATCAGCATCCTATACAACAAACAGGGAAAGATTAAGAATGAGCTCTCAAAACTGGATACTCTCATAAAAAAACAACCTTCCACACAAACTTCCTCATGGATAGACTTTACAAAAACTAGACAAGCCATTTACAACACAAACTTTGCCTCTCTACAAAGGAAAAAGGACACTAAACTATCTAAACTGCTACATGCCAGAAGGAGCCACAACAGTAGTTCCCTTAACCCACCCAACATTGTTAATCTTTCCAGCTATACTCTTGGCCCAGCAGAAGAGTCTGTCCTATCTCGGGGCCTCTCCTTTTGTCCCTCCAGACCCACGAACATGATACAGTTCTGCAGTGACCTAGAATCCTACTTTCGACGTCTCCGACTCAAAGAATATTTTCAACATACCTCTGAACAGCATACTAACCCACAGAATCCTCCCAACCAGCACTACAAAAAAAAGGATTCTGCGTGGACTCCTCCGGATGGTCGAAACAACAGACTGGATTTCTACATAGATTGCTTCCGTCAACGTGCAAAGGCTGAAATTGTGGAAAAGCAACATCACTTGCACCATAACCTCAGCCATGCTGAACACAACGCCATCTACAGCCTCAGGAACAACTCTGACATCATAATCAAAAAGGCTGACAAAGGAGGTGCTGTCATCATCATGAATAAATTGGAATATGACCAAGAGGCCGCTAGACAGCTCTCCAACACCACATTCTACAGGCCATTATCCTCTGATCCCACTGAGGATTACCTAAAGAAACTACACCAACTGCTAAAAAAACCTCTCTGACAAAGCACAGGAACAAATCTGTACAGACACATGCCTAGAACCCAGACCAGGGGTATTCTATTTGCTACCCAAGATCTATAAACCTGGAAATCCTGGATGCCCCATCATCTCAAGCATTGGCACCCTAAAATCAGGATTGTCTGGCTATGTGGCCCTACACTACCAGCACTACCAGCTATCTTCGAGACACCACTGACTTCCTGAGGAAACTACAATCCATCGGTGGTCTTCCAGAAAACACTATCTTGGCCACTATGGATGTAGAAGCCCTCTACACCAATATTCCACTCAAAGATGGACTACATGCTATCAGGAACAGTATCCCCGATAATGTCACAGCTAACCTGGTGGCTGAACTTTGTGACTTTGTCCTCACCCACAACTATTTCACATTTGGGGACAATATATACCTTCAAGTCAGTGGCACTGCTATGGGTACCCGCATGGCCCCACAGTATGCCAACATTTTTATGACTGACTTAGAACAACGCTTCCTTAGCTCTCGTCCCCTAACGCCCCTATTCTACTTGTGCTACATTGATGACATCTTCATCATCTGGACCCATGGAAAAGAAGCCCTTGAGGAATTCCACCATGATTTCAATAATGTCCATCCCCCATCAACCTCAGCCTAGATCAATCCACACAAGCGGTCCATTTCCTGGACACTACTGTGCTAATAAGCGATGGTCACATAAATACCACCCTATACCGGAAACGTACTGACCGCTATACTTACCTACATGCCTCCAGCTTCCATCCAGGACACACCACACGATCCATTGTCTACAGCCAAGCTCTAAGATACAACCGCATTTGCTCCAATCCCTCAGACAGAGACAAGCACCTACAAGATCTCTATCAAGCATTCTTAAAACTACAATACCCACCTGCTGAAGTGAAAAAACAGATTGACAGAGCCAGACGAGTACCCAGAAGTCACCTCCTACAAGACAGGCCCAACAAAGAAAATAACAGAACACCACTAGCTGTCACCTTCAGCCCCCAACTAAAACCTCTCCAGCGCATCATCAAAGATATACAACCTATCCTGCAAGATGATCCCTCACTCTCACAGATCTTGGGAGACAGACCTGTCCTCACTTACAGACAACCCCCCAACCTGAAGCAAATATTCACCAGCAACCACACACCACTGAACAAAAACACTGACCCAGGAACCTATCCTTGCAACAAAGGCCGATGCCAACTCTGTCCACATATCTATTCAAGTGACATCATCATAGGACCTAATCACATCAGCCATGCCATCAGGGGCTCGTTCACCTGCACATCTACCAATGTGATATATGCCATCATGTGCCAGCAATGCCCCTCTGCCATGTACATTGGCCAAACCGGAGAGTCTCTACGCAAAAGAATAAATGGACACAAATCTGACATCAGGAATCATAACATTCAAAAACCAGTAGAACACTTTAACCTGTCTAGTCACTCAATAACAGACCTGAGGGTGGCAATTTTGCAACAGAAAAGCTTCAAAAACAGACTCCAATGAGAAACTGCTGAACTTCAATTGATATGCAAACTAGATACAATCAACTTAGGCTTGAATAGAGACTGGGAATGGCTGAGCCATTACAAACATTGAATCTATCTCCCCATGTAAGTATTCTCACACTTCTTATCAAACTCTCTGTACTGAGCTATCTTGATTATCACTTCAAAAGTTTTTTCTCTTACTTAATTGGCCTCTCAGAGTTGGTAAGTCAACTCCCACCTTTTCATGCTCTCTGTATGTGTATATATATCTCCTCAATATATGTTAATTCTATGCATCCGAAGAAGTGGGCTGTAGCCCACGAAAGCTTATGCTCAAATAAATTTGTTAGTCTCTAAGGTGCCACAAGTACTCCTGTTCTTTTTGCGGATACAGACTAACACGTCTGCTACTCTGAAATTTGTCAAATCTCTGATTTATCCATTCCAATAAGCTTCTTTAGTACACAAAGATACACAGTCTCTTGCAGGGAGCGAATGCCCTTTTCTAAAAAGAGTAGTTGAGTTCAGAAAATGTAAGTTGGAAAGTTTTTAAAAATCTTATTGAGTTTGAGGCAGCTGGCGTATCATACTTCTCAATCATCTTATGGATCTGCCCCATGGCCAGACACCAAACTTTCACTCTGAAGGACCACCAAGACCTGTTGCTGATGAAGCAATTGATATTATTTTCAATGTTTTGCATTCATGCCCAGATACTGAGTGATGAGGGCACAATATTAGACCAATCCATGCCCCTGCCTCCATCAACTGAAGACAGACTCTCAGCCAAGGAAAAGAACCAACAATTCCCAGTCTCAGCCAGCAACAAACCCATCAACTGGCTAACATCCAAATTAAGCACATGTGCCTTGTGCCACATCCTGAAGGTAGGTAAACTCTGCCTTTCTCAGACCTTAAGGAGGAATTAATTCCAAAGATGGAGGCTCTGCACTCAGAATGTCCTTCTACAAAGAAAGAGAAAAAGTAGAGCAGCATTTGTCTATCTAAAACTGGGGGGAGAGTCTGACTTTATTTGATGACATAAAAGCATACAGTAAAGGAAACAGAGTGAATGGTAGTTTCCACATGAGCACCTGCCCTTTTCCCTACTTTAACACAAAAGATCTAGTTACTCCCTCTGTAGGCACATGCATTTTAGAGGTTATAAAGTGATTTGATCAGTCAGCTGTGAGCTGATCAAATAACTTCATTGAAGTTCTCTAATTTCCTGTTTATCTGGTTAGACAGAGGTCTGAAAAGACACTTGAAATGCATGGATCATCACCTAGTATCACAAAACACTCTTTTAGTTCACCATATTGCAATGAAAAACTATATAAGGAGCCTTATTCATAACCCTTTTGTGTGTTCTTATTAGCTACTAAATTATACTAGTGATTTGGACCAACTTAATAAAGATACCCTACCAGAACTACCCATAGAGAACCAAACTTGGAAACATCTATTTCTGAGGTGTATTCTGAAATAACACGGACATTTTTCTTTTTAACATACTTGTACAGACCCATCCACTATCCTAACCTTTAAAAACTCAGAAATCCTTTACATAGCAGAAATGTATGGGAAATATTTTTTTCCACAAACCCCCCCCCCCAAAAAAATACAGTAGATTAAGGGCCAAATCAGAAGAGCTGTCAAAGGCAGGTGCAAATGGACAAAAACAGAGGGCAGCATTATCACCACTCCCTTTGGGGATTCCAAAGAGAGGGGGAACACGTTTAACCTCTGCAGGAGTTTTGTGAGCAGGGTCAACTGGGGGAAGCACTGAATCAATACACTTCTTAGTCACACTGGCCACAGTTCATTCCTGAGCCATCCACTTTTTGATTTTTTGATCATTGCTGTCCCTATAGCCTTCCCTACCCCCAACAAAACTGCAGTCACTTTCTACTGCCACTAATTTGTTCCCTGGTTAGTTATCAGCCACAGGGGGGGTTTACATTGGATTAAGTCCTGGGTGAGTCTGGCCTGCATCTGATTTGTATTAAATGTTTCATCCAGGTGTATTTTGGAGTGAACGTGGAAACATGTTGAATTCTGTACCTAAGATGTCCGAGTTACTTAATCAAGTTTTTCCTTACAGATTCAATTATGTTTCCTCAACAAAATAATACCTCTAAATTCTTAAGGATGGTTATCAAAAACTAAGAATCATAGGCTAGGAAATAGGCCAAATTCAGCTGTACCATAAATGGGAGCAATTCCTGTTGAACCAACGGGAAGTCATACTCAGCTATAGCAGGGATGAAGTTGTGCCCATAGTGTGTTCTTTATATTGCACAAACATGGCCCAAATTAATCAGAGTAATTCCACTGATGTGCTATTTAGAAATGAAGATGCTGCTTAAATGGCCAAAATCAAACTAGATAATTAAGGCAAACCTGATTATTCCAACCTCAGTCCAAAGTTCCATTGTGAGAGTTAATAGATGCTAGGAAGGTGGCTTAGCAAGCTAGCCTTATTTCTCTATTTACATCACCATTTAAATGTTTAATCCTTTTCTAATGTAACTGGTTTTTATACCTAACATCTTTATCTGACTCAACTTTCCCATTAATGTGAATTGTTTTGGATCAAATCTATTATCCTTTCAGAAAAGTTTGTGTGCTGCTATCTCTTAATTCCAGATGAAAAGAAGTCCTCCATCTGCATCCAATTATAGTAAAAACAGAGCTACAGTACCAAGTTATCAATTAGCTGTCAAGTTACAGCAGCTTCCCAAATCAACCTCTAAATCTCCAGTGATTTCTTCCTAACCACATCCGAATTTTTGCTCATTGTTGCAAAGTGCTGAATTCAATCAACCCAACACTACTCCTGGCTCCCATGCTTTAACTCAAAGATATGCACCTGCCAGCAATCGATGAAAGGACACATTGATTTTAAGGTTCTTACCACAGGAGAATCTCATGTGCAAATTTATTTATGTCACCTGAGTCACGGAATGTCAGTATCTATTACTTGTCAAGGGTAGAGATGTAGCAGCAAAAATATTGGTATATTTTCCAGAAATTCCACAACTGACAGCTATTACTAATAAGATGCACCAAACACACATCATAAATCCAGCTCACAGCTACTTACAGAGAGAAAACTAGGAAGCGTGTTCATTGTAAGTCACACACATGCAATGCCATAAAAGTTATCCTAGTTACTTTAAAGTTTGTGGGGGTTTGTGGGTGTAACTGAGAGCAGCGTTTGGCCCCAATTATTCCCATCCTGCTTTCCCTGGCCCTGTGATTCAGAAATTTTATCCCAACATCTTTCCAAAAAGCTAGTGTATATTTATAGTTAAGCTTTACATACAAAACAAGTAACTTTATTATATAATCCTTTTTCACACACACAGCTAATGTCTCAGAGGATATGGCTTAATGATTGATTAATTATTTTCACAGCACAACATTTAAGCTGATGTATGTATTGTACACAATTGTATGCATAGCTGAACATACACATTTAGTATTAGTGGATAGTCTCCACCCATTGGTTAATGATGGCTGTCAACACTGATACCAACTGAACACACTTGTGTGTCTTGCTTAAATTTGTTTGCTAAAACCCATTCAATAGAATTAGTGACCTGAGAGGAGCTCACTTTCCCCTCATTTCTCCAAACCTGAGGCTTCATACCAAACATGAAGACATCATGGTAGAAAACGATATATGTTTCATAAATTGTTAGACCGATGACCTTTAGGTGACCTATAACAGAAATGTCAAATTTCAGTTTTGTACTTTTCCTGTAATCACAAGGTCCACAAGAAATGAATGAAACAGTTTTCCAGATTCTAGTTCTAAAAGGCACATACATTTCCTGCTTTTTGTGACCTACTGAAATCAGACAAGAAAGAGTAGACTTTTTTTGTGATCTCTTCTAGAGCGTTGAAAGGTAAAACTTGGAATTTCTCTCCTTCCTTCCCTTTCAGCACCTCATAATGAATGTGAACTGGATTTCTATACTGTAGTGCGATGAGAACATGGATGTTAACTGTATTTGTTACCCCAGCCTGGGTCATTCCCTGCCACTCCCAAACCTGGAGGGTCCCCAGAAGTAATCAGGGCTCTTTGAAAGGCCAGGATCATCCACATGAAGTTCTGTAGTCTGGCCCCCACATTCCTTGGCACTCCAACAGAGCCATGCTTCCGGTGATTTCCTGGGACCTTGGGGTTGGGATGGACTGAACTGATGACATCCCAGAGAAGATAACATTGCCTCAGGGTGTTACTGTCTTTTCTTGAGAATCTCCATGCAGCCCACTGGAGGGGCGTATGTCCCTCCAACCTCCCCTCAGCCCTGCCTCCCTCTCCTTGCTTGGACTCCAGATCCATGGATACCTTCCTCAGGGTTTTGAGGAAGTCTTGTAAGGTGCCACAGAATCCCTCCTTTAGAAGGAGGGTTGCATACACAGTGTTCATCTATGTATGGATCTAGGAAGGACAACCTGGACCCTGATACATGCATCATTATTATATTAGTCATATTTATAAATGCTATACCATAGGCCAGATGGACTTCAACGGGAACCTTGCCTTGCATGCACATCCGAGAGTACAATTTGGCCCCAAATATGTAAAAGTTTTACTTGTCAATATATTACTACACTAATGTACTATCCATACACACTCACCAACAGTGTCAGTAGACAGACAATGCTCTATATCAGTTAATTTGCTTGACTTAACTCTACAGGGATTTTAGTGTTGCCAAGTAATGGAATTTAGGTGTAACAATGGAAGATACCGCACCATGCCTATAGCATATTCAGCCCTGTAACCCGAGTCTTTTTTAATTTCCCATAATGCACTTAACTGTAACAATATCTGAACAGCCCTGTGGGGGACAGGACAGAGAGGAAACAGAATTACTTCTTTTCCCAGACTTTGAATAAAAATGTTAAATTTAACTTAGCCTTTATTTTAACGAAAAAACAGGATGACAAGCATATTAGCATAAAAGCAGGAAATTAAAAAAAGCCTTTGAAAGCCTAAATTAAAATATTTGAAAAAAGTATACATTTTAATTCATAGTATTTTCTCACTTGTAGCACTAAAATTATTTAGCTACTTTTAACACTACCATGCCAATTCCTCTATGGCTTTGTTGACAGCAAGGATGTGTTTAAGAACGTAGTCCAAAGCCCACTGAAGCCCAAAGTGTAGTTCTACTTCAAGAAGTGTCTTTTTTGGAATTCCACACTTTTTTCTTTTGGTCCATCTCAATGATTTCCAGATCAAATTTACTTAGTTTCCATATATAAAAAGATGTTTTTTCCTAACTGCCAGCCCTGCAACCTCAACCTAGGTCCTAGTTCTGAATGTCAAGCTACGTTCTTTTTCGCTTACATAGGAGTATCAGTAAAAAAATGTTTCAGCAAACCAAATTCTGTCCTCAGCTATACCTCTTCAACTCCATAGCCTTCAAGTTTTGCACTGAAATACACATGTGCACCTGCACATGTGTATTTGGCCCTGCAATTGGAACTTAGTTAACAATTTTGTTGATTATATCTAAGACCAAACAGAGCCCAAATCACTCTTCCATTGCTGTGGTATGTCTACTATAGGGTGACCAGACAGCAAATGTGAAAAATAGGAACAGGGGATGGGGGGTAATAGGCGCCTATAGAAGGAAAAGCCCCAAATATCGGGACTGTCCTTATAAAATAGGGACATCTGGTCACCCTAGTCTACTAACAGAAGTAAAATGCAGTAAAAACTCATTTTGTCATTAAAATAAACAGATGCAATTTGGAATAAAAATGTAGAGAGCAGATCTTATGGGTAAGAAGGTGCGCTTTTTATATAGTCACATTTCAGTTCATAGCTACGCTTTCTTTCATCTATCTCCCACAGCTAGATGTACCTTTCTGATTTTCTCTAAGGCGCTCCTGACAAATTAGACAAAAAAGACCAACAGACTTGCAAAAACAAGGATTTTTTTTTTTTAAGTAACTTGACATTTAAAAATTCCCTTTTAGCTGTTTTTTGTGAGACTATTGAGTACTAAAAGTCTCTTTCATAACAATAGAACAGAATGAGTGTAAGAAAATAGTCATATGCAAGTTTTAAGATTATACAATACAAAAATACTATTTTGTTTTTATACTGTACACATCCCCATAATATTTGAGAGCCTCGTAGGCTGCTATAATTAATCCATGAACCCATATATCTTAGATTAAAAGTAAATATTCTCCAAACAATCACTTTCTGTAGCTAATGAACTGTTTACCTTAACTCTGCTTGGCTCAATGATCTCTAACAACCTCTATTGTGAACAGTTGCACAAACTTTTATTAATAATAGCACCATTAAAAAGAGAAAGGATAACCTTGTGGTTAGCACCAGATCAGGAAATAAGAGACCTGGGTTTTATAATCCATAACAATATTATCTAAATACTTATCTAACTCACAGGGGGCTTGATGATAAATCCATTTAGGTTTGTAAAATTCTCTGAGCTTCTAAGATGGAAAGTGCTATGCAAATGAAGTGTTATGTAATATAATATATAAATACTCAGATATTTACATACATTCATACACATACCTCTATATATACATACACACACACACACGCACAAACACACAGAGATATAATAGTGACACCCTAGCACTGCCTATTGTTTAGGTTGCACAGCACTTCCCATCATAATACTCTGTTTTAAGTTGATTGTAACTTTGCCAATCTTTAACTATTTGAGCTTCAATTTTTCATGTCAAGTGTCTGCCTGAGGCTAAATCTTTTGGGCGAATTTCAGCAAAAAGGCTCAGCTATTTCTCAGAAAGCAGTTAAGGAAAAAAAGTCATTTTGCCTATGTTAACAAATTCTTACAACTGTTTAAGTGAGAAGCTCTACCGTGTCCACGTGTTGGAGCAGGGATTTGGAATTTGGCAGGCAGGTTACCCTGGTGTCAGAAATGTCTCTTTTATGATCCCGGTGAGAAATCAGCCTAAATTTGGTAAGTGATGAGCCTCTGAAAGTCTCAGTTCACACGTGCTTGGGGGAATTGGGCAGCTAAATTCTCCAAAGATTCCACCTGTACTGAGCATGCTCCAGCCCAGTCTGCCATGGCTGAACAGAAGCTTTTTGTGTGTAACTGCTGTTCCCAGTTGCTGGGCACCAAGCACCGGAATGGAGAGCAGGGACACTGTCTCTCCCATGCTCTCAGTGTCCCCGTTGGCTTCTAGTCAGTGAGAAGGAGAATGCAGAGTGAGAAGAGCCAGGTCTTTAGGAGATTTTGAAGGGAGAGACTGGCGCAAGAAGCAGGCAGGTATTGGGGCATGGACATTCTTAATTCTGGCATTTCCTAACTTTTGAGTGCTTGACTTTGCAACTTTAACATTCTTTTAATGTAGTTATTGTGTGTAACATTAGCTATAGATACACACAGACAGACATACACAATCTGGATTGCAGACAGGGGTAAAATAACTTGCCCAAGATCACACAGCATGTCACTGAGTATGTCAGGAACATAACTCTGGCTTCCAGTATCATGCTCTGACAATTGCAAAAATAGGTACATACACACACACACAAACAAATTTCCTCAATTCAAAATTGATGTATACAGATATTTACAGGGATAAAGTGACATAGTTCCTTTAACTTTAATACAGTGATGACAATTCACACCAGCTGAGGATCTTCCCCCTCATATAAATATATTTTTAAAATTATGTTTAGAAATGTTCAAATCTATTGGCAAAGCTGGATAAGAAGGTATTGAATTTATTATGGACACCACTCTGCCTTCACACAGTTCTATCTCCTTTCTAACTGGGGGGAAGACAGTTCAAGAAAATAACATCTGAAGTTGTTGAGTGCCTAAAACTACAAAGTGAGACTATGAAGCTTGGTAATTGAAAGGTGTAGGAGTGAGCAGCAGTTGAAATATTGCTAACCAATAAGGTAAAAGAGTCAGCAAGGCCTGAGTCACGGCATGGTAGGCAATTAGTGTTTAACGTTAATAGGGTTTTTTCCCATTGTCTTGTTTGTTTTTTTATATTGCACATCACATTTTACACAATTAGTTCGGTCATGCTTTTTCTTCCCACACCCCCTCAAGCACCCACCATACAAAGCCTCCTGAAAAAAACATACCATTTGCTAGTAATATTTTCTAACAAAAAAGATCTTTGTTCACTAGTTTCTGCACAGTCAACTAAATCTTTACAGAAACTAAATGAAGCTACTTTCTTCCTCAAGTCTGTTTGATAAAGCTATAAAGCTACCATAGTAAATGTGAAGCCTTAAAAAATGCCAAACAATACAGTTATCTCCCACTACAACACATACACAGCAGCAGAAACACGCATCGTTTATGCATGACTCATACAGCAGTGAAGGGCTAGAGTTCAAGTGAAAGGCCTCAAGTGCCAGCCCTTTCTCAAATGAGTAGAGGAAGTCAACAGTGTCACAGCCTTGACAAAGCTGCTCGACACTCACTATGCTGCTGCTGGGCATGGGTCCCACATGACGGACCCATGTGGTCATAAGCTTCCCTTGCTCTGAGTATGCTCCAGCATTGTCTCTTTCCTTAACCTATCAGAGAATCATAGAACCAGAAGGGACTTCGAGAGATCATCTAGTCCAGTCCCCTGCACTCGTGGCAGGACTAATTATCTCTTAGACCATTCCTGACAAGTGTTTGTCTAACCTGCTCTTAAAAATTTCCAATGATGGAGATTCCACAACCTCCCTACTCAATTTATTCCACTGCTTAACCACCTTGACAGTTAGGAAGTTTTTCCTAATGTCCAACCTAAACCTCCCTTGCTGCAATTTAAGCCCGTTGCTTCTTGTCCTATCTTCAGAGGTTATCTGGGATACTATCTGGCATGCTTCCTGGGCACAGGGTCTCTGCTACCCCTTCACAGAAATGGGACTTGACAGTCCAGCTGCACCAGGACCAGTGCTGACCCCCCCACTCATGGTTGCTTCAGCACAGCCTTTCCCAGAATTGCACCTCGTGGGCACTCTAGGTTACAGTTTACTTCTCCAAGGACACATAATAGTTCAAGTACATAAAACAGAGACTTTCCAGAATTTTCCAAAACCAATCACTCTTGAGACAGCCCAAGAAATATATGGATTCAGACAAAACAATAAAATACCTTTATGCATCCCCACCTCAGTTTCCTCACTACTCTGGAATCTTTTTGGGGATTTGGGTCAGTGTCTTCTAAGCAGTCCATGATCCTTCCCTCTTTCCCTGCCCTCTTGCACATGGCTTCTCCTCTGAAACCTGGTGTCTATCTGGTCTTGTCTCATCTCTATCTGAAATGGCCATAAAGAGATCCTTTCTGTTATAGCCTCCAGTCCCCTTTGTCAGGTGACCCCTTATCAGCCTGGGCAGATGATCAAAGTCCTTCACCACGTCAGCCATTGCTTAGTTATCAGCCACGCTCAGCAGACTGTTTCTTCTGGATGGTAATCAGCTCTTTGTCCAAAGGGGCTTCCTTGTGAATCAAGGCTTAATAACCTTCCATTGTTAGTCCTATGTCACCATGCTTTGGAATTTCACAGTCCAGCATGGAGGTAAAAGGACCACAGAGAAAGCAATCAAGCCCCAAAGTGGAGTTTGCAGCCTGAAACAGTTTTAAAAAAAGGAGAGTTCCTAACATCAAACTGCAATTAATAAATTGTACATAGTTAGATTCCTCAAGTAATCGTACATGAAATTACTAATGAGATGAACATGATTTGCCTGGGGAAGAGTCAACATGGTTTTTGTAAAGGGAAATCATGCCTCACCAATCTACTAGAATTCTTTGAGGGAGTCAACAAGCATGTGGACAGGGGGGATCCAGTGGATATAGTGTACTTAGATTTTCAGAAAGCCTTTGACAAGGTCCCTCACCAAGGCTCTAAAGCAAAGTAAGCTGTCATGGAACAAGAGGAAAGGTCCCCTCAAGAATCAACAACAGTTAAAAGATAGGAAACAAACGATAGGAATAAATGGTCAGTTTTCAGAATGGAGAGAGGTAAATAGTGGTATCCCCCAGGGGTCAGTACTGGGACCAGTACTGTTCAACATATTAATAAATGATCTGGGGAAAAGGGTAAACAATGAGGTGGCAAAATTTGCAGATGATACAAAACTACTCAGGATAGTTAAGTCCAAAGCAGACTGCGAAGGGCTACAAAAGGATCTCTCAAAACTGGGTGACTGGGCAACAAAATGGCAGATGAAATTCAATGTTGATCAATGCAAAGTAATGCACATTGGAAAACATAATACCAACTATACATATAAAATGATGGGGTCTAAATTAGCTGTTACTCAAGAAAGAGAGCTTGGAGTCATTGTGGATAGTTCTCTGAAAACATCCACTCAATGTCCAATGGCAGTCAAAAAAGCGAACAGAATGTTGGGAATCATTAAGAAAGGGATAGATAATAAGACACAAAATATAATATCGCCCCTATATAAATCCATGGTATGCCCACATCTTGAACACTGTGTGCAGATGTGGTTGCCCCATCTCAAAAAAGATATATTGGAATTAGAAGAGGTTCAGAAAAGGGGTATGGAATAGCTTCCATCTGAGGAGAGATTAATGAGACTGGGACTTTTCAGCTTGGAAAAGAGAAAACTAAGGGGGGATAGGATGGAGATCTATAAAATCATGACAGATGTGGAGAAAGTAAATAAGGAAGTGTTATTCACTCCTTCTCATAACACAAGAACTAGGGGTCACCAAATGAAATTAATAGGCAGCAGGTTTCAAACAAACAAAAGGAAGTATTTCTTCACACAATGAACAGTCAACCTATGGAACTCCGTGCCAGAGGATGTTGTGAAGGCCAAGACTATAACAGGGTTCAAAAAAGAACTAGATAAATTAATGGAGGATAGGTCCCTCAATGGCTATTAGCCAGGATGGGCAGGGATCATGTCCCTAGCCTCTGTTTGCCAGAAGGGAATGGACGACAGGGAATGGATCACTTGATGATTACCTGTCCTGTCCATTCCCTCTGAAGCACCTGCCATTGGCTACTGTCAGAAGACTAGGCTAGATGGACCTTTGGTCTGACCCAGTATGGCCGTTCTTATGTAACGTGAGTAAATGCTGCAGGAGTTAGCCCAACATTTTTGCACTGTGTGAAAGCAAAGATCTCCCCTGAATTGATGTATTTATTGTTTGGACCCCAACTCTGCAATTTAATTCACTGCGTGGACAGTTTTGCCTAGTAGTAGTTCCAGTTAAGTCAATAGTAGTCTGAATAGGCACTGGGGCCCCCCATCCATACAAATCAGACTACAAGATGGGGCAACATTTTCTTACTTTACAAATACCACCTGTGTGGTACTTTCAAAATACAGAAACGTGTAAAAGATAAACATATTGAAACAAATCATTGTTGTTTCTATCCTACTCATACCTGAAGGTCTCTGGTGTGTCTTCACATAACAGCATTTAGATAAATGACAAAAATCAATATATTATAGTTCAAGGAAAAGAAGCTGTTGAGCATAAAATAGCTGAAATGCTGACTGGGATGCACAAGCGTAGAGAAGTCACACATCTTAAAAAACTATTGTTTTCCATCGTCTAAATTTACCATGGCTGTCAAGTTATCTTAACATTATTCTTTGGAAGCAGCGAATGTGAAAGCTAATTTAACGTCAGACAATCTTTCATTAAGTATCTTTTTATACTAGGCAATAATTCAAAGCAAAATGTGAAAATCCATACTTCTGTTAACATGGATAGCTATGGTCTTGACATCTCAGGAGTTAGGTTTGCAATTAACAGGAAAAGAGAAAAATGCTACTCTGGGTTAGGGGGGAAATAATTAATGTTTTCAAGGCTAAATATACCACAAATAGAGGAATTTTATATTGCCTGTCTCTTTATCATTTTAAAATAAAGTCAAATTGTCTGTAAAAGCCATAGACAAATCAATCCCGGGAAATGCTGTGAATAATTAAAGCAATTATATAGCTTTGGTAATAAATGATACATTTATATCTCAAGATAGGAATGGTTCATTTTATGTCTAGGGCAACTAATGATGTCTGAACTTTGACTACTTCAGAAAAATGGAATTTTAATTCAAACTCCTATTACAATTGCCTGGCTTCAACCTCTTTGAAAAATAGGCTTAAATCGCCTGTGGTACCTTTAAGTTAACAAATCTTTAGTATGTCAGAAGGAGAATGTAATATTTCAAGAAAAATTGGTTAGAGCCAGCTCAGTTCCTGGGTTCTTTTCCCCAGAAAAGCTTTGAAGGACAGTGAACAGAAAAGGAGAATTATGGATACATATACATGTAAGGCAGCAGAAGTAACTCTGACCGTGACAGTGTCACTTTTTATAAAGGATTCAAATCTACCATCCTCAGCCTAGCAAAACATAATGGGTAGGCTTCTGCTCCTACTGAAGTCAGTGGCAAAACTCTTTTTGATTCCAATTCCTTCTTTTCACCTTACTTTTAAGTGACCCATCCTCCTGTCTCTACTCAGGGTTAATTCTCAATTACATTAACAGGAATGTTGCCTGAGTAAGGACCACAGGATCAGTAGGATTTATAGTTAACCATTCTGGTGTAAAACAGTTGTAGGAGATTATAAAAGGCTACTTAAAGAAAATTAACAGGATTTGGTAAACCTGCTACATTCATTTAAGTATATAGATTTTCTATTTTTGTTGAAATACAGCTATTACTGCAGCCTCGTACCTCCCAAAACACTTGAGGCATGTACTAAAGGCCCATGAAAATATGGCCTATTGAGACTAATTGTTTAATAATCCTGTGGTGGATGTTCTTGATGAATCAGAATGCTCACTGAAAGTTACTCTTTCAGGAATATTGTTCATGGCAGAGCGATTAAACACTGAAACATAGCCAAGGCACTGGATACTCATAAAAGATGCTTGTTGCCAGGATACCATTAACACTATTCTTATTATATGACAGTGAAAAGATTAGTCAAACCATAACCTCATTTTGTTTTAATAATCCATTTTCTTGCCATGGGAGGATAAAAAGTTAAGAGCTGCTACTTCCTTGGACTGTCCATTGACAGATGGGTTTAGACAAGTAATTGTGAAGGCAATTCCTAAAAACAAATACAGTAGAACCTCAAAAATTATGGACTAACTGGTCAACCGGACACCATGTGAAACTGGAAGTAACCAATCAGCCAGCAGCAGAGACCAAAGAAAAAATCAAATACTGTCCTGTCCTGTATTGCATCTTAAAGGTAGGCACAGCTGGGTTACCTGTCCCCACCAACGCTACCACCCATGGGGCGGCCACTTACAGCAAGACACTGTGGGCTGCCAGCCCAAGGTAGCCGAGGCCAGCAGAGCAGGAGCAGCACTGGGGTCTGCACCACTTTCACCCCTCCACCTCCCTGCCAGGAGGCAGACGCACTGTTTTTACCAGCCCTCCCCTGGGTGGGAGGGGGACATGCTGTTTTTTACTGCCCCTCCCCTGGGAGGAGGACACACACACACACACAGCCAGAGCCAGGAGGGAAACAAGCTTGCAAACTCATGCCAGCGCTGAGTAGGGAGTGCAGCTGCTGCTGAAACCTGGCCTGGGGTCTCAGCTGCTGGATCTGGAGCCCAAACTGTGTTTTGTTCAGAGTTACTAACATTTCAGAGTTACGGACAACCTCTATTCCCAAGGTTCTACTGTAACTGCCTTTGCACACTGACCACTCCCTAGGAGTACTGTAACTGGACACAAAGGGTCAAATTCTTGGATCTGTGCAACCTATTGACTTCACTCATCACTGGCTTCATTGGGATTGTACAAGTGTCAGTAGGGTGACCAGATGTCCCCAAAAAATCGGGACTGAACGAATATTTAACCCTTTGTCCCACGTCCCGATCAGTGTGTGATCGGGATGCCGTTTGTCCCGATATTCAGGTAAGGAGGCGAGGGGGAGGGAGGTGCTGAAAAATTGCAGCCAAGCTCCCCCCTCCTTGCCTCCTTCTCCCTTCCTCCACCCAGCACACCGCATCCCCAGTCCTCCCCCCCTCCCACTGCTTCCCGCCACCTAACAGCTGTTTGGTGGTGCTTAGGAGGGAGGGGAGAGGAGCAGGGACACGGCGCGCTCAGGGAGGAGGCGGAGAAGAGGCAGGGCAGGGGTGGGGAATTGGGGGAAGGGTGTGGAATGGGGGCGGGGAGAGGGCAGTGCAAGGGCAGGAAGAGGTGGGGGGTGGGTGAGTACCCACCCGGCAGAGGGGAAGTCAGTGCCATAGGGGTGAGTGGCAGGCAGGGGGGTGAAGAGGCAAGCGGCGGGCGGGCGAGCGAGCAGGCGGGGAGGCAAGCAGTGGGTGGGCGACTGAGCAAGCCAGCGGCAGGCCGGGAGATGAGGAGGGGCGCGGTGGGGGGGCCGAGTGGGGAGGGGACGGGACCTGGGGCAGAGTGGGGGCAGAGCCTGGGAGGAGCGGGTGTGAACTGTGGGCGGGGCTGATGACACCCCAATGTGTCCCAATATTTTAGTGTGGTGATCTGATCACCCTAAGTGTCAGTGAGGGCAAGACTATGGCTAGAAAATTAAAGAGTATTTCCATATTGGCAAGATCATACATTTTTCTCTGCCACAATCCATTAAAATCTCCCTCTTGTTGTGTATTCCTTAATAGTGTAACAATCTGATAATAAATCAGACATTTAGCTTTGTTGCACTGACATACAGCCCAGGGAATTAGAGCCTATAAAAAAAAAAAAAGTACAAGTACATTACACCTATTCATTTCAAACTCTGAATTACATCATCCACTACTTAAAATAACTTTTGTTTTTCTTCCATAACAAAATACAGAGGAACACACTCCTTTCACAACTGTAATATCATTTTATATTGATATGACTTATAATGATATTCCCTGACCCTTACATAAAGCCTGAATAAACATTTAATACTAAGCACTACAATTATGTTTGTGTGTATACATTGTACCTTTGCTTCCCTTGTACAAACAGTAATAAATCTCAGGCCATCACATATTTCACTTTACTCCAGCCATGTGTATTAAACTAAAATTTCTATTGATAAGTGTGTCCACACTACCAATAGTGCAGTTCTCTGTAATCTCAGGGGGATATTTCTATTATTTATTATTTTCATTACAGTAACAGCCAGAGATGCAATCAGATCAAGGCCTCATTTTGCTAATAAGGGTCTATCTGTGCTACAAAGAATTTACGATCTAAACTGAGACAAGACACAATCAGTAGGTAACATAATGAAACAAGTGGATGAGAAGTGATGAAGTTAACAATGGGAAAGATGCACAGTGCCATTTAGAGAGGACCCATGACCATTCACTGAAAAGCAATATAATAATATTGTGCATAGAATATAAATGTATGTAATGCTTCTAGTGTGGGGGAGGAGGAGGTTTTGAGGATATCAAGATTCTTTCTATATTATATTATTACCATTATGTATTTGTATTACCATTTGGGCCTTGTTATACTGGATGCTGTACTAGACATAATAAAAACATTCTCTGCCCCAAAGAGCATCCAAACTAAATGGGTACAAGGAGCATGAGGTGGGGATGAGAAGGATATTCATTTAAAGAGCTCCTTTTTGCTCTAATTTATAGATGTGAAAACGGAGGCTCTGAGCGGTTAAGTGACTGGTCAAAGATCACATAGAAAGATAGTGGTAGGGCTGTGATTACAACCAAGGAGTCTTGGCAGGCTCATAGTCCTTATTTCCTAAGCAGTAGGGCACATTCCTTCCACTGCAGAACCTCACAATCTACAGGCCCAAACGTGTTGTATCCAGAGACAGTTAAAATGCGAATGTATCACAGTCCTTTTCAAATAATAGGAAGGAACAGCCTTTGGGCCACTCAAAGAAAAGGTCATTAGGGACACCTCAGTGAAAGGGATGCTGTCTGGTGCAAACTCTCCTATTTATTGTGGCTACTATCTTGCTCCATAGTTTCAAGAGAGCCACTGGAATCTCTGTGGCTGTCCTCAAGTACAGGGCTAGTTCAGTTAACACATGTCCTTTCCGTGCTCTAACATAGCCCTAGGAAATACAAATTTAGTTCTTTGATTGTGTAAAGAAAGACATATAGAGGCAAGCACACACACTGGGGCGTAACTTCATACCATGCTTGTGCAAGTCAGGCCTGTCAGGCTTATGCAGGAGAGATGAATCCAACTGTGACATGCACAAAAATTTAAGGAAAAAGGGGTTGTAAAAGAAGTTATGCAAGATTGAAACAGATTTTATCTGTGACTGAGCACAGAGCTGTGCCTGGGCCTCAAAGCCTGCAAGCCCAAATCAAACAGACATTTAACATTGGCCCGTACTGTGGACAGTCTAACAGAGGACAATACCTGGTTCAACCCCAAGATCTTAATCAGAAACCTCCTTTCTTTTGTGGGGGGGTTTCTGTGACTCTTAATACTGATTAAGTAATTTTGCTATTATCTAAACATATATTTGGCTATTACAGTTTGGGAACAAGAGATGGATTTTTGAGCTGCAGGAGTCTAATAGTGCAAGATGCTGTGCTTAGTTAATGACTTGACAACATGTTTTTGCTACAGGCAGACTATTTATATGTTTGCCAGCTGCATCAATACAGACTTTGTTATGGTGGCTATCATTGATTACATGGTAAACCTATTCCTATATAAAGTTGCAGTTATTTTTACACCTAGATCCTAGCATCGGGGCCAGATTGTGCCTCCTACATTAGCGACACTCTCAAATTAAGCTGAGTGAGAGCACTCTTCCCGTTCTGTCCCTCTCCTAGCTATGGAATGAGACCCAGAATGCCCCAAGGCCATCCCAGTGAGAAGCTGCATGCTCCACAGCCCTGTCCTCAAAGATCTGGGAGAAGTGGAAACCGAGAGCATGCGTTTGAGATGGACACCGAGCTGAGGATCTGCTGACATTTTTGTGTGTCATCTGTGTGCCCTCTGCACTCCCACTGCATTTGAGGGCACTGGTTCTTCACTGAGGACAGCACATCTAAGCAAGTGCAGTTACTGGGATGATGGGACTGATTCTTCCCCCACTGAAATCAATTGCAGCTTTCAGCAAAACTTGAAGGTGATGATGCATATACCCCCCACAGACTTACTTCTGGGTCCCAGCTGATACGGCATTCTACATGCTGATCTCTGGCCCCTACTGTGCACACACACATGTATGAATGGACCAGCCAATACACAAGACAACATAGGGTCCATTTTCGAGCCTGGTTACAGCCCATTTGCACCGCTCAGGTAGTGTAAAGGGGCTGTTATTCTGCCGCACATCACTAGTAGAGAATCCTTGGCTTAGAGGAACTCCTTGCTTGCATATCTGTGTCACTGCCAGGCCTGAAGGCCTCTGTCCTTACTGCTCTCCCCACCCCCACCCCGCTTTGGGGGCAGTATATCAGGAATGGGCAGAGAGTGTTGTGGACCTCCACAATATGACGCTAATTTTCCACTCTTGAGGACCCCATGCCAGAAGCATGATTTAGAGCTGCCCAGCAGAATCAGAGAGCAGTAACTGACTCCCTCGTGCCCAATACGGCGCTAAGAGGAAGGAATTCTGGTGCTGGAGAGAATTTGCTAACTATAGCAGTCCCCACTCCAAAACATCCAGTTTAGCCACTGCTGATTTTGACTGACGTGCCTTCTGGCTATGAAGGCGCAGCACTTCTAACTCCCTTTTTTAATGGGAAGCTTGTTCCAAACATGGATGAGGAAACGAATAAAAATTGCCACAGCTGCTCCAATTAAAAGAAAGCACCTAAAGTAAACAAAGCTTTTGAATGCAATCTCTCACAGCCATAGGTGCTGGAACTAGGGGTCCGGGGGGTGCTGCAGCACCCCCTGGCTTGAAGTGGTTTCCATCATATACAGGGTTTACAGTTTGGTTCAATGGCTCTCAGCACCCCCACTATAGAAATTGTTCCAGCACCCCTGCTCACAGCCTTAGGGTATGACTACACTGCCCTGTACTAGTTCAGACTGGGGGGCGGGGGTGATTTCCAGCATGCACCAAAGTACTACGCTATAATTCCCTCATGTGGATGCTGTGGGAGCAAACTTAAAGGTTCCTAGTTTGCACTAATGTAGCCCTGTTTGGTCACTAATGTAGTCTTCTTCACACAGGACCACATTAGTGCAAAGTAGGGGCCTTTAAGTTCACACCCACAGCGTCTATACAGGGGGTAATAGTGCAATACTTTGGTGTGCACTGATATTCACACTCCTGTAATCCAAACTGTGGGGCAGTATAGACATGTCCTTAGACAGCAGTCATAATCAACCCAGGCACTGCTAACCCAGAGCACACTGAAATATAATGCGAATCTGCTTTCATTTCCAATGTCAAATATCATTAAATGTCTTAAAAAGCTGTGAAAATACCACAACTAAATGCTGTTGCTTGAATGCCATCAACAAGATGCTATTTTTGAAAGCATGTGTGACACGATGTAAATTTTCCATGCAATGTTTAATTTTAACATTGTTTTCATAAGGACTATACAGACTGAATTTTCTCAGCGTCTGGGAGAGAAATGCAGCACTTCAGCTAACCACCTCAGGGGAAAAAGATTTCTGCTTAATTCAGGTGGGACATTTGGGCTCCAGGGGTTGTATAATGAGTTTCAGACTCCAGGAGATGGGGTGCCATATAGGCCTTAATTGCCCAAGTTGAAGTTATAGTTATAGACTAGCTGGGAATGGCCATTTACATGATGGCTTTGTAGCAACCAACAACAGTGGGAAGCAGATGATCAAGAGTATGTCTACAGATATCATCTGAACACTACACAGAGCAAGCAGTTGGGATCTCTTGTATAAAAAATAGAGGATAGATTTATAGACCATAGAGGCAGGCCCATATAAAAAAAAACCCTCATTCAAACACATCCAAACTTTCAGACAGTTCAGTTCTGGACCTGAACTTTGTGGTAAATCCAATCTTTTGTAGGCAGTGGCTGTGAAGTGGGCACATTGGGGAATTTTGCACACACTGGTGCACTGAGCCCAACATGGAGTTAGGATCTGGGGACAGCCGAGGCAAAGCCATTGCATCAGTGATTCCATTAACTTCCAAGGAGTGTGCTGAGTTCACTACCACTGTTTCAGCTAAGAGGGTGGAATGCTGGCTGTGGATGACTGAAAATGTCCGGGGTCATGCCCTGGGTTTGGCAAGTGAATTACTACTCTCTAACCTCCTCGTCTCTAGAGAAATCTTGTTCACTCTGTCTTTCTGTACTACTGGTGATTTGCATGCTCAGAGGATAGTGCCACGTACTGAATCCTCAACAGTGCCATATGTTGGGGGCTTTGTTGTTGATGGAGTTTTCTTGGTGTTTAAGAAGTCTCCCATCTGAATACTGACCAGGCCTGAACCAGACTTGCAGAAAATGACTTTGATCAAATTCAGAGTCTGAGTGGTTAAAAGACTGCAAATGAAAACAGAGCTATAAAAACTATGAGTCAGAGAGACAGCACACACTAAGCATATTCCACTTGATGGAAGTAGGTACTGAATCCATTTTAGACAGCATCTCACTGAAAATACACGATCTAGGTCCTCAAATGGTTCTTACTACCAAAGAAGTTCTCACAGCTAGACCATGCCTCTAGTAAAGCCCTAGCCGGGGGTGGTGTGTGAGCTGCACTACCCAGGAGACATTGTGCTCCAGAGGGGCCTCTGAATCTTCCCCCACACTATACCATTGTTCAGTGATCCATGAGCTACTTGTTCTCAGAGGGTGGACACGTGATCTTCTTAGCAGCAACATTTTACTGTCACCCAAACTCCCACCTGGACAACCACAAGCAGGATAAGTGGACCCAAGGCAATTTCTATTCCTCTCCAAACTGCTCCGAGAAAGGGAGTAAGCAGATAAGTAGCATCATTTACTCCCACTTGCAGGGAACCAAGTATGAAGGGTTTTCTTACTGTTTCCTCCTCCATTGCAAAAAGCATGTAGTCCAAATCACAATCTAGCGAAACTGATAAAAGAACATTGTGATAGAGCAATTTGGCCACAAATCCAAGGTTACAACCAGGGCTCTTGGGCTAGAAAAGTCCTATTTTTTTGTATTTAATCCTTTGTATTACAGTTCTTTAATACTAATTTAAATAGAATATTGCAAGCGAAAACTAAATTAGACTGAATGTTGCTGAAAAGCCTCTGAAGAACAATAGAAGTGAGGAGGATCGTAACATGGCTTTAAGACTCCACAATAGTACTTTGAAACAAATATATTTCAATGTTTGATCAATATCTTCCTGCTTGCTTTGTTTCAACTCTGAATCCAGTGCCATAATGCAGAATATTATTCTAGGAAACAACATCTGGGAAGGAGCCGGTGGTCATGGTACATGTAGGTACCAATGACATAGGGAAGGATAGGAGAGAGGTCCTGGAGGCCAAATTTAGGCTGCTAGGTAAGAGATTGAAGTCCAAGACCTCCATAGTAGCTTTCTCTGAAATGCTTCCAGTTCCACGCCTTCCAGGGCCAGTTAGGCAGAACTGCAGAACTGCAGAGTCTCAATGTGTGGGTGAGACGATGGTGTAGGGAGGAGGGGTTTAGATTTATTAGGAACTGGGGAAACTTTTGGGAAAGGAAGGATCGCCTCCACCTAAACCAAAATGGAACCAGATTGTTGGCACCTAAAATTAAAAAGGTTGTTGAGCAGTTTTTAAACTAAGGGCTGGGGGAAGGCTGACAGGTGCGGAGAAGCACGTGGTTTGGACACCCCTTAGAGAAGGATCTATTAATGGAGATTCGCTATGTCCTAGTAAGAAGTAGAGGATGAAAGATGATAAACAGTCAAATGAAAAAAGTTCCATTCAATTACATCATGCAATGGCAGACAGCTAAAAAGTGATAAGTTTTTAAAGTGCTTGTATACCAGTGCTAGAAGTCTAAATAATAAGATGGATGAACTAGAGTGCCTCGTATTAAATGAGATATTGATATAATAGGCATCACAGAAACTTGGCGGAATGAGGATAATCAATGGGACACAGTAATACCAGGGTACAAAATATATTGGAAGGACAGAACAGGTGGTACTGATGGGGGAGTGACACTATATGTGAAAGAGAGCATAGAATCAAATGAACTAAAAATCTTAAATGAACCAAACTGTACCATAGAGTCTCTATGGATAGTAATTCCATGCTCTAATAATAAGAATATAGCAGTAGGGATATATTACCGGCCACCTGACTAGGATGGTGATAGTGACTGTGAAATGCTCAGGGAGATTAGAGAGGCTATTAAAATTTAAAAAACTCAATAATAAAGGGGAATTTCAACTATCCCCATATTGACTGAGTACATATCACCTCAGGATGGGATGCAGAGATAAAGTTTCCTGATACCTTAAATGACTGCTTCTTGGAGCAGCTAGCCCTGGAACCCACAAGGAGAAAGGCAATTCTTGATTTAGTCCTAACTGGAGCACAGGATCTGGTCCAAGAGGTGAATATAGCTGGACCCCTTGGTAATAGTGACCATAATATAATTAAATTTAACATCCCTGTGGCAGGAAAAACACCCTAGCAACCCAACACTGTAGCATTTAATTTCAGAAAGGGGGACTACACAAAAATGAGGAAGTTAGTGAAACAGAAATTAAAAGGTACAGCGCAAAAAGTAAAATCCCTGCAAGCTGCATGGAAAATTTTTAAAGACACCATAATAGAGACTCAACTTAAATGTCAACCCCCAATTAAAAAACATAGAAAGAGAAACAAAAAAGTGCCACCGTGGCTAAACAATAAAGTAAAAGAAGTAGTGAGAGGCAAAAAAGGGCATCCTTTAAAAAGTGGAAGTTAAATCCTAGTGAGGAAAATAGAAAGGAGCATAAAATCTCCAAGTGAAGTGTAAAAATATAATTAGGAAGGCCAAAAAGGAATTTGAAGAACAGCTAGTCAAAGACTCAAAAAGTAATAGCAAAAAAAAATTAAGTACATCAGAAGCAGGAAGTCTGCTAAACAACCAGTGGGGCCACTGAACGATCGAGGTACTAAAGGAGCACTCAAGAAAAGGGCAACAAAAATTATTAGGGGTATGGAACGGCTTCTGTATGATGAGAGATTAATAAGATTGGGACTTTTCAGCTTGGAAAAGAAACTACTAAGAGGGGATATGATTGAGGTCTATAAAATCATGACTGGTGTGGAGAAAGTGAATAGGGAAGTGTTATTTACTCCTTCTGATAACACAAGAACTAGGAATCACCAAATGAAATTAATAGGCAGCAGGTTTAAAACAAACAAAAGGAAGTATTTCTTCACACAATGCACAGTCAACCTGTGTAACGGTTTGCCAGAGGATAACAGGCCAAGACTATAACAGGGTTCAAAAAAGAACAAGATAAATTAATGGAGGATAGGTCCCCCAATGGCTATTAGCCAGGATGGGCAAGGATCATGTTCCTAGCCTGTTTTCCAGAAGCTGGGAATGAGCAACAGGAAATGGATCACTTGATGATTACCTGTTCTGTTCATGCCCTCTGGGGCACCTGGAATTGGCCACTGTCGGAAGACCTTTGGTCTGTCCCAGTATGGCCATTCTTATGTTCTTATGTAACATTATTGTGCTCTCTTCATTTGTGAATCACACATTCTACCAACTTTCATCGTGCACCTTTAAATCTTTGACACATGCACCCCTCCACCCCTCAAATGTCTGTTGTAAATTACTTCTCACAATTGCAGTGCATGTGGAACCACAATATCTCATTAGGAGATATTTTTAAATCATAGAATAGCAAGAAAGAAATGTCCAAATGGAAAGAAAATGTTTAAAGTTAGGCATGTGCTTAAGCACCTTTCTGAATCTGGGTCTGAGTCAAAGGATTAACAATTCTACCAGCACAGCACATTGTACATTACTCTACACAAAAATAAATGCTGCATGCGTTTCAGTAAGGAAACACACTGTTCTCCTCAAGTACAATCCTGCCTACTCCTAAAACAAAAGCTATCAAGAGTAATGTTTCATTATAATTTATTGTAAATTTGCCCCATTCATTGTAATAATGAAGCACCCAATTTCCTCTTTGTTAGAGTCGTATGTCTAATTCCTATGTATTACTTTGAAAACACACCCCTAGCTCGTCACAAGTAGCTTTTTGGTTATTAGTTGGTGAGCAGTTAAAACCCTCATCTGAGAAGATATCCAGATTCTGCAATGACAGTTTCAGTCCAAGACCTTTTGGCCCTACACTAAACTATTGCCAAGCTGACAACAGCCTTATTGTAACATGGAGCCAACAAGTCCAAACCCTCTACTTCATTCATATTGATGTATTAAAATAATAATGCAAACAGTAAATGCCAAAATAATTTAGATTGTATGCTGCTATTGGCTCTTTATGACATTATTGCTGAAGACAAGTTAGGAATGAATTGGTCCACCGAAATCCAGGCAATCTCTGATGTCCAAACTAGGCGACGGATAAAATGCTACAGACTGTCTACTCATCAGACATCAAGCTGCGGGCATTGGACCGAGGCCAAACAAAAACAGTCATTAATGAGTTATTTTTGTTATTACTTGTTCTGTGGCAGCACTTTCCAATAATACAAACCAATAAGGGGACAATTTTAAATCAAATTGTGTTAATAAAAGAAACATTCCTTGTGGTGTACGTGTGTGTTTGTGTATATATACTCTCCCCCGCACACACACACACACACACAAAAACCCCACTTTCTGCTTAAGTAAATACTGAATTGAGATCCATATGAGTACATGCCATCCATGAATTTCTGGTCTGCACATGTATCACATGTGTAACAAGTTCAGACATGGCTTCCTTCTGAACAAGTTAATGAAACTCAATGAGTTTATAAAAAATTGGTAAAAAATCTGCATCACTGTATTAAAAAAAGGCATAATCCAGTTTAACAATTTGAATCCCTGAAAACTCCAAAGTTTGGTCTTTAGTTGCTTAAATCCCAAACTGTAAGCATGTAAAATATAAAAGAGAGGGAGAGAGAGAGAGAGAGATAGAGAGAGAAATCATAGCACAGTTGCTCCTGAATAAAACTTGTAGAATTAGCATGTTCAAGAGAATTCAGTGGAGCCTGGTGATTTTAAATATGTTTGTACATTATGGCTAAACTCCAAACTGTTCATGTTCACAAGCATGTTTAGCAAAAGGCTGTGTGGTCTTCTAAACATACATATGAATACATGTTTAATGGTGGGTCAGATTCCAAATGAAACTGAAAACAATATTTTCATGTTTTTTTTGGGAGTGGCACCTCATGAAATCAAGAGCATTGTATATCAAGATCACCATCTAAAATGAACATGCTATTGGGTCTGAGTGTGCCGTATAATATATCAACCTGATTTTAAATGTTTTTTTCATTTTTGGGAGGAAAGATAGGAAATTAAGACACAAAATCATTAAGTTCAGGTAACACTAAGAGTCTAACTCACAGAAGCAAGGAAACGAAACACTGATGGCAAACCTTGAGGGCTTTACTCAGTTTGACTGCAGTGGGGGCTGGCCTGCATAAAGACTGATTTTAAAAAAAACTGCAAAACCACTCAGGATTTCTGGTTTTTAAACATATTTTAGGTGTTTGTGCCTCAGCTTTGCTATCTGAAAAATGGGGTAAGTGATACCTTTCTTTGTAAAGTGCTTTGGGATGTAGAGATGAAAAGTACTATAGAATAATAGAGTATTATTATTAGAGGAAAAAATATCTCTGTGTTTTATCTACACAAAAGTGAAGTGTCTTCCAGAAGGTCACACAGCTGGTTGGTAGCAGAGCCAGGAATAGAACCAATGGCTGACTCATCATCCGGTACCCTATAACTAGACCTCAGTTCCTCTAACCGATTTCAATTATAGTTATCTTAGGATTTAGTTTAACAATAGTAAGTAATGCATTTTCAAACAGGAGAGTCGCTTATGAAACTGACTGCATCCCTTTGCATATTCCATGTTCTGTCAAAAAGATCTCTGGACTCTCAGATTTATTTTATTTTACACTAGTATAAAATGAAGGAAAGAGATATTATTCATTTATCTAAGTGAAAACAAGGCACTACTGATGCTATCAAATTCAATTAGGGCTTTGGCAATCTGCTGAGTAAGAACTGATCAAACTCCCATTGAGGTCAATTTGCCTACTGACTTCAGCTGGACGGGCCTCAAGTGCTCACAGCATAAGTCAGAGCTCAGGTAACCAGAAGAAACTTTAATTTGCACACATAATTTTTTCAAGATGTTAAAAAGAGTTAGGAGGGCAAAATCAGTTCAACTTGCCCACATTGGCCAATTTCAATCATATTTGATGGTGTTTAAAGCCTTTCATCACAAAGTGCTTAGCAATCTAGATGCCTACACCACTGACAATTGGATGGATGGCCATAGGCAAGCAACTTTTGGAACACTGCACAACAGTATGGAGTGAGGGAAGAACTGTCTGACCAAGGAGGCACTCGGTTACTATGGTGATGAGAGCCATATAAGTAAGTTAGAAAATTCAGGACTGTCACGCAAAACCATATGTTTATGAAGAGCATCGCAGGACCATTAACATCCATACAAAGTAGACAGAGTGTTGGTTTCTAAGGTCTCACTGAAAGTCTTCCCTCTCTCTGCCCCCAAACTCAATTCCTGTGCCTAGTGCCACCACCACCCCTGGCTGCCAGAAGGAGCAGGGAAAATTCATCTCAGCCCCGCAGACCTGGGATGGAACAGGCTCAAGTGCAGATAAACTCTTCTGCGTCTTATCTGACAAATTAACAAGTCTCTACTGAATAGAACTAGTCAAAAAATTTCCAGTGAAACAATATTCCATCAAAAAATTGCCATTTAATTGAAAACAAAACTTTCCACAAAAATGTGTCAATTTCAACAAAATGTTGTTTAAAAAAATTGTAACAAAGTGTAATTGGAATTAAAAAAATTTCAACCTTATCAGAGCACAGCATTTTGATTTTACATTTCAAAATTACTTTTCATTCGAAAGTTTAGCTTAATTTATATTGAAAGTCATAATTTAATATAAAATCAAAAATCAAAATGTGAACTAAACATTTCAGTTTTACCACAACAAAACATTTTGATTGACACAAAACAAAAAAGTTTTCAAATATTTCATTTTACATTAAAATTTCCAGATTTACTGTTTTCATTCCAAACTGGAACAAAAATAAATTTCACAATGCTGGAATTTCCTGCAGAACAGAAATTCTGAGTTTCAACCAGCTGCGCCACTGAACATGTGTGAACTTAGATTTTCAGAGAACATAAGAACATAACATAAGAGATCCATCCCCTGTCACCCATTCCCAGTTTCTAGCAAACAGAGGCTAGGGACACTATCTCTGCCCATCTCGGCTAATAGCCAATGATGGACCTATCCTCCATGAACTTATCTAGTTCTTTTTTTAACCCTGTTGTAGTCTTGGCCTTCACAACATCCTCTGGCAAGGAGTTCCACAGGTTGACTGTGCGTTGTGTGAAGAAATACTTCCTTTTGTTTGTTTTAAACCTGCTGCCTATTAATTTCATTTAGTGACCCCTAGTTCTTGTGTTATGATAAGGAGTAAATAACAACACTTCCTTATTTACTTTCTCCACATCTGTCATGATTTTATAGACCTCTATCATATGCTCCCTTAGTTGTCTCTTTTCCAAGCTGAAAAGTTCCAGTCTTATTTATCTCTCCTCAGATATGTTCCATGACCCCAATAATTTTGTTGCCCTTTTCTGAACCTTTTCCAATTCCAATATATCTTTTTGAGGTGGGGTGACCACATCTGCACACAGTATTCAAGATGTGGGCATACCATTGATTTATGAATATGTTAAACAGTACTGGTTCCCATACAGACCTCTGAGGGATAGCACTATTTTCCTCTCTCCATTCTGAAAACTGACCATTTATTCCTACCCTTTGTTTCCTATCTTTTAACCAGTTACCAGTCCATGAAAGGACCTTCCCTTTTATCCCATGACAGCTTACTTTGATTAAGAGCCTTTGGTGAGGGACCTTGTCAAGGCTTTCTGAAAATCTAAGTACACTATATTTGATAGATCCCTCTTGTCCACATGCTTGTGGACCCCCTCAAAGAATTCTAGCAGATTGGTGAGGCATGATTTCCCTTTACAAAAACCATGTTGACTTTTCCCCCAACAAATTATGTTTGTCTATGTGTCTGACAATTTTGTTCTTTACTATAGTTTCAACCAGCTTGCCTGGTACTGAAGTCAGACTTACCGGCCTGTAATTGCTGGGATCACCTCTGGGGCCCTTTTCAAAAATTAGCCTCACATTAGCTATCCTCCAGTCATTTGGTATAGAAGCTGATTTAAATGATAGGTTACTAACTACAGTTAGTAGTTCTGCAATTTCACATTTGAGTTCCTTCAGAACTCTTGGGTGAATACCATCTGGTTTTGGTGACTTATTACTGTTTAATTGTTCAATTTGTTCCCAAACCTCCCAAACTCATATCATGGCCAGATTTGAATGAATGTTCACAGGAACAGTAAAGCCACATTTCTACACCAAGACAACCCCCACTACCAATTTCAAGTACCTGATCTAAAACAAGGAGGTGCTAGAGCTTCTGAATGAGGTAGCTGTAAGATTTTAATATAGACAAAATATTTTCCCTAACCTCATTCTGGCAAACGGCCAAACAAATTTTGCTAGAAATTTCATTAAAAAAAAAAAAAAAAAATCAGTCTGAGACACACACCCAGCATGGAAAATTTCAACCCAAACAGCTAAAGTTTGGCAAAGTTTTAAGCAAGTTTTAAGTAGATAGCCATATAAATAAAATGAAAACAAGGAAAGAAGTGGGACCGATAAACACTGAGGATGGGGTGGAGATTAAAGATAATCTAGGCATGGCCCAACACCTAAATAAATTATTTGCCTCAGTTTTTAATAAGGTAATGAGAAGCATATGGGTAGTTGCAGGGTGGCTAATGGAAATGAGGATTTGGAAGTTACCATAGCCAAGGTGGAAGTTAAATTTAAACATTTTAATGGGACCAAATCAAAGGGCCCAGATAATCTCCATCCAAGAGTATTAAAGGAACTGGCACATAAAATTGCGAACCCAATAGCAAGGATTTTTAATGAATCTATCTATGACTGGAGAATTCCTAATATAGTACCTATCTTTAAGAAAGGAAGAAAAAAAATGATCCAGGAAACTACAGGCACATTAGTTTTTCCTCAGTTGTATGCAATGTCTTGGAACTAATTTTCAAAGAGAAAATAGTTAAGGTAAACAGTAATAGAGGTAAACAGTAATTGGGATAAAATACCACAAAGTTGGGAGGTATTGCCAATACGGAGGATTGAACATTATACCAGAAGATTTGGATTACTTTTAAAACTGAAGTAATAGAAATGGGATTAAATTGAATAGTGCAAAATGCAAGCTCATGCACTAAGGGACCAACAACACGATTTTTAGCTATAAGCTGGGGACATATCAGTTGGAAGAGAGATGAAGAGAAAGTCCTGGCTGTATTGGTCAATCACAGGACAACTATGAGTCACCAATGTGATGCAGCTGTGAAAAAGGCTAATGCAATCCTAGGATGCATCAGGCAAGATATTTCCAGTAAGCTAGGGAAGAGTTATTACCATTATACAAGGCACTGGTAAGATCTCATCTGGAATACTGTGTGCAATTCTTGTCTCCCATGTTTAAGAAAGATGAATTCAGACTGGAACAGGTGCAGAGAAGGGCTATTTGGATGATCATCCAAATGGAGAACCTATCTTATGAGAGGAGACTTAAGGGCTATGGCTTGTTTAGCCTACCCAAATGAAGTCTGAAGGGAGATTGCTCTCTATAAATACATCAGAGGGATAAGCACCAGAGAGGGAGATGAGAGGGAGAGGAGTTATTTAAGTTAATGGCCAGTGTTGGCACAAGAACAAATGGATATAAACTGGCCATCAATAAGTTTAGGCTTCAAATTAGAAGAAGGTTTCTAACCATCAGAGGAGTAAAGTTCTGGAACAGCCTTCCA
>NW_020664419.1:64368809-64456410 GCF_002925995.2 Terrapene triunguis | reverse complement strand
GGGTCACTTGCTGGTTTGAACTAAAGTAAATGGTGGATTCTCTGTCATGATTTGAGGACTTTAAGTAACCCAGCCAGAGGTTATGGGTCTATTACAGGAGCAGGTGGGTGAGGTTCTGTGGTGAGCAGGAGGTCAGAATAGCTGATCATGATGGTCCCTTCTGGCCTTAAAGTCTATGATTTGAAAATAGGGTCTTATAATGGAAAAGGTCTTAAATGGGGCAACCTTAATACACATCACCTGCACTACCTAGTTATTTATATTTGCCCCACAGTTCTGTAGCTAATTCATCCAAATGTAAAGGAAAGCCCTCCTAGGAAACATGCATGCGTACTTCACTGTATTTTGTTGAAGTTTCATTTTGCCTAGTGCCAGACACTTTTATTATGGCATGTATCACTATCTATGTGCTGTTATCAGGGTGCCATTTGTACCCAGAACTGCCCCAAATCAGGTTTTTGTGATGTATACACATCTTGGCAATTGCAGTCACATTTCCCAACACAATAAAACCACTCCCAGGTAACTTCAGCATTGGAGTGGATTCATCTTCTGGTGAACAGTGCCTGAAAACTGTCTGTGGAATGCCTGTCTCATCAGTCGAACAATGCATTCAAAACGGTTACCTGATGAGCTGTCCAGGGTGAATGACTAAAGATCACCCATCTGTCTCTCATCAGAAAGCTAAAGGCAGCAAAAATCAGCTGTAGCACACTCCTCCATCTAGTGACCATAGAAACACCCACGATTTTCCATGAAGCAGTGAAAGAAAAGTCCCAATGAATTAAAAAGAAACAGAGCACATATATATATATATATATATATTCACAGACACAGCAGGTTTTTATTTTTCTATATTAATAATAATAAAAAAAATCCTTAATGTTAATTCCACCATGGAAAAAATCTCTGGAAAGTTTAACCTGAAGTAGATTACATGTTCAAAATAACTCCCTATATAATTTTATTGTATTTGTATATTTTAAAAAGGAGTTTAACAAAGGTCATAAAAGGTCCTAAAGTGTATGTGGCTTCAAAGCTGTACCACATGCCGCACAATAAATAAAATCATCGCGCTTTGGAGTACGGTAAACTTGACTAGAGAGTGAAACAAATCAAGTATTTCCAGCATTCCATTGATCTAAACTAGGGAGCAAGAAAAGGAAAGTGTTCAAGGTGAGCAGCTTTTTCAAGCACAAGGTGTAACTACGGGTTTTCTCTTCAGAAGAGAAAAGTATAAATGTAACACACACAAGTTCTGATCGACAAAAGGGCAGTATATTTCAGGGTTACAGCCAGACAGATGATCTTTCCTAAAATTTTGAATATATCTGAATGAGCCCACAGACTTACATCTGAAAGTGCATTAAAAATAACATCTACCTTACAAAATGGGTTTTTAATAGACTAACCTGACCTGTTTTGAAGTGCTGTCAGTTTGCCTCCAGCTCTTTCCAGGACTACAGTTGCCACTCCTATTTGGCTGCCACCTTTAAGTAGTATGGTATGGAGAGCACTGTATCTGGCTACTCTGTGTGACTTAGTAGCACTAAACCCAAATTAACCAGCCTCTTGAGGATTCCCCCTAACACTGGCAGTGGGGGGAGATGCCTCTGGTGGTTTAGAGTGGATACAGTGGCTCCTGTCCCACTCTCCCACCCCACCGACAGTTCTGGGGGTATGTTATGAAGAATTGGGTGTGGCCAGGGCACAACTACATGCCAAAGGTTCCTGGCCACTAGCATAGCCATTTGGGGACGGTGGGCAGCTGGTATTAGTTACAGCAGCCTCTAGCCCCAACCAGTGCAGACTGGCCCCAGGGTTTGGGGACTGAATAAAGTGGTTGAAAGTTACCTTTGTCCCAACTCACAAATCTTGCGATACGCACACTTTGGCTGGACGAGAGGAACTGCCTCGTAAACCTAGTTTTCTGCTTGAATCTACGGAGTCAAATTACTGAAAAAAATCCAGACCTCAGTTACTCCAGAGTAAAAAAAGGTTTTTTCAGACTTTTAGGACCAAGGTAAAATAGATGTCAGTGGGCATAGTTGTATAAATGATTGGATCCTGGAGTTAGTTTCAGTATTGCCCACTCTTGGGATTTTAAGCACAAGTTTCATGATATTCGGTGTTTTTCTTTCAAGTCCCTCAATTCTACAATTACATGACATTCTCAGCTTTCATTTAAAAAAGGAGGTCCTTGGGATTGTGGAAAAAAACCTTAAAAACATGACTGAAGTATGCTCTCAAGGCTCAAACACCAAAAGACAAATACAAAGAACCCCAAATGTATTATTTCTTTAAATTTCTCATGATTTCTGGGGGCCTGACTCATGATTTTTTAATGCTTGGGATTGGCAAAACTATAGTTTTCATACTTCTTCCGTGCAGGCCATATTACAAAGTTTATATGTGTGTGAAAAACAAGAGGCAGAATGAGATCTGGAGTTAAAACACAGCTTGACTGAAACCTTATGATTCCCTCACATCACATATCAACAAAATAAGAACCTCAGCTCAGTGTCCCTTGAAACACAGAAGCACAGGTATTCGATAACACATACGTTGAAACTTGCACTACAGATCACTCCCTAACAGGCAACCCATCATCTTAAGAGACCACTTTAAACTATCCCCCACTTTCCAAAATAGTTATGTTTGACCTGTCATTAAAAAAAACCCACCTCTATTAGGCAACAGTATTTGCCAGTACATTTGGTAGTTGTTTAGACCTTTTAACTGTATTATTTCCCCCTGAATAGCACTATATCAGCCACACAATCACATATACACACACAATTATGGTTTTCTTGCTTACCGCTTTAAAAGGAGCATCTGAAGGACCCAGGCTGTCAGAAGGATACCAATCAAAGCTTCAACTTGTCAGTTTCAAAGCTGTGCCGCTGTTGCACCTTGAACGTGTTACTCTGGAGCTTCCACAGTCAACTATATTTTGAGGCTGGAAAGAAGCAGAATGTTGCCTTAAAGAAGCAGCTTCTCCATTTTTAAAAACTCCCATGAAGCTTTTTCTTCCTTATCTTTAAGTAGGGGAGATGGGGTGGGGAGGGGGGGTATAGGAAGGAATGTTCCAGGTTACATAACATCAAAGTCCAGGTTTGTTTGTTTTTTTAAGATGTTTATATCCTGAAGAAAATTCTAATAGCTGTGTATTATTCCTGAGGTTCTAGTGTGTATTGTCAATCAACAGAAACAAGTTGTACACATTTATTGGAAGTGAACATAACCTTTTATGCAGAACCTGCACAGACGCTGTCTATTAACCTATTGCAATGAGCTTTACTGTATTGCACTCAGTTATTCTAATTTACATTTTAATGCTTTTTCAGATATCATGAAGAAATATTGCACATTGCATTATCAAACCCTGTAGAGAAAGACATTACAGTATGAAAAGTCTCAGGAAAAGAGTAAAAATCATTTCCATGCAAAATATTGCTGATTTAGGGGCCTGGTTTTTTAAATCAAAATATTAGTGTCATAGTATTAAGGCGGGGTGTCTAGGTGTCTGTATATTATAGAAATAAAAAGCATCTTACAGCAACAAAAAATAGCAGCAGATTCCCAATGAACAACAATATAAGTTTCCTCCGCCAACAATAGCTTCAGATTAAAACAAAACAAGTCAACACATAGTCCCTAAACCCACCAAACAAGCAGACACTTTTCGCTCTTCTTCACAAATGAGTGAAGTCATAAAACACATAATAAAAACCCCTGGAACTCAATTATATCACTCTGAGCACTGGACTTGGACTCAGGAGACTTGGGACCCATTCCCAGCTCAGGAACTGGACAAGTCACCACCCGTCTTTGCCTCGATTTCCTCATTTGTAAAATGGGGATAATGATATGACCTCCTTTGTAAAGGCCTATGAGAACTACTGATGAAAAACGCTATATAAGAGCTATGTATTAGTGGGCTTTTGAATTACTGCGCCTCCTTCTCTCACCTCCAAAGCAGTGTGGGAAATAGAGCACAAAAAGGATGAAAGGAAGAATTGTCCAGTGGTTGCAGTGCTAGCCTGGGCCGTGGGAGACCTGTGTTCAACTCCTGTTCCACCACTGACTTCTTCTGTGACTTGGGCAAGTCACTTAGCCTCTCTGTTTCTTACCTGTAAAAGGGTGATAATACTACTGCCCGTCTTCCCAGAGTGTTGGGTGGATAAACACATTAAGGACTGTGAGACACAGTGATGGGGGCTATATAAAACCCATAGAAGGGTAGATCATTAGAGTTGATGCCCATCCATGCTGAGGGTGAAGTGACTCAGCCATCGGGCTCAGCGTTGAGACCAGAACTCTGGAGTCTTCAGCTCCCGGACCTGTGCTCCAAGCACTACTGCTTTCTACATACAAGGACAAGGATCCTCTATTCATTCTAGGTCCAGGAAATCTCTCTATATATTTAGGTTTAAGGTCTAAAATCCTAAATTTTGCAAAGGTGCCTCTCTGGAGACCAGGTAGTATTTGACATCCACTGATACTGTGAAATAGTAAAATAGGAGGTGAACCAATTACCTATGATAACTTTAAAAAGGGGGGCGGGATTTAACTAGAATCCATGAGATAAAAGTAAGAGGAAATACTTACTCTGAATATGCAAAAAGCTTCCTGAAAGCAACTGTCAAATAATCTCCCAAGGTAACGGGAACAAACTCTTTTGCTTGGGAGTGTTTATACTACACATTAGGGGGAAAAAAGCACTAGAATATGTATTGATGAAGAAAATCTTGCATTGGCAGAGAGATGGACTAGATATTTCTAATCAATATTTTTCCAGCTCCAATTTAAATCATTCAGATTTATTTTTGCTATAAGTTATTTGAATGACAGCCATGCCTAGATGCACAGAGAGGAATCCCATTGCGCTAGATGCTGTACAAACACAATGTAAATGAAAAAATTCCTGCCCAAATTTCTTGTAGTGTAAATACACAAAACAGACAGATGATGGGAGGAGAAACAAAATCACAGACTGGTAAAGTGATTTGCCCAACGTTACACAGCAGGTCAAAAGACAACCAGGGAATTAATTGGACCCAAGTCTCCTGACTCCCAGTTCAGTGCACTATACTCCCTGATTTTTTTTAAAATTATGTCTACATACAACTATTCATATGCACACTGGCATTAGGCATTCAAGATGTGTGAAATCTGAATGGACAAAATCTATATAGTTTTAGCAGAACTGCATCTCTATTTTTAGGTACATAATCAACAACACTCTCCAACCCTGACCTGGTCCTTCGGCTCTCTACAGCTGGTGGGCCTGTAGCGTGTCACCAGCCAAGCAGATAACTACAGCAGCACTTAGCAACTCATTCCTGCACCTCGGCATATAAAATAAGGGACTGACTATTTGAACAGTGTGGAAGGGGGGAGAAAACCACAGAGAGAAGAAATTATAGTGGCTTGGTTTAATGAGCCAGCACACACACACTGCAGACTTAATGGACAGCATTGACAATGTTCAATTATAAAGAAGTCTGCAGCCTCATTATTACCATTGGTTGTCACATAGGGTATTAGTTCAGAGGACCTACACAGTGGGAGGCAGACAAAGGAAAGAGGGGAGGAATACATGAAAATGGAAAGCTTTCTTAAAACAATAAGGATATATGGCCCCAACTCTCAAAACAGAGTGCATCAATCTGAAAAGCCTGACATAGGTGTAGTAGAAGGAACAGAGATGCACATAACTACACACACCCATACCCACACCCTCTCCTTCCTATCAGACACAGATTCCTAAAGGAATAATTCAGAAAAGTGCAAGAAATCTTAGACATCTGAAGGAGGAAATAGAGTCATGAAATCTTTTTTATCCACACAAAACCACTCACTTTTTTATCAGAGGGGTAGCCGTGTTAGTCTGGATCTGTAAAAAGCAACAGAGAGTCCTGTGGCACCTTTAAGACTAACAGATGTATTGGAGCATAAGCTTTCGTGGGTGAATGCCATGCCACCCTTATTTCTGCATAGCTGCCTTCAGAGCTGGGTGGCCGGAGAGTGGTGGCTGCTGACTGAGGGCCCAGTTCTGAAGGGAGCAGCGCAGAAGTAAGGGTGGCAATACCATACCATGCCATTCTTACTTCTGTGCTGCAGCTGGCGGTGGCTCTGCCTTCAGAGCTGAGCTGCCAGCCAGCAGCCGCCGCTCTCCAGCTGCCCAGCTCTGAAGGCAGCGCCGCCACCAGCAGCAGCGTAGAATCATGGCTGGCTCTAGGCTTTTTGCCGCCCCAAGCCAAAAAAAAAAAAAAAAAGACCTCTGAGAGCGCAAAAAAAAACACCTCCTGGAAAGCCGCCCCTGGAATTGTGTCGCCCCAAGCACATGCCTAGTTTGCTGGTGCCTAGAGCCGGTCCTGCACAGAATAAGGGTAGCAGTATCGCAACCCCCCTAATAACCTTTGTGATCCCCCCAAACTCCTTTTTGGGTCAGGGCCCCTACAATCACAACACTGTACATTTTCAGATTTAAATAGCTGAAATCATGAAATTTAGGATTTTAAAAATCCTATGACTGTGAAATTGACCAAAATGGACCATGAATTTGGTAGGGCTCTATCCATGATTAAACCTACTTCCTATCCATGATTAAATCTACAAATGTTTCCAGGCCAGCGAAAGCCTAATCTAAATATGGGAGCCCTTCCATTCACTAAAATGATTGTTGCATCATGCCACTGGTCACATAGTTGCATTTAAAAAAAAATCTGAAAATTGACAAGACAATTACTGGAGAGTAACCCCATGAGTTTCCCACATTCTTCTATAGGCAGTGGGCTTAGTGGACAGAGCACTGGACTAGGACTCAGGACACCTGGGTTCTAGTCTTGACTCAGCCACGGGCCTGCTGGCTGACCATAGGCAACTCTTCACTACCTTGTGCCTCAGTTTCCCCATCTGTAAAAGGCGATAATGATTCTGCTTTACTTTGCAAAGTGCTTTGAAACCTACTAAGGAAAAGCACTGCATAATAGCTTGGTTATCATAACACAATTTACCAGCTATAAAAAGTCATCAGTTTCTTTTGCATTCACTAAAACACTCCAGCCAGGTATAAATAAGGCAACACATTCCTTTTAAACTATACAGAAAGACATAAATGGAGTGGGATGCAGGCAGTCTGTGTTCAGTTCCCAGCTCTCCTACACATTTCCTGTATGACCTTGCACAAGTCACTTACGGGGAGATTTTTAAAAGGTACTGATTTGCAATGAGAGTTGGGCACTCTTTGGGCCACTGAAAAGCTCTATTAATTCCTTTGTCTCCATTTCCATCTGTGTAATGAGAATGATAAAGCTTCTTTTGTCTGTCTTGCTTGTTTAGATTGTCAGCTTTTCAGAGCAGGGACTGTCTCTCACTAGGTGTTTGTGCCTAACACTAGGCCCTGATCTCAGTTGGGGCCTATGGGTGCTATGGTGATACAAATAATAAGTAATTATTATTTACCTAAGGCAAATCAACTATAAAAAGAGCAAAATAAGCACCCTGTGCAGTGCCTGCTTCATGAATGCTTATGGCCCAAAACATAAAGAAGCCTAAGGGAGTTATGTGCCCAAATGCCAATGAAAACCAAATGGCAGTTGGGTGCCTCACTCCCTTGGGCTCCTTTGAAAATCCCAGCCTAAATGGCAGTTATGAAGCAGGAAACTCAGATTACTTCTGGACTAGGTCAAATAAAGCAAACAAGCAAGAACATGGGCTATACAGCATACTCCCGATTGTCCCAATAGCATGGGGGAGACAGATTTTATTTGGCTAATCAGGAGTTTGGACAACCTAAAGGTCAGGAGCCATTCAGCGGCAGGATGGCCTCCCCTCTGGTCAGGGTCTCCTCCTCTTCCTCTCAGTGCTGGCCTAGGGTCTCTGCTCTGCCCTGCCCACTCACTCATCACAGTGGGGCTGCAGAGGGCTCCCTGGGGCTGCCACAGGGCTGGTGACACCTAATGCCTCAAGCATGAGGTACAGGGAAAGTTGCAGTCCTGGTGGGGCAGAGTACAGCCCTCTCATGGTCCCAATCCCTCACACCTGTGAGAGCAGGGCAGTATTGCGCTCCCTGCACTGCTGCAGGAGCCATTCAGCAGCAGGGCCGCCTCCCCCGCGACTGGAGGGTTTTCCTCTTCACAGTCCTGGCTAGGGGCCTCTGCTCTGTTATCTGAACCACCACATTAACCAATTCCCTTCCTTGTCCCCCAGTATGAGACACATGCCCTCTGAAGCATATATCTCATGCCTGGGGACAAGGAAGGGATTTAGCTAATGCGGAGGTTTGGATAATAGGGTTTTGGATAATCAGGAGTAGACTGTATATGATTACTAAATGACTATTTGCTACAACAATCTATACTAGCCCCTTCAAAACCACAATACACTTACGGCCATATAAAAAAACCCAACATCTGTTGATGAGGGAACCCATTCACAGGTTGCTTCTGAATATTCAAATACCTATTTAAGAATCACACATATGCCACTTGATCATGCTCTACACATTTGTGTACTAGTTTTTAATTTCCTAGGTAAATAAGCTTTATTCCAATTCACACAATACTATGATCAACTCTTTTTTTTTTTTTTTTTAAGGTTTCAAAACCCAGATGCTGCCGTTTGGAAAAAATAAATGGTTAAAATTAAAATCTCTGTGCGTAACAAAGAAAAGTAGGTGCCTTTCACCCACAGCAGTCCCAGTCAGTGATTCTACCTATGGGAGTAGTTTGACTGTATTTCTGAGGTGCTGGCCTGCAGTGTCCAGCCAGTACAGATAGTCCCAGATATGGGGCTAGTTTTATTAATACAAGAAGCTTCATTCTGGCATATTTCACACAGCAGAGTCCAAGGCCAAAGTTTACAGATAGACTCATAGACTTTAAGGCCAGAAGGGACCATCAAGATCATGTAGTCTGACCTGCTGTACATTGCAGGCCACAGAACCTCACCTACCCACTCCTGTAATAGACCCCTAACCTCTGGCTGAGTTACTGAAGTCCTCAAATCATGATTTAAAGACTTCAGGTTACAGAGAATCCACCATTTACACTAGTTTAAACCTGCAAGTGGCTCATACCCCATGCTTCAGAGGAAGGTGAAAAAAAACCAGTAGAATCCTCTAATTTTGTGGTCTTCAATTTAAGTGCCTACCTTGAGGTACCAGATATCAAATTGGACACCCACAACTTGCCAAGTCAGAAGCAACTTTTGAAGATGTTGGTCTAAGTCTATTAATTTGTCACCTGAAAGTTCAATTTGCCAAAATGATCATGACTATAATCTATAGCCGGGGTCGGCAACGTTTGGCACGCGGCTTGCCAGGGTAAGCACCCTGGCGGCCCGGGCCAGTTTATTTACCTGCTGATGCGGCAGGTTCGGCCGATCGCGGCCCCCACTCGCTGTGGTTTGCCGTCCCGGGCCAATGGGGGCGGCGGGAAGCCATGGCCAGCACATCCCTCGCCCGCACCGCTTCTCGCCGCCCCCATTGGCCCAGGACGGCGAACCACGGCGAGTGGGGGCCGCAATCGGCCAAACCTGCCACGTCAGCAGGTAAATACACTGGCCCGGCCCGCCAGGGTGCTTACCCTGGCGAGCCGCGTGCCAAACGTTGCCGACCCCTGATCTATAGTATTATCTGAAGTACATTTAACGTTTATAGGAATCAATGGACAGCACAGACGGGCCCAGCTGATAATCCGAAAGACAGCTATAAAATGTATTATTACTGCCAGGCAGCTTTTAGCAAAAATTTCACAAACACAGGCCAATAGTATACAATATGTATGACTGTGTAATAGAGGCACTCAATATTGTGTACTAGGGGCCTAAGAGGTGTGCATAAAATTTGCCCAAGCAGCATTCTACTTATTGCTTGAATGCTTCCAACCTAAAATAATTAAGATACATCAAGCAAATAATTATATAGCACAAAATGCATATTTATCAGCAGGGATTACAGATTTGTGTGTCATATGGAAAGTCAGCTAAAATATTCACCAACACAGCTAGTTTGCGGTATGACACAGGCAACTTGTTATATTGCAGCCTGAAAGCATGTACGTGAAGTGCTTTACATGTGCAATGAAATACTGCAACCTCACAGCTTGGATAAGAATTTCCAATCAGTTGTGCATACTAGGAGACAGTGATGACAAACAGAAAAAAACCCGCTCCAGGCCTTTTGCTCATCCAGAAGCAATAAAGTTTTAAAGTATGTTGCCAAACTCTCTTGAAATGCTTTATTAAGGAAAATAGGTAGAATTTTCCTTTAAATAACATGCACAATTTTATCTGGCAGGGAGGGAAATGTCTCACTAACTACTCATTGGTTTACGCACCCCAATATTTTAGAGACTGTCACAAATCCACAATGTTCCTGAATGCTAGGATTCTTGTATTTTGTCTCTTATTTAGCTGACACGTGCAAAAGTCACTACTGAGCTCACTGAAATTTGAACCTATAGTATTAGGCATTAAACTTACAATTCAAATATTCTCCTGAAGCGCCACCCTTCCCCAATGGTATGGACCCATTCCACATACTTTAGGTTATGCCATTTTTTCCATTCCACATACTTTAGGTTATGCAATTTTCCCCTTGTATGCAACACCATTAGAGAAGTTATAAATCAGCCAGAATGTGGTGATAAGAACATACACTGGTGTCCTGAGATACCAAGGCTGCTTTCAGCCTCCTAAAACACATAAATAAACCCTAATTTCAGTGTTAATCACATAGTATCATAGGGCCCTAACATTTTTATTTTATTTCAATTCCAAACATAAAAAGAAGAGAAGATGTGTTCATAAGGTCAAGAAATGCATCATAAAACACCATGGGTGGAGTGGGAGATCAAATTAAGGATGGATAGTGAGAAGAGCCTCTGCCATCTACAGAATGGGATTCAGCACAACCTTATAAAACTTAACTTTTGTGTCTTCACATCTATGACTCACTGTTTCATAACAGGAAGCTGTCCCATTAACAATGGCTCTGAACATTTCTCAGCACTATTGCTATAAAACTAAATGGCAACACTTTCCCAATTAACTATCCAAATCTCTCTCTGTGCCATAATCTCCCTATTGTTGCACCTCTGCACTCTGATGTTGCACAACATCACGTCCCACTCACAGATCTATTTCTGTTTGTAATTCCCATTGTGGTCGTTGTAGCCAATACCTTTACATGATAGAAGCCTTGGGCATGATAGTCACTTTCTGACTTATATCTGGGTGGGGGAAGAGATAAATTCCCTTTGTGAATAGGTTCACATAGGGTTGGAAATTTTCTTAATGGAAAAGAATTGCTGTCACCACTTGATCCTCCCCCAGTGATCAGACAGCTTGCTCAAGTTAAATGAAGGATATTAGGGGGCAATGAATAGCTAAAATTCTGGTGCACAATTTTCAAGCTGCCCTGTGTAAAAGTTGGGAGTAACAGCCAAGAACCATTTTTAATTGATCTCTGTGGGTCACGTAATTGTTGTTTGTTTAGCAGTCTGCAAGACAGATAATAAAGTTCCTGCATTGCTGTGTAGAATAAAAATAGGAAAACGAACTAGAAATCACACACACACAGAGCTATGAAACATTTTATTGTTGTTATGCAAAGGGTTCAAAATGCATCTAAAATATGTCTAAAACAAGATGATGGCAGCAAATAAACATTCTTCCAAGTAAGTGAAAAGCTGTTTAAAAGTTTAGCTTACATTCATTAAAGTGTGGCTATACCCTGAAAGTAACTGTAAAAATGACATTGTGGAGTTCCATATTTATTCTCTCTCACTAACTCACATATAAAGTGCAGCCAGTTTGCAACTCCAAATACGCTTTTTTGATCTGCCAGTACTGCAAATTCAACCTGGGATCTCAAAATAAATCAACCTATTTTAACTGCTGTCTCTTGCACAACAGCTCCTTCAACAAGAATTTATAGCTGATGAGTTTTGCTGATGGTTCACAAGGCAGAACAGAATCCAACCCACCCAGGGTGGCCTATGACCTACACAATCACATATGTCCCCAGATCACATATGTGCACACAATGCCATGCACAGCACCATCCACACTTTCTCATGTGATCCTCTAGCATGAGCAGGCCACTACAGAGGTTGACATGCCCTCCCCTTCACTACTGAGAAAGTAGCACTTGGACTCCACTGCATGATTTACCAGTCCGGGTAGGCAGAGTTGTCACCAGAGGCTATTGAGCCTTATAAACAAATGAAGGAGAAAGTTCACTGCCGTGGGAGAAAGGTGGCACTGGCATACACAAGTTGCATGGGGTCCCTATGTTGCTTCACGTAGGACTCTGATACACAGGACTGCCCCAGCAGCCTGCAATCTCACAGCTATATTGGCCCCACAATGCTAACAGCAGTAAAGTAAGGGGCTATGGCTCAATGCCACAAAGAGCTCATAGGCAGAGCAAGATGGTGCTTTTTAAGCATTATTTTTCTGACCAGAATTGCACTTTAATCTAATTCTTCTTCCCCAAACTGCTTGAAATCACCAGCAGGGCACTTGTGTTTTCTGTTTCCACAGCCCCCGTGAAATGCGCTTGGCTAGGATTCACATGATCTGCACCTGTGCCACCTGCTACGTGCGTCAGTTTAATTTTTCTTGAAAGCACTTCTTGCACAAGTCAGTGTGACTGACAGGATAGTAATGAATGGCAGCACAGTACCTTGTAAGGGCAGACGGTTGTGTCAGCTCAGCCTGTTGGTGTGATTAACAAACGATCAATCAAAGTTCACCAATCTCATCTCAGTTCTTCACCTGAAGATACTGCAACTGAAGGACTGTATCTGCCTTGAACTTGCTGTAATTTTAAACTGCTTCACTTTATCACAATGCTTTATCTGAATGACTGGTGCCAGGAACTTGCCATTGTAGAATTAATAACATATTGACACTTTCAACCCCTCGGTCTATCTTTGAAGTTTGAGAGCAATAACAAGCAACAGAATATTTTACTTGGAAGAGATGACAGTGTTTCTTGAATTCAGGGACTGCTCTTCCTAGCATGCCTTGTGGCACTGATCAAAGAGAGGGGAATAGGTGGGGCCACATACTGACCCCCTCTTTCTACTCTAGCCAGATGTTGCATGGGATTAGTTTCATATCCCCTCTTAAGGGAAGGTGGTGTGTGCACACCCTCTATGAACCTGGGGTGATGTGGCTCTGCACCACTTCCAAAATAGGCCAGTACCTGTCAGATACAATGTGACCATAAACATAGTTTTGCTGTGAATTACATTTATTTAGACTAGTATCAGGGGGTAGTCGTGTTAGTCTGCATCCACAAAAACAACAAGGAGCCCGGTGGCACCTTAAAAACCTAACAGATGTATTTGGGCATAAGCTTTCGTGGATAAAAAACCCACCTCTTCAGATGCAGGGAGTGAAAATTACAAATGCAGGCATTATTATACTGACACATGAAGAGAAGGGAGTTACGTTACAAGTGGAGAACCAGTGTTGACAGGGCCAATTCAATCAGGGTGGATGTAGTCCACTCCCAATAATTGATGAAGAGATGTCAATACCAGGAGAGGGAACGTTGCTTATGTAGTGAGCCAGCCACTCCCAGTCCCTATTCAAGCCCAAATTAATGGTGTTAAATTTGCAAATGAATTTTAGTTCTGCAAATTTAACACTATCTTTATTTTCAGCCAACCCATGGTAGTTTTGCATCTTTGCCAAACAAATTCTGGCACATCAGCTACTTGAAAAGTGTTAGAAATAAATTAAAGGTTGTCCTCATAATCCAGTTTTTGGCATACGGCTGGTAGGTTTGTATTTGCAAAAATGCAAATATACATAGATTTTGCATGACAACTGGGTGCAAAAGTGCAAGATCTTGATGTGCATGTGTCTAGAAGTGCAAATACTCAGTTTGAACATGCACAAAGGTGTACAAATGTGCAGCAACCAGGATACTGAAAATTAGCCCTTAAATCACCCAGGCAACCTTCTAACCTTTGATTTACAAGAGATAAGAGCTCAAAATTGTGCCAGGCAACTCTAACCCCAAGAACCAAGCCAAAAATAGAGTAAGACTTTCACTATTACTTTCCCTTTCCCGAGGTGATTGCAATAAAACATTCTATACTTCATTTAGAGCATGGTGTTTTCTCTCCCTTTAGGGGACCATCTGCATAGAAAATATTATGTTGTGGGGTGACCATAACAGAAACACTGCAGGGGCTTGACTAGGTTATAACATGGTTGGACCATGAAGGGCCTTCCCAGCATACATGGGGACATAGGTCTGATTCGGCAGCCGTGTCTTCGGTGGCCCCATGTTACCTAATCTGTGTTACAGCCTCCTAGATACTGTTTCTTTACAATATCGGTGTTTGGATGACATTTTCCCCCAACCCTGCTAATTTTGTTTTAATGTTTTCTGAATATTTTTTATTTCTATTCTAGTCTTCTTAGCAAGTCTTACTATTGGGGCTAATGACTTTTCCATACACAGTTCAACAACACTTCACCAATGAGAACATATAGTAAAAACTGCCCAATGTGAGTTGTCAGCAATGCGGGTTTGTGACAGTTTTGTAAAGAGAGAAGAAAAGCCTCTGCTTCTATTAAGTCTTGAGCATTCCAGTGAACGCAGCATCCAAGAAAGCTGGATTATTCTTAGAGAGCAACATACTTTTTCCCTGGTAATTTATTCACTGCAAAGTCTAATCCTAGTGCCAATAAGTCAATGGCTGATCAGCAGACAGCAGAAAAACAATCATGTTTGAGGACGAGAGGAGGAAAGCTTGCCCAACCAATTTCCTGCTTTGATACATATAATTCCACCGCTGTTTTGTTTTGTTTCTCCCTGGGAGCTGAGTGTTGCATATTAACATTTCAGTCAATGAACATATTAAATACAGTCTTTTCTCTACCGTCATTGTTAGTTAAGGTTGAATTTTTGTATCTTAAAACGTAAATAAGGCTTATTAAAAGTGAAACTGCAATATAATGATGGGAGAACATTCATACCCTAGGCTCAATGGTAGAAGAGGGCTGCATGGTTTTATTACTGTTGTTATTTCTAATATGGTAGCACCCAATGGTCACAAATTGGGATTGGGGTTGCACTATACAAACACAAAGGAAGACACAGTCTCTGCCCCAAAGAGCGCACATTCTAAGAAAATTCAATATTTGTGTAACCTCCTTTGGAGTTTGTCAGATCCTAGAACACTGGACTGAGCCTCTAGGAGTCCTACCCAATGGAGTACAGCAGCAACTCCTCCAGAGCCTCTGGACACCATTTCCTAGCATGTTTAGAATACAGGGCAGGGACAGAAAGGGCTGGGAACTCTAGCCAGGACCACTCGGGAGGTTTCTGATGGAATGATTTATACAGGCAGTTTGCTGGCCCAATTGTGAGACAGGAGAGTTCAGTGGGCGGGGACAGCCTGCCCCAGAGGCAAAGGAAAGGGACTAAGTTTAGTTTCACTTTTGGAGCCTTTGACTTTAGCTGAGAAAGGAGGAGAACAACCTAGGCAGTCAGACTCTCTGCTTAGCTCCAAATCCCCACGAAGGGAAGCTTTGAACTGCTATGGGATTTAGTGTGTGATTGAACCATTCCAGTGCTGCAGAAACCGGCATCCAGGGTGGCAAACCACCAGCCTGGTACCAGCTACTCAGAGCCAGCCGAGACTTCCCCAGGACTCCAGACCAAGGAGCCAAGGGAGGGCCCTGCTCCCACTCAGGGGTGAAAACATTGTAAGAGGACTCCATTCTTTAAGCCAGCCAATGTTTGCACTGCAGCTACACCCATCTCTGGACTCTAGGCATTCCAGTTGGGTGCCAGGGAGGGAGCTGGGGTTTGTGGTACAGTGGTTAGGGGTGGGGAATTTGTTGCATTATTAATGTTTAGTATTTCTTAGTTAACACTAATCCCTTCCGTCCCTAGCGCCTGTCCCCAGTAAAGTACCTCTTTGTTGCATTTATTTTTGGGTGTGGGATTTTATTGGCGGGGATTTGTATTATTGTATTTTGCTTCTTGTGCACTGGATCAGGCTCCTTGTTAAAAATAGGAGTATTACTTATTTTCCCAATGGCCATTGCCGCTTGTGTCCCAGGCACATAGAGGTGGAGGTACCAGGTCGTGCAACAATGAACCAAGGACCCAACCCATATGAGGTAAGGAAAAAGTTACTCTGATTAGCAAGCGCCAAGGAGACAGAACCAAACCACAGGGGAGGGACTACACTTATAACTGAAAACTTAAGCTGGCGCTCACCTTTCTTGTACCTTCCCTGATGGGTCTGTTGTTGCATTTTCTATTCATTGTCCTGTTCCTGTCTGGTGTAGAATTTTTCCAAAACTTGGCCCTAATATTTCAGCAAAGGGCACTTGGGTTAGGGTTGCCTGTGCTCCCAAACACCTTGTATGTCCTTGTTTTGAGAGCCTGCTCCAGTGCCTCTATCAATCTTACAAAGTCCTGAAGCAGCCTTATCACCTAGTGGGGCAAATTTCACCAGCTAAACTGGCTAAATTAACAACTGAGATTGGCTAAGAGCAAATGTGCCACGAGGAACATCCCACACCAGGTCTATCACATGTCAGCTTACACTCCCAACTTGGCCTATGGTGAGCCTTCCTATCCACACAAGTCCTCAAGACCTCCACAAGTAGAGTCAGAGATTCGCACTAACTCCAGAAAGGGCTGTGTGTTGCGAGCCTACAGGCAGCTCAGACACTGACAACGTATGCAGGACTCTGTTGACTTAGCTTGGGCCCTAGTCCAGACTTCTCACCAGCATCAGGACTGAGTATCAAATTGTGGCAGGGCACAGAGGGACAAAATGGAATCTCTTTCTTGGAAGTGGAAGGAAGTAAGAAAATAGAAAGAATGAGAGAGAATTGGTGTGGCAGCAAAAGATGTGAAAATTAGACATAGAGCTAGGAAATAGGAAAAGGAGACCATATAAACTGTAAGAAAGAGGAGTACAGATAGAAAAGGAGAAGAGCAGAACCTAAGGTTCTGAGCAGGGGTGGTATTTTTAAAGAGGATCTGGGACTACACATGTAGGACACAAGAATCATGGCAGGATCCAGGAAGTCTTGCCATAGCAACCATAAACAGCAACTCACACACACACCATGTTTATAGGACATGTGGTTTCCATTCTAGTAGGTAGCACTGTCCACCCGGGGAGCCCTCAGAGGTGTGCAAGTTCCATCCGTCATGGGGAATCTCATAGAATTCCTGATTTGAAAACACTCTAAGCACCCAAACTTGTGTTCTAACTAGGCCTCTTACATCCATGCAAGCTTTTTAAAATTGTGGTGTCACCTTGCTGCTACTACTGTCAGCCCCAAAATCTTGGCCACGGTGGGCATGCCTGAGGCAAGGGGCCACCATGCAGGTGAGGAGCCACCTAGGACTGCCTCTTGCTTTGCTACTGGGGTGTCGTCTACACTAGCAGGACAGCTGTTTCCACCATTGGCTTGGACATCACTAAGGAAATGTCACGTCTGACATCCAGCAAGGCCTCTCGTGTAAATCATTCTAACACACTTTCCTTGCCATTGTACATGTTTTTTATGAATGTTGTATAAGTGGCTAGAAATGCTTATAAATAGGTGCTTTTAGACACTGAAATAAATAACACGGTGTATATCAGGCCTCAGTATTTTGCCATTGGATGAACTGGGGAGGCATCAAAGGCTAATTATTTCCTGCAACCTGTGTGAACCTTCAAAACACCAGTTGGTTTCCAGCCCTTAGATCTGGTGGGCAGCAGTTAATTACCTAACCCAAGCAACGGCCATTTCCGACAGGAAAAGAAGAGAGGATAGGTTTTATAGCAACCAGCGAGGACATAAGAAACAGATAAAACAAGCAAATCAGTAGACAGGAGGAAATAGTACTGGGCTGTGAAACAGATACTGTAAAGTCTAGAGAGCAAAAGACACTAGGAAATAGTGCTTAAGACTTCAGAAAATGGTAGGGAGGTCATGCAGAGGACACTCCATTTGTGTTGTACACATAAATGCAAGAAGCCTGACAAAGAAAAGAAAGGAACCAGAAATACAAGCACAGAAAATAGATTTTATCATCCTGGAATCAATTGAAACCTGGCAAGAGGAGAATGAAAATTAAGAGAGGGGTAAATGCAGAGGGTTATAAACTGTTCTGAAGATCTCATACTGGGAGAAGCAATAGACTTGTACATAGAAACCTATGTTGAAGATCACTTTTATTAAAAAACAACCTTCCCCAAGAGGTCATCCAGGATATCCCCAAGCATTTTTACAATGTTAAGTTATCTATCTTAAGTCACTCACTCTCCAACATGACCTGAGTATGTCCGGAATCAGTCCCAAATGCAGCAGTATACTTTGATAACTCTGGGTATTGCTTTAAGTTTTTATACTGAAATACCAGACAGCAGTTAAATATAATTAACTTTATGGTCAAGATTTTCAAAAGCAGGTGCCCAATGGAAGGCATCCTAAATAAGTGGCCTGATTTTTGAAAGTGCGCACCTAGCAGTACTTAACTGATGTTAAGGTTTATTTCATTGTCCAGCTATACTGGAAGAAGGGCAGGAGACACTTGATACAGATTTAATCAGGCCACAACTTTATTATTAGATGTCTGGGACTACCCAGCAGATAAAAGTGTACAGTGCAGGCAACTCCATATTCATTCCATAATTACCTGGGGGTCTCCTGCCAGTTCCCCCTCTTTTTCCATAGAGGTCCCCTCCAGCCAATCCATTTCTGGGACCTTATCATCCACCCCCCTCGTAGAAGGGTTAAAGTGTGCTATAAGAAAGTGGGGTTGGCTCCCTGCTATACCAATCAGAGGAGCCCCAAACCACCACCCCCATTCTGTTCCTTTAACCGACACTTCCTTTTTAAGTCCTTTACCAGGCCATTTATCTGGTCACTAGAGGCCTTCCCTATGGAGTACCTGCACTGGACATCCATCCCACACTTACAAAATGAGTTGCAACATATAGCCTAAGCCCCTTTCCTCCTCACTGTAATAGGTCTTCCCTGACACCTGCTGGGAAAGGCAAAAAAGTATGGTGGTGAGGGAAAAATTCCTTCCCAGTCCCTCTAAAAAGGAGTGGCTGCAGCAGGTCCTAACCAAACCTGATATTTGCCACCTCAAGGGGAGGGAGGGTGTGCGCTGCGTGAAGAAAAGGCTTCTCATGCCCAGGCGTGCCCCTTTTCAAGCTTTCCACACTTCCGTTCCCAGGAAATGAGTCAGCATCACCACGCTGACCCCCCAATTCCCCTTTTTTGCAGCAGCTTCTGACCTCCTTTCTCCCCCCCTTTCCCCCTCCCCTCCTTCCCCCTCCCCCCAACACCACTACCCTTCATCCAGCAAGCCAGGACAATGACCCCCTTACTTAAGATGCGGTGTGGTCACTTGTGTCTAGCATAAATGGAAATCAGTATTTTGACTACAAATGACATTTATTTGTCATACCTGTTTTATTAAGTATTTTATAAATATTTGTAATTTAAAGCCCAAATTCGGCTCTCAGTAACACCTATGCAGACCTACTCCATGTTTTGCAACAGTTTCTGAGGAACATGCTCAAGTGTTAAGCTTTTCCCAAATTGGGGAAGAAATAGATATTTAAGAGGAGTGGAATCATATATATATAGCTATATATACAGGATATATAGCTGCTCAAGAGTAATTACAATTCAATTTATGTTTGTAATTAAAATTACAAAAGACCAAAAATGGGTGGGAGGTTGGATTTTTGCAAAGCACAAATTTTGAACAATGTGGGAATTACTGGATGCTGTATCCTTGGAGTACTTTACAAAATGGGATGGAGAGAAGGAAGGTAGAAAGCTCATTCTGGGGGGGAAAGGGGAAGAATACTGCAAAAAGTAAGCAAGGCTAAGAAACAGAGAGGGATAAAACAACAGAGAATGGAGGTGGGGTCTAAAGATTTCAGAGTGCACTTAAAACCAAATCAAAGAAATGAATACATGCACAATATGAAAAGTGGACTGAACAAGAGGTTAGGATAAAAAATAACTGCTTTTTCATATAAAAGGAATAAGAGGTGAAAAAAGGGGAGAGCAAGGCTGCTAAGCAACTCGGAAAGTAATTTATTTGCAGAACAGGATGACATAAAATAAAATGTATTCTGTGCGTTCATACAAAAGAACAAGGGAAGATATATTTTTCAAGGGAGAAAGGGAAAATGCTGAAGAGAATGAATATCACATAAAAACAGGGGTCAGACTGCCCCCTCACACCAAAAAAAAAAAAAAAAAACCCAACCCAAGATGGTGTTAGAAGGGGACTGAGAATTCCATGAAGTAACTCTCATGTCGTTTTCAGAACATCAACCCCTCTACTGGGAATGGCTTGAAGACTGGAGACTCCCATGCAGATGTTTCACAGCCCCATAATTCTCAGAGATCAGTGGGAAAGGGCAGTCCCAAGATCTGCAGACTCAGGAGCTAACCTGAGTAAACAGCTGATGCTCCTTGCTGTTCCACATGCTGCCACTGGCTGAGTTTTCCAGCAGCTGCTCAGTAGCAGCTCTGGAGGGGATTTCACGGGAGTTAATGCTGCCCTATGGTGAGACAGCACTCCTCTCCTTTCCAGACTGACTCCAGGCCTTACATAAGAACGGCCGTACTGGGTCAGACCAAAGGTCCATCTAGCCCAGGATCCTATCTACCGATAGTGGCCAATGCCAGGTGCCCCAGAGGGAGTGAACCTAACAGGTAATGATCAAGTGATCTCTCTCCTGCCATCCATCTCCACCCTCTGACAAACAGAGGCTAGGGACACCATTCCTTACCCATCCTGGCTAATAGCCATTAATGGACTTAACCTCCATGAATTTATCCAGTTCTCTTTTAAACGCTGTTATAGTCCTAGCCTTCACAACCTCCTCAGGCAAGGAGTTCCACAAGTTGACTGTGTGCTGTGTGAAGAACTTCCTTTTATTTGTTTTAAACCTGCTGTCCATTAATTTCATTTGGTGGCCGCTAGTTCTTGTATTATGGGAACAAGTAAATAACTTTTCCTTATTTACTTTCTCCATACCACTCATGATTTTATATACCTCTATCATATTCCCCCTTAGTCTCCTCTTTTCCAAGCTGAAAAGTCCTATCCTCTTTAATCTCTCCTCATATGGGACCCGTTCCAAAGCCCTAATCATTTTAGTTGCCCTTCTCTGAACCTTTTCTAATGCCAGTATATCTTTTTTGAGATGAGGAGACCACATCTGTACGCAGTATTCAAGATGTGGGCATACCATGGATTTATATAAGGGCAATAAGATACTCTCTGTTTTATTCTCTATCCCCTTTTTAATAATTTCTAACATCCTGTTTGCTTTTTTGACCGCCGCTGCACACTGCATGGACGTCTTCAGAGAACTATCCACGATAACTCAGAGATCTTTTTCCTGATTCGTTGTAGCTAAATTAGCCCCCATCATATTGTATGTATAGTTGGGGTTATTTTTTCCAATGTGCATTACTTTACATTTATCCACATTCAATTTCATTTGCCATTTTATTGCCCAATCACTTAGTTTTGTGAGATCTTTTTGAAGTTCTTCACAGTCTGCTTTGGACTTAACTATCTTGAGCAGTTTAGTATCATCTGCAAACTTTGCCACCTCACTGTTTACCCCTTTCTCCAGATCATTTATGAATAAGTTGAATAGGATTGGTCCTAGGACTGACCCTTGGGGAACACCACTAGTTAACCTCTCTATTCTGAGAATTTACCATTTATTCCTACCCTTTGTTCCCTGTCTTTTAACCAGTTCTCAATCCATGAAAGGACCTTCCCTCTTATCCCATGACAACTTAATTTACATAAGAGCCTTTGGTGAGGGACCTTGTCAAAGGCTTTCTGGAAATCTAAGTACACTATGTCCACTGGATCCCCCTTGTCCACATGTTTGTTGACCCCTTCAAAGAACTCTAATAGATTACTTAGATTTCCCTTTACAGAAACCATGTTGACTTTTTCCCAACAATTTATGTTCTTCTGTGTCTGACAATTTTATTCTTTACTATTGTTTCAACTAATTTGCATGGTACTGATGTTAGACTTACCAGTCTGTAATTGCCGGGATCACCTCTCGAGCCCTTTTTAAATATTGGTGTTACATTAGCTATCTTCCAATCATTGGGTACAGAAGCCGATTTAAAGGACAGGTTACAAACCATAGTTAATAGTTCCGCAACTTCACATTTGAGTTCTATCAGAACTTTTGGGTGAATGCCATCTGGTCCCAGTGACTTGTTACTGTTAAGTTTATCTATTAATTCCAAAATCTCCTCTAGTGACACCTCAATCTGTGACAATTTCTCAGATTTGTCACCTACAAAAGATGGCTCAGGTTTGGAAATCTCCTTAACAGCCTCAGCCGTGAAGACTGAAGCAAAGAATCCATTTAGTTTCTCTGCAATGACTTTATCGTCTTTAAGCGCTCCTTTTGTATCTCAGTCGTCCAGGAGCCCCACTGGTTGTTTAGCAGGCTTCCTGCTTCTGATGTACTTAAAAAACATTTTATTACCTTTTGAGTTTTTGGCTAGCCTTCTACTTGCCTTAGTTCCTCCCCTTCACTTGCACAAGTGGAGGGGAGGATCTCAGCTCAGGTGATCAACATTTTACAAAAACCTCAGAGCATCTGAGGTCTCAGACACAATAGCCAGATCAATACCAAACAGCTGAAAGAAATTTGGACAGACAGGAGAACCTTTAGCAGACAAGCCAAAGAAAATCTCCTTAGAAACAGAGGAGATGCCCATGGCCAGAAGAAAACCTAATACGACACTGATATTCAGAAAGATGCATAGAGAATCTAGGACACTACAGACCAGTAAGCTTGGCATTAGTAGCGTGGGAAACACAGGAAGCAATAAGTTACAAGTGGAGAGAAGAAGCTGAAAGCTTTGTGCTAACATTTGTATGTATTTTAAAAATGAAGGCCTGCTTCTGAGTTTTAAATGCGCATAACATTTGGCTCAACATCCGTGTAGACTGAGAACGAGTACGTCCACAGAATGTGTACGGCACCGATAACTGCAGCATACCTTTCCATACCTCACCCCTGTATTAGCACTGATGTGGAAAGACCACGACCTATTGGGGTGTTAAACCAGTTTCCATCCCCATTTCATACTTCGCCTCTCCGCTGAGATTGACAGTGAAGGTCTAATTTTTTCTGTTGTGGCCCTCTGTGCACCATTGCGCCTAGAAAACTGTAGGTCAAATAATTATGGGATGGCACAGGCTTTCAGTTAATACTGAGCTCACTGAAATTTGAACCCATAGGCTAGATGTGAAAGAAATATATTTCTGAGAAAGAACGACTAGGAGGATATCAATAAAAGAGAGAGGAATGGGCCTACATTTTACGACAACCTTTGGCACAATACTGCAGAACAATCTCTAAGGCTCGTAAACTTAGGCCATGAGTCTGCCAGGCTTTGGAGAACACGAGACAAATTTTCACTGGCTGCACGCATCTGAGCAGAGAAGAGTCACCAGCTCATTAGATGTGAAGCAGCCATTCCACTCATGCAGAAACAGATTCGAAGTTCTCCAGAACTGTATTGTTGGTAAGTGAATAAACTAAATAATAAGAATCTCCATGAAAACTCATAAGAAAGAATAGCAAAACCAAAAAAACCCTATAGAAAAGTGGGAAAAAATTCAGATAGAGAAGGGAACAACAAAAATCTACAACAATGGAACAAAGAAAGTCACTAAACATAGAAATTTCCCTTCCTATTCTGACCACTGATAATATATACACATTAATTGATATTGATGGAAACAAATTAAAATAACCCAAAAATGTAAATGGAGAGGGAAGGTTTATAAAACTGTATTAGAAACAAAACCCAATATCTATAACTTCAAATGGGTTTGTTTCCATTGTTCCTTTTTTTTGGGGGTATGAAGTTTGGGTAACCCTGTTGTATGTCAAACATTTGTTAGCTCAAAAGAAAGATGACTACTACTGAGTACAACATTGCAACTATCGACATGTGATTTATTTATTTTTTAAAACATACCAACACAAGCTTCTGGCAAATTGTTCAATTGTAGACCAGGCTAACTGCTCCTTTTGATATGGACTGGCAGAAATTCTTCCTTGTGCATCCATCTGCGCAGGCTTAGTCCTATTTTTCTAGGGCTTGACCCTGGACATAGCCGGTTGCATGTGTGGGGCCTTCCGTGGGCTGTCAGTCACAATCACATTCTTTGCTATGGCAAACCCTGCCTCTCTATTTCTTTTTAAGTCTCATTACAGCATACTCTCAATTTAGATCAAGAAACACGGACCAATGACCTGCTCCTACTTGATTTATGTTGCTGTCCTCCTAGATTCTTAAAACAATATATTTTAGGTTTGTATGACATGAAAAGTCAATTACTTGATTTGCAACTGAAATAGGCTACAGAGATAATGACTTGAAAATAACAATGTGGTACATGCAACACTGCTCTCCTATAGCCGGGGGACGGAGGGGGTGGGGGGCAGAGGTTTTGGAAAAGGCTACTAGTGGCTTGCTCCTTCCCAAATGTTCTCTCTCTCTCTGGATTTTTCCATATACTCCTCCACTGGAGAGACACTGCATGTGCTCCACCTGTGAAACACCTGCCCTCTGAACCCCCAAGATACCTTCCATAGCATACATGCTCCCCTCAGCCACCTGTCCACTCCAAGAAAAATGCACTCCCACACCCTTGGAAGCTCTTCACAGATTCCAACCCCAACACGTGTGCTCTCATGTCACTGCCCGTTCTGTGAGAAATTGTTCATGCCCACATATGTTGCCCCAGAAACACCTTTCATCCCCACATAGCTCCCCATTCACACTCAGAAAGCCACGCAGCTTGCATTTCATGTATAACACCCCCCTCATCCTTCCCCCCCACACACACACACAATGCCCTTTTTCCCTTTAAGGCACAGCCTCTCCATTAGCATTGCCCCACTCTTTGAGACTGTAGGATGTCCATGAAATACAGCTTCTTGAGATGCAGGGCCTTCCCATATTTACTACTATACCCAACCCCCCAAGACTCAGGCATCTCAACGATGACTCAGAGAACTGTCCTGGATTTCCTCTTCTGCAAGGATGACTTTCCTCACCTTCAACATCAGGAGGCTGCGTCTCCTTATGAATTGAGAACAAGTGTTTAACAAAATAAATCCTATAAAAAAAAAAACAATAATAATAATAATAATTCTGTTTTCTCTTTCCAACATTCAGGACCTTAAAAAACAATGGATTTCACTTTAAGCCTTTTTTAAAGACACTGCTTGTAAAAAATAAAACATAGATAATAACTGCTCAGTGTCACAGTATATAAATAGCACTAAGTCAGAGCATTATAAAAGACTCTAGCTCTGCTATTGCATAACATTGAGAATAATTGGGTTAACCCCCATTTATCAGTGTTTACCCATCTTAGCAGACTGGACTGATGGATAGTCTTCACAGAGCACTGTTGCAGTGAAACATGCCATAGCATCACTGCCTTCCTATTATCAGAAGGTCGCAACATTAGTAGAATCCAGGAGGCGCTTAGGAATGGAATCAGTAAAAACTGTGGAAACAAGATGAAACGACGATGCAAAGATGCATAAAGAGGAGTGGAAGAATAACATTTAGAAGCCATCAAAAGCAATTGTCTGACAGCAGCCCCCAGAATCAGAAGGGGCAGAAGCATTATATGCAATAAAGAGGAACAAAGAGAAGGAAACCCTGCAGTGGGATTCCTTAGGTTTCTGATTACAAACTTCCTTTTTCAAATGAACCCAAACTTCATTTTTGGTGCAGCAAAGTCTATCAGAAAGTGCAACTTTTACCAAGGCTCTGTGTAGTCTTTGTGTAACACTGGACCTAAATTTTGCAGCATGAATCTGTAGCCGCTGATAGAAATTCTGCAGCAGCTTCTAGTTTATTTTTTTAAATTAAATTAAATATAAAAATAAATGCTATAATCAGTACAGTATTTATTTTGGGACTGTGGGATGGCAAATTAGCTGGATGTCTGCTAAAGGGATTAGCAGTCAAACACTTAACCAGACAGATTTTGAAATTGTCAACTTTAGATTTCTTAATTAATAACCCACTGAGATGAATATGGCATCTTACTCCTCTCATTCATAGTTTTAGGTTTGTCAGAAGACACTGGTTTGCATTCGGAAGGTTTTCTTTGCAACCATAAATGTTGGGAACAATTTTATTTTTAATGAAAGCTTAGATTCTGAATCACACTTCTGTGACAAAAGTCCAATTTTGCATAGGCAAAACTGCAAAAAACGGAAGGTATTGCCTATGACCAAATTGTCTATGACATTTGTGATGTTAAGTTAGTATTTTCTTCTTAGGCTTTGTTTACCAAGATATTTGAAATGATATTAGCACCTCTATAGAGAAGATCTTTGGAACATAGCTCTTGTTATTAGGCGGGCTAACAATTTCTCTGTAGGTAAGTAACTTGGCTAAAACATGCAGAGTGACCTTTGTGTGAGCTGGCCATGGAAACCATATTAGCAGCTTTCTAACAAGAACTGGATTCAATCATGTTTGTCTAGAAAGGTACTTAAATGGTTTTAAATCTCAGCATAGACAGGACCTTAGCAGGGCTTTGAAAACATGAATGCTTATTTGTTTGCCACTTAGCAGCAAAGCCAAGATAAATGTTTCATATGAAGCTCCAGTTTTGACTTGCCAGAAAGGAGAAGTTTAAACTACAGTCTTTAAGTAACTGTGGTCTGGAAAGTAATACCAAACATCATCTATCTCCATCATAATTTTAACCAAAAACATGCTCTTTCTTTTGCAATTTTCCTTCCCCTGTAATGTACAGTATTTTACTTCTATGGTGTTTGACCCCATAAATCCTACCTCCCTGCAGTACAATGCACAACTGATCCATAGAACACAGGTCATTAGACAGGACAGTGTGTGTACATTGTTTTATTAGGTTAAGGGAAGTTTTAATAAAGAAGAAAACTACCCTTTTATTAAGAAACGAGTCTCTCCATTAAATCATATCAGACAGACTTCATTATGGAGACAGCATGAAGTCATAAATGAGAGTCTCACTCTGTTCACAGTATTGACTTAAAGCTTACTGGCTACCTTTTAGGTGTATATGCACTTTGAGTTATCACTTCCATGCTGATCTCTACTGTAACACCTCTACTTGCGAAACAGTCTTACTCTTTCACAAGGTTCCATTGGTCCTTTTTGCCTGAGTGGCAGAGAAACTCACACCATGAATGTACTGACCTCAGAGGGACTGACATTTTGATTCCCATCATGTTCATCAGCTGCTCCATCTTAAGTGGCAGAACAAGGTCAGTAATGAGGATATTCATAGCCAAGTCCAGCAATTGCTTCCATCAGCACTGGTTTGATTTTGGAGGCTTTCTTGGTATTGACATATTATTAAGATGAAAGACCAGCAAATTATAAAGCATGTTTTTCAAGTAATGCTGCTACATGGCCAGTGATCATGTGGTCACCAAAAGCTTTGGCGGTGTGATAAGATCACCAATGATGGATAGAAACTGAATATCCAACCAGACTACCTTGACGACCCACCTAGAGATCGAGCTGGGTGGCCTTGTTCTGCCAGAAGGCTACCTCCCTTTTGGATTTGCCATGATGATACTTTCAAAAGGGACATCAATGAAACTGAACTAGTGAAATTCAAATACACTCACCCATTCTCCTGTCAAACTGCAACTTAGAAGAGCTTTGGTATGCAGCTTCTATAGTGCAGTTACTCTGGCCCAGATCCTCAGCTGAAGTAAATTGACATAACATTGGGAGATAACTATGATATCAGATACAGCACTCTGTGGCAACTGTAGGTAAATCCTTATAACTGTGCATGAAACTTTTCATCCTCAAGGATCCCAAAGTATATTACAAAATATGGCCCATATTCTCTCCCTAGTTATATGTGCGGAGGAGAAAAACACCCAGGGGGGAATAGAAAAGGAAGAGAAGTCACTCAATGGCATACTCCCCCTTTGCTCACTGATCCCACAAAATCCATCCCTACCCGTTTTGGGAGGCTATAGGGCCTGGAGACCTGTGGCAACATCCTTGCTCAAATGTGAGAAGATTTCTCCACAGAAGATAACACTGACTCTATAGTACTGTTTTCCATGGAGTTTCGTTCCAATTCTTGACAACACTGAAGGGCAAGGACTTGGAATAGCAGTCAGCAGAGAAGCTATTGATAGATGGGCTCCAGATGTCCTGCATAGATGCCTCACAATATTGGGACATGGGCAGGAGTAAGATTCATCAAACCAGCCAATGTACTGACCATTCTGAAGGTCAAAACTAAGTCAAAATTAGATATTTCTTAAAGAGCTTAAGTGGGAGATGGTGTGCAAATGAGGATTGAAGGTCTGTATTTCAATTATTTTCTTTTGATGCTTTCCACAGCTTTCTAATACCTCAGGGAGCCATGAATGGGGCTTAAATAGCACAATCCTGATCTCTGTGTGGTATTTCCACTATCTAGGAATTGAAACACAAAGACAAAACCTCAGGTTATTTCCAGCCAATAAATGGCTCCCCGAGATTCTAAAAAGTGCATAAAAACAAAGATTTCAACAAAAGCTGAACACAAACATTACTAGGTAGATAGCACACTTCACAGCTGTGCAATGGAGGGAATTTTTGGCCAGTGAGACCTACTCTGATGAAAACTGCCTTGAGAATTGTAAATATTCATTCAGAGTACAAAGAACCTTGTTTTTTATGGTCTCATCTAAAAGACCCCTGAAACTGCAAACCACATGGAACTATCTGAGAAGAATGAATGGATGGTTGAATGCTGCTAGGCATCAAATCTCTGAATTATTTCAAACAGGATAACATCCTCTCCACAGTAAATCAGCTCTTTTTCAGGAATGCTAGTCTAATAGAATGTTTCTTACGGCAATGTTTTTTTAACCTGAAAACCTAAGCCAATATACTGATCTGGCTTTTACTATGTCCCTGCTTTAACTTATACTTTATAATTGGGTTAGAATCATAGAATCATAGAATATCAGGGTTGGAAGGGACCTCAGGAGGTCATCTAGTCCAACCCCCTGCTCAAAGCAGGACCAATTCCCAACTAAATCATCCCAGCCAGGGCTTTGTCAAGCCGGGCCTTAAAAACCTCCAAGGAAGGAGATTCCACCACCTCCCTAGGTAACGCATTCCAGTGCTTCACCACCCTCCTAGTGAAATAGTGTTTCCTAACATCCAATCTAGACCTCCCCCATTGCAACTTGAGACCATTGCTCCTTGTTCTATCATCTGCCACCACTGAGAACAGCCAAGCTCCATCCTCTTTGGAACCCCCCTTCAGGTAGTTGAAAGCAGCTATCAAATCCCCCCTCATTCTTCTCTTCTGGAGACTAAACAATCCCAGTTCCCTCAGCCTCTCCTCATAAGTCATGTGCTCCAGACCCCTAATCATTTTTGTTGCCCTCCGCTGGACTCTTTCCAATTTTTCCACATCCTTCTTGTAGTGTGGGGACCAAAACTGGACACAGTACTCCAGATGAGGCCTCACCAATTTCGAATAAAGGGGAACGATCACGTCCCTCAATCTGCTGGCAATGCCCCTACTTATACAGCCCAAAATGCCGTTAGCATTCTTGGCAACAAGAGCACACTGTTGACTCATATCCAGCTTCTCGTCCACTGTGACCCCTAGGTCCTTTTCTGCAGAACTGCTACCTAGCCATTCGGTCCCTAGTCTGTAGCAGTGCATAGGATTCTTCCGTCCTAAGTGCAGGACTCTGCACTTGTCCTTGTTGAACCTCATCAGGTTTTTTTTGGCCCAATCCTCTAATTTGTCTAGGTCCCTCTGTATCCGATCCCTACGCTCCAGTGTATCTACCACACCTCCCAGTTTAGTGTCATCTGCAAATTTGCTGAGAGTGCAGTCCACACCATCCTCCAGATCATTAATAAAGATATTAAACAAAACCGGCCCCAGGGCCAACCCTTGGGGCACTCCACTTGAAACCAGCTGCCAACTAGACATGGAGCCATTGATCACTACCCATTGAGCCCGACGATCTAGCCAGCTTTCTATCCATTTAGATGGGTAAGGGACCCTTCCCTGTACGCCTAAAAAAACCAAAAAAACAAGAACAATTTATAAAAAATAAAAATCCACAAAATGGTTAAGTAGATCTATTCATTCCAGGAACCTCCTGAATCTGGGCTACCTACTAGACTATTCTGCCCACCTACCGGATACCAAGGTACAAGGAGCTCAATATGCCTATGAAAGAACCAAACCAGGTTAGTGTGTAATCCTTAAATGCTAACTATGTACCATTTTCAAAAAATCAGTTCAAGACATAACAGCATTTGCAATACTGATTCAGAAATTCAGATCATTTCCACGGAGAATACCGTGGGACAGCAAAGACAAATCACCATATTGTATAACACAGCTGTCACAATCCTGCCAGCACAGAACTGGGTGATGTTGCAATCACACGCTCACACAATGTACCCCTTATTACAAATGCTTAAGCAAACATAGGATTTTCATCCCAAATCCTAATAATTCCTTTATCTGGCAGTACTTAGAGAATACCTTTCAGACAAAGTTACTACAGCTTAAAATAGCATTCTAAACCCAGTAATTTATTCTGTTTTATGCCACATTTACTGACAGAGATGCAGTTCTACAATTTTAAATGTTTCCCTGAGGTCACTATGGCATATCACCTTATAAAATGGGGGATTGGTATTGGTCCCTTGTGATTCAAGAGGGCATTAACACTGCTATATCTAATGTGCAGTGTCAACAAGTAAATCACCAGGAACACTTGATGAGCTGAAAATTGTACCTACCCTTTGGTAAAGCTTGCGACACCACAGGCTTGATGGTTACCATAGTAATCATGTGACAGTTCCTGATGTATTACCTTGAACTGCATGATTGTAAAGGTTCTTCAGCTACCTTCTGCAGCGTTTCCAGATTCAAGAGCAATACAATGATAAATGTCCACTATCTAAAAGATATACTCATTGGAATGTAACACATAAGAGAGCAATGCTTTAAATGCAAATTGCACGCTTTTTGCCCTTTTTAGAATATTAAAGTGTCATTTCAAAGACATGAAAAAGAACCACCATGACCTCTGACACCATGATTCTTTGCCGTGGAGATCGTAATTTTCTGTGGGACTAGCAACTGAATATTTAAGTAGTTTGAAACTGAAAATGAGGTAATAAATTCCACTGAAGATAGTCTGAGTAATGCATTGATTACGAAAACAAGCATATATCTGAGCAATTACCAGAGCAGTCAGTCACTTGGTGCCTCATGTTCAATATATTTAGATCATTATTATAACCATTAGACAATAAATTACATTACTTCATTATAGCTAATTGACATCCTTAATATTTTCACAGAGTAACTTGAAAGAACATTGCTATATGGAACAGATATCATAGATAGAAAGAATCTATATAGTAAAAAAAAAATAAAAAAAATTCAAGTACGCCAGAAAGAAAGATAAAATGCATATTAATGTTACTATATTTTATTAGATTTTGGTTTGACTCTATGTTAGACTTCTAAAGGAAGGCACTGGTAATTTGCCTTTTGTTGCTAAACTATAAACTCCATGCTACTGTGTGCAGCAATGGTTTTAAAGAACTACTTCTATTCTTGTTAGTAAACATCTCAGTTCATGAAATATTCCATTTTATTTTATTGGATTGTTTCTGCCCATAATTCTCTTTGATTGCATGGCAATAAAAGGCTGAAAGAATACAGGCTTTCTTGCTTATCAAGCACAGAAGCACCATGCTCTAATTTGTGTATTAGCAACTCCCATGTGGACCCTACATTATTGATTCTGCCATCTAAATTCTACTGTTTGACAGGAAGGATATTGCATATAGGATTAATAAAATGATCCCCTCAAGCATTGTAAAGCATTGCTTATACAGCTTTATTTTTGAAAAGATTTTCTGAAACGTGCTTTACAAACCCAAAACATCTCCATGGTACAACATGTGATACAAATGAATATTGTTGTCTATCAGCGATTTTGCAGAATGCTTGTTGATTAAAACGTATCAGGCAGAGATTTTTTTGTAACCTCATAGGAAGATGTGTACCTTACAGTTGCTTGCTCCATATAATGTGCTATAACATTCCTGTCTGAATAAATGTTGCTTTTTCTATTAACATAAAAAAAATGTAATGACCTGATGACTTAACAAAAGAATTAACATTAAGGTTCATAGAATGGTACTTAAAATAAGTCAAAAGCCTTCCAATTTCTGTATGGCAGGAACACATCAAAATTCAGAGTGTTTGCTCCCACAAACTGAAAAGACATATCACAAAGGTAATTTTGCAACTAAGAAAAAATTTAAGATAAAGTAGGAATTTTGTTTTTATCCAATTAATTAAAAAAAACAAAACCTTAGCTGTGGCCCACTGTAGCATATTGTTACGAATGAGTGAGTACACCAACCTGCTTAATTGAATCTAGGCTGTCTGTTCACACTGCTGGGAATTCATGGGTATATCCCATGAGACCATCAAACTGGAAATGCCTTTTGGCTTTCAATCGGATATACAAGGAAGCAAGTTTACATTAAAAAAAGACAGTGTTTTAAAAAGTCAGAGGACTAAAGCAGCTTCAATAAAACTACTAATTAAAAAGTGCGTAATGCCAAAGACAAGAACATTGACGTTTTCTTATTTTCCCCTCTCCCCCATATGGCTGTAATGTTTTGAGCCCTGGCTTGGGTATTAATTTAAGTGAAACATGAATTGGGTTGGGCCTATATATATTTATATTCTCCTTTTAAGTCATGGTGATTTTTAAACTCCTTTTTATAAACCAGCATGGTCCACTGAATAGGCCCGGTTCGCAGCAATCAGGATTCTATTCCTGCATCTGCCACTGACCTGTTATGTGGCCTTGGCTAAGTCACTTATCCATTCTTTGAAAAATGCCTCAAGATCCAGGAATGAAATTTGGTCTGTAAGGTCTATGTGTTGTTATTTACATGTGCCAAAAATTATGTACAAAATTCAATTCTAAATGGTAGCTAACCTATACACAAACATATTAAACTAGCAACATGCATCCATGTTAGTAATCTAAAGACATGCATTTATATATGTAAACAAAGGAATACTGTCACTAGATAGCTGAGAGCTCTATTTCAGGATTTATTAATAAAAATCAATCAGAACGTGGTTTTACAAAACCTGACACAGGACTTAAATGAACCAACTCACAGGATGACACTTGATTTTTTTCAGGAGCATAGCCATAATTTGTAGAAGTGCTTTCGTGATTTTAAAAAAAAAAATCAATGTAAAACTGTTCGGAGTCAAATATTCCTCGGCAGTGCTTGCAATCCAAACATGTTCATAGTTGTGCAGGAGAATCAGAAAGTCACGTGCATTAATCTGTTTTCATTGTCTGAGCTAAAGGCCTGATCCAGAGCTCACTGATTTCAGAAGACTTTTGAAGTCAACAGAAATTCTGTCCAATCAAGGACTTCAGGTCTTGGCTCTCAAAGACTTTTTTCTTTTTTAAAATCAAGGCTACATTGTGACCAATTGCTTAAGGGGTAGTACAGAAGGGCATTGCCTCACCACCATATTACATGGTGTCTGAGTAGGCACAACATCTCCTGGAGCTCAAGGGGAGGTTGCATATACACTGCAAAATGAGGGCCCAAAATTCATCGGCGTCAGCTGTAATGTAGGCAGAGCTCAGTCATTTTAACAACGTGTCTGCTGGACCAGGTTAGATGACATGGTGGTTAAAAGCTCCTGAGCTTTATCTATACAATGCCGCACCAGTGGTGAATTTAATTAATGGTACTTATTTTTCTCTTATAGACAAGGCCCAGGAGTGAAGACGCTGCATCCCCCGCTTTGAAAAAGATGTGCACTCCCCCTGCCTTCCTTTGGGGGCAAGATCTATTGACCAGTGGGAGGAGAATCACAGAGCCACCCACTCTGGGGAGTCTAGTGGAACTAGACTCGGAGTCCTTGTGCTTTCTGAGTGAAAGTGTCACGACTGTGCTTGGCTAATGTGCAGAGAGGCACAAGTAGTGTTGTGGGGAAGGCTCCTTGTGCCCTTTCCTCCCATCACCAAATGCACATATATAGATCCCAGCACAATCTGACCCCCTAGGATTTGAACTAGGTTGTCCCTTTAAATTTCTGTATAACAAAGAATCCAACTACAGAGCCCACACAACACTTTTTTATACTGTATGTGTTTTTAGTATAGAACACTGTAATGAATGAAGAAACAAAAGAACTTGTTGAGCACCAAAGAATACCTACTAGTCAGCAGAAACTATGGGTCCAATCTTACACGCTTAGGCAAAAATTCCCACTAACTTAATTTCTCTATTGACTGAGTAGGGACAGGCTCTGTTAGCTGACAGAGCTGTATGTTGGCATTCATACCATAGTCAGTGGTAGGAACAGATTAAAAAATATAATAAGAGATTCAATAGCTGGTGGTCATAATTAATCCATATTGCTATTCAGCCACAGCTACACGCTGCAATATGTCGCTCTAACCACCCTCAAACAGGAAATATTTGAAAAATTATTTTTAATCACAGAAATATTGATTTTAATTTCCTCTAAAAATGACTATATACCAACTACGTTACACAGACAGGCTGTTTCCCTTTTCTCTTTCCCACTTCTTCTGGGCAAAATGGACCTTTTCCCCACAGGCCACCAGAAGGGAACAGAAACAGTCTCTGATTTTGAATTGAACACAACAGGCAAAGTTGGGTTCTGATTTCTCAGTGCAACAAACAGCAACCAGGGCTGGCTCCAGGCACCAGGGCAGCAAGCAGGTGCTTGGGACGGCCAATGGAAAAGGGCGGCATGTCTGGCTCTTCGGCGGCGGGTCCCTCAGTCCCTCTTGGAGGGAAGGACCTGCCGCCGAATTGCCACAAAAACGCTGGAGCCGGCCCGGACAGCAACCTGCCATTTCTAGGCAGCAATGCTTGCTGACATCACAAGTCATTTTAGTGTCATTTTGTGCACCTCATTTATCAGTAGCTATTTAAATAATGAGGCAGTCAAGAAAAGTACATGATAGACCAGGTCTTTGCCCATAATTCTGGCCATTCTTTAGAGTCTTGGAAGCACTCTGTACTGTTCTTGATTCTGAGCTACTGTAGACTGCTCTTCTCATTCAGATCTTATTTATCATGCTGTAGATAATAAAAATAGTTCCTTGCACTGTGCATCCAATTACACCAGATCACAAGATGCAATGTGAAATATAAGCTGACAGTGAAATGTAGCCATTGCACTGAATAAGGGACACACAGAGACTGTTAGCATTTTTCCTCTGCAGGTAGAAAATGCTGACATTAGCAAAATAACTGCTTGCGGGTATCCTGCTGACTAGTCAAAATATTTTGGTTAACGTGGTACATCTCAGCACTGACATTTGACATGGACAGCAAGAGACAGACAGTGGCAGTAGTAAGAGCGCACTGGTGGCAGTTAAAAGAGACCAGTGCAGGGCTAGCACTCCATCCTCAACTAATAGAGAAGCTTATCTCAATCTTTTATGGTGCTACATTTCCCTGACAGAAGCAGAACTTATTAGTAAAACAAGGTGGTGCGTGGAGGAGAGGGAAAAACATAGTGCCTTCCTTGCAAATACTGTTCCTAGCAGGGACCTTATAGTCCCCCGCCTCCCCAAAGACTGTTCCTGGTGGAGCCTTTGGAACAGGGAATGGAAGAAACACCCATGGAACCTGTCTCCTCTCTTGCATGACTGTTTCCACAAGAAGAGCAAGAACAGTAATTTTCTCCCAACCAGCAAAATAGGGGTGAGAGAAGGAGAAAGACAAACTAGGGGAGAAGGAAATCACCCAAAATTAAACATATAAATACGAACCATCTCCAAGGGCAGTAAAAGCTGTAAGAAAAGCTGGCAGGCTGTCTTGCACCCAGTGATTTGCCTCATCATCTGAGACCAACTGAGGCACTCAAGTTAGCAGGTGGGGCCAAAGCATTCCTGGCAGCGGATCTTGGATTGGAAATTCATTCTGCATGTTGATCCAAAATAGTCCAAATATACTGGCATTTGTGGGACCTGGTCTTTTCTGTCCACTTCTGAAAGAAGTGGATTTCTATGTATTTATGAGTGCTTGATTAAATTTTGCACATGTACTCTGACCCCTATTGAAGACTGTATTTTATTAAAACAAACAACTGTATTGTGACTAAAAAAAAGACTCTTCAGTTGAGGAATATACCACTAGCTCAAGAACTGTTTTACCTATGGGCATTATTTTACTGGTATTAAACCTTCACGCCAGCTATATAAAGATAGTGCATCAAATGATCTTGCCCCTTTCAAAATTTGAATCAGACCCCTACTACTGCCACGAACTCTGCATGGCAGACATAGCCAGAGTGGGGCCTGAAGAAGATGCGAAGAAATTAATGAAGAAATTGTATTCTCCACTATTGCTAATGTAAATTTTTCACTTTATTCTTAATTCTAATGGAGTTGGAAGTCTGAAAAACTGCTGAAATATACAAAGATATCTTATAGGCAAACTGATGAGAGAAATACGTAGATGGGAGAAACAAATAGCATTAGAGATAGGAAGAAAGATAAGTGGACATGTTCAATTATATTCGAGCATTACTGAAAATATACGTGGGCTGGAGGCGACAGTTTAGACTCAGGGTCTAAAGATGCGGGGGGGGGGGGAGGAGTATCAGACAGAACAGAGATTTGAGAATAAAGGAAGAGAGAATCAGAACAGAAGAGCTGAGGGCACAAAATCATAACACAGTATTAGCTGCCCTCTTCAGACTATCAATAAGTCAACAACTGGATTCCATGTACACACAGGCACCAACCAAGTTACAAAAAAAAAAGGCAAGTTACTCTGTTTGTTTCTGCAAATGATTTAGATAAGCACCATAGTCACGACGGAGAAACAGTATTTGATGCTATGAAAAGCAAAAAAACCTTAGCTGTCTTCATTTCCACTGCTCTGAAACTGGTATAGTATGTTTGATCACGCTTCAAAAGCTTTAACATGGGAGAAGTTGAACAAAGTAGGGGGGGAAATGAATGGAATAAAACTGACTCAAAACCAGTTCACTTCCATCTGACTCTGAAGAGATTTCCCTGTAAATGGAGAGTTCCATTCTCATTCAAGCCCTGAAAGTACCTAATTTTTACAGCTTCACTGCTGTTGCACTGGAGCAGCATTGTGAAGTGCTAGCACATTCTCTGTTTCCCTACAGACACCTAATTTTTCTAAAGCAAAAAGTCTCAGGAAGATTATTTCTGCTCAGTCACCTCCTTTTCCTTTTATGCTGCATGTCTTTTCCCTACCAATATTGGAAGGCAATAACTATGCAAAACACCCTACAAAACAATTACACAAACTACCATTCTAAAAATATTAAAATAATATGAACTCTGCTTTCAAATACATTTTCCTTATCTGATGCTTAACATAATACAAATACTTGAAATATATATTTCATCATTCAGTACATGAAACATTCCAGCACCTCACAATAATTCCTTTTTGTTTTTAAAATTCAATATTCCTATGCAACTACTTATTATGTTTATTGAAAATAAGATAAAGTCAGCATTTTGGGAGTCATACAAATGAGCAGTTGATATTTCTGATTGCTTATGGTACCAAAATTACTTTAAAAGTTATCCTAAAACCACTTAGTTTATTGTCTGCTGATTTTCAAACTATAATTTTGAAATATAGAAGAAAAAACATAGAAAGACTTTTTTTTAGTGAAAGTATATACTTTTTTGGTTATGGCCTCAAATTACCATATAAAGCAAATTCTTCTTGCTAATAATACAGTCAGCACTTGAAAAGTACAATAACTTCAGAGCCTTTCCCATTTTTCTGACCAGAATACTATTATCTCAGAAATTCAGAAAATACTGAGCTACCTGAGATGTATTATAGAAAATTAAAATATAGTAAATAGGGAATGGGAGTTTCATCAAAATTGGTCATGCATAAATCCCGCAAAATATTTGCATGGCACTGTTGTTTGTTTGGATAATATAAACCGGGGTGGCTAGAAGAGCACATGGAAAACCACTCTGAATTAAGAAACCAACTGGAGTACTGACTCAGTTGAATAGTACACTAATATGCTGACCATCTATACTCAAGGGATTGTGGTTAAATTTTTGATGGCGCTGGCTGGGCCAGGAATCACAAATGGATGATACATGCATAGAGAGATAGTAAATTTCTTTTTTCCACTATATTCCTGTGGGTTTGAAAGAGAAGGAGGCAGTTACAGTGATTTAGCAACAAGAAGCAGACTTTCTCCACTGGATTATGACTTTCATCTGGATTTACATGGAAATTCATTTTAAGGTTTCTTATGTTTTCAGCTTATCATTGCAGGAGGATGAGTTCTTGAGGATAAACAAGCAGTGCAATGTCTTTCAGAAATTTGGCAGAAAAATATTCTTTCTTAAGATTTATTTATTTTTTAAAAGATAGTTACAGTATTTTACAATTTTAAAATAAATATTTTACTCACTGTTCCTTGCAATTGAACTGCTGAATTGTTTTAGACCAAAATTTTCAAAATGATTAGGGATTTGGGGTGCCCCAATTTGAGGCCTGATTTTCAGAGGATGGGTATTTGTCACTTTCTGAAACTCAGGCCTCTATAAGATGTCTGAAGTTGACCCCCAAAAATTAAGGTACCCCAAATCACTAATCACTTTTGACAATCTTGTCCTTATCTGTAATCTCTTATTGCACACACAGAGACAGGTTATTGTATAGCTGAATCACGAATGTTGGGCATTTAAAAAAATATTCAAGAAACAATCGTATTTGAATAGATAAGGCAACATTTTTAGAACCCGCCTCTACAACTATACCCAAATTTTTGCATAAGAAAGCAATTTCCATTCACATATCAGGTAGTTTTATCTCTAACTATCTGTTTGGTGAATGCAATTGTTGTAGAGCCTCACAAACATTTACAAATGCAAAACTACTGATGCAAAATACAGAGGCTGGTTTGAAGCCACCTGAAGGCCATGTTGAAATTTTGGCCAATGGTGATTCCTTAGTCCTTGGGACTTTGCCAAATTTGGCAATTCTTACTTCAAAGTAAAGACCACAGATCTAGTCCACTTAGACTCCAATCCAACAGAGCACTAAAGCACACACCTAACATTAATATGAGAGAAGTTATTTTGAATTCAGGGACATAGGCACCAACTCCGTGGGTGCTCCGGGACTGGAGCACCCATGGGGAAAAATTGTTGGGTGCTCTGTACCCACCGGCAGCTCCCCGCCCCGCCCCCTCCGTCTCCTCTCCTGAGCATGCCGCATCCCCGCTTCTCCCCCTAGCTCCCAGCGCTTGCCGTTGCAAAACAGGTGTTTCACGTCAGCAAGTGCTGGGAGGGAGGGGGGAAGAAGGGGAACACTGGGAAGAGGCAGGGCCGGGGTGGGGATTTGGAGGAGTCGTCCAATAGGGACAGGGAGCGGGCAGAGTTGAGGGGGGGACTTTGGGGAAGGTGTTGGAATGGGGGTGGGGGCAGGGGCGGGAAGGGACGGGGCCAGGGGCGAGCACCCATCGGCGCCGGGAAAAGTTGGCGCCTATGTTCAGGGAGGTTACTCACATGCTTAAAGTTATGCATGTGCTTAAGTGTTCTGCTGTACTGTGGCCTGAACTCCCATTAGAAGTATTGCTAACCTGAAGAGATCAAAACTCATGAGATTTTACAAGCTGTCAAGTCATGTTCTGCAGTCTGTTTTCGACTTTTAAACTTCCCTCTGCTTCTCTGCCAATGCTTGTGTCATAATTTCAGGTTGACACGTCCATTTGGCTGCTTAGAAAGAGACTCCATTTGCCCTCTCTTCATCCCTAAAATAGGGGAACTGCCATCCATTTCCTTTAATAAAAGAAGGGTTGGATGGTAAATAGTTTGAGAATCACTGAACTAATTAATGCATCAAAATTCACACTTGCACATAGAATTTATATTACTTTTTAAGGCTGATGAGTTACAGATATACATATTAAAGAACTTTACACTAACTCCTGCTTTCTGAATTTAGCTGAACAAGGTGCAGAGGAATGGGTCGGGTGGGGGAATCTTATAAAAATCAGTATTGTACATTGTATGCAACAGCAGAAAAGAAATACGCTGTCATTAAATATGAGTAAATTTTTATGTTTATTAGTACTGCAAGAAATGAACAGATGACATTCACAAATAAGCATGACATAACTAATCAATGTTAGCTAGTGGGCACCCAATGAGTAACCAGCATCCTTAGAGAGCACCGTGTTATATAATCTCCCTTCATTAAATATTTTTTTTAAAGTTCAGTGTTGAAAGTATTTGTAATATTCCAAAACTGAACCTATATTGCATAGTGTTTCTATGCAAAAACGTATATCAATATTTCATATGAACAATAATGTCTCAGTAAAAACAATATAGGACTGGTTTAGTCATAAGAAACAACACTTCCCTGATTCCTTCTGCCCCCAACACCCCGACACACTTCTCTGCTGGATAATGAGTAGCACTCCCCGCTACCAACTGCCCTGCCTCCCCCTGCTCTGAACCCCCTCCACTTCATTTCCCACCCGATTCTGCTGCACATCTTAAATCTACCTACTACTTCCCCTCACTCTCCCCGTACACCATTCACAGTGTATTTGCTGCTCCTCACAGTCCTGTCTAGCTTAGAGTGGCAGCCATCTCATTGTGGGTCTGACTTTAATATAGGGTTGCAAGGGGTCTGGTTTTCGACCGGTACGCCCGGTTGAAAAGGGACCGTTGTGGCTCCAGTCAGTACCGCTGACCGGGCCATTAAAAGTCCGGTTGGCAGCACAGCGGGGGCCGGGGCTAAAGCAGGATCCCTACCTGTCATGGCTCCGCACGGCTCCCAGAAGCAGCAGCATGTCCCCCATCTGGCTCCTACACGTAGGGGCAACCAGGGGCTCCATATGCTGCCTCTGCCCCAGTTGCCGGCTCTGCGGCTCCCATTGGCCGGGAACCACGGCCAATGGGAGCTGCAGGGGCGGCACCTGCAGATGGAGCTTCATGCAGAGCCGCCTGGCCACAACTCCGTGTAGGAGCCAGAGAGACATGCTGCTGCTTCCAGCAGCTGCCTGAGGTAAGCGCCACCTGAAGCGTGTATCCCTGATGGCCTCCCGCACCCCAACCCCCTGCCCCAGCCCTGACCCCCTCACACCCTCCAAACCCCGCAATCCCATTCCAGAGCCCCCTCCTATACAACAAACCCCTCATCCCTACCCCCACCCCAGAGCCCGCACCCCCAGTTAGAGCTCTCACTCCCCCCACACCCCAACCCCCTGACCCAGCCCTGATCCCCCTCATGCCCTCCAAACCCCTCACCCCCAGCTCCGCCCCAGAGCCTGCACCCCCCAGCTGGAGCCTTCACCCCCCACACATACCCCAACCCCCTGCCCTAGTCCATACCCCCTCCCACACCCCACATCCCTGCCTCAGTCTGGAGCCCCCTCCCATATGCCAACCCCCTCGGCTCCACCCTGCAGCCCCCTCCTACCCCTCAGCCCCGGCCCCACCCCAGAGCCCACACCCCTAGACAGAGCCCTCACCCCCTCCCGCATTCCAACCCACTGCCTCAGCCCGGAGCCCTCTCCCACACCCTGAACTCCTCACTTTTGGCCCCACCCCAGAGCTCTCACTCCCTCCTGCAACACAACCCCCTGAGTCAGCCTGATGAAAATGAGCGAGTGAATGAGGGTGGCGACAGCAAGCAACAGAGGGAGGGGGGATGGAGTGAGCAGGAGCGGGGCAAGGGTGTTCGGTTTTGTGCAAGTAGAAAGTTATCAACCCTATTTCAATATCACTGAAAATAGGGGGAGGTGGCACTGTAGCCAACTTTATTAAGGACAGCCTCGCTTCCACATGCAGACAGACCATAGGAAAATGGTAGCCATCTTGCTCTCTTCAGCCCCATTGACCATAATTGTAGATGGTGGCCATTTTGACTAAGAGAAAATTTGTGATCTGGTAGCCTATAATCATATTTTAATAAAACAGGTTTAAAAAAACCCAACTCACTAGTGTTGTGATAAAAACATGAGAGTTGACAATACTATATTAGTATCAGATGAAAATTTGCTATATTAAAGAAACCAGAGGAGAATAGGTCAAATGGGAAATTACATGGACTTTTCACACAGATAGAGACAAGAGAAAAGGCAAATGTTGACATATCATTCTTGACAGTGGCCCTTTAACATCAATGTAATTAAACGTGGTTTTTAAATTTTACAGTGATGAAAGGTTTACACTAATAACCTATCTATCCTGATTGAGCTTCCAATCATTGCATACTATGGGAACAATATGATGCCATTACAGTTAAGGTAATATTTTACTGTTGCTGTATAAAACCGACTATGACCTTCAACTCCAGAACACTGAAATTGTCATCTGCAAGTGTTATTTTTGTGTGTGTGTGTGGATATCTATTACACACACACTTTCCAGTGTTTACAATTAGAAAGCAAAATGGCATAATTCTGGTATCCACACGTTCAATATACCAATGAGATTTAGAAAGGTCAACACAAACACAGTGAAAAGCAAGGACTTTGAACTGCTGGGGTTTTTTTCCCCTTAGTCCAAAAGAACTATTATGTACCAAGAGATTTTACAAGAATAAAATAAAAGCCCATTTTAGAATGACTGTAGTACATCAGAGGCAGAGTGCCAAGATTACAAAGTGTGCACCAAGTTGTTATGGTAACTAAACTGCAGCTTGTTGCATAAAACACTAGCTGTTCACCCCTGGGATTGTGTTTAAATTCAGCTGCTATGCATTCCTACCTGGCTGAACAGACTAGATCACCAAACCGCTAGATGAGATCTGACTCAACTGGCAATCTCAACTGTAGAAAAGAAGCCTAGGACCCGCATCATGTAAAGTGTGAATTGCTTCACTCCCATGGATTTTTCACGTCAGCCCCAAGCTCACCAGTAGTGGAACGTGTGGGAGGATGGACTGCAGCTGACTCTTGTTTAATGAGCATATTAGAAAAGACATGAGAATGACAACCTCTGAAAGTCACCATCACAAAATATTACCTCACAGTGTCTACAGGATATTTTGATTAAATTGCATAGAAAGGTTGAAATCCCAATTTTAAGCATGGTAGAAAAGGTACAGCTAGATTCATCTCATACCCAATAAGACTAGCACACAGGTTCTTGCCACTAAGACAGACACTATTCATTGTAACAGAAAACAGAGGTTAAAGACCTCCTAATTTCTATCTCCTGCCAATGTAGGATTGTTGTTTTTAATAATGCTTACATGGAAATACACCTGTCTCTACTATTACCTTGTCCTTCCTATCTTCTCTTCACCACTGTGTTTGTCTGTTTATACATCTGTGGTATATCATCTAAATCCTATTGTGAGCTCCATGTGACAGGTTGGAGTTTGTATTATGGCTAGTACAATGAGGGCCTTAATCTTTGTTGGGGGTTCATAGGCACTATGCAATGGAAATTAATAATAATCTTTTCCAGTGCTTGTTCAAGCTACTTTATGGCAAGATATTTTCTTCACACTACAGGCCCAATTTGCCCTTTAAACACACAATTCCCACTAAGATAGGTGGGAGCTGCATGAAGGTATCTGAGGGCGCAATTAGGCTCTGTCTGACATCTGTCAAAATAACGTGCACATATTCTTCCTGGCAGACTTCTGGAATGGTCTGAAAGATTACATTCCAAAATTACTAGATTTAATAAAATCAGCATGACTGCCTGGAACTGGAGAACCAAACAGTTGTAATGGACCTGCAAATGAGATGCAGTATTTACAATCTGCAAACTGCTGGATGCCTCTGTGAGAAGACAGGTAGAAGTAGACCAGAATGGAGTTAGCCCATAGCCAGCCTGGCAGTGCAGTAGCAGTGAAATGTGCTACCAGGTAGGGAATCAGAGAACATCCTGGGTACAATAAATAAATTAATGGAGATATCCTATCTCCTAGAACTGGAAGGGACCTTGAAAGGTCATCGAGTCCAGCCCCCTGCCTTCACTAGCAGGACCAAGTACTGATTTTGCCCCAGATCCCTAAGTGGCCCCCTCAAGGATTGAACTCACAACCCTGGGTTTAGCAGGCCAATGCTCAAACCACTGAGCTATCCCTCCCCCCGTGGCATTGTTGGCATCTGGCGAGGAAGGAGATTCTTAGAGTGGCATGTCAAGGCTCCTTGGGTGAGTGGCAAGTTGAAGAAAATAAAAGGGGGAGAAATGCAAATTACTGAAGGACCCACCCAGACATCCACAAACACAGTGCTCTCAAGTGTCCTGCATGCGGGGGAACATTTTGATCATTTTCCCAGCCATGTGCTGCCACATGGTACAGATAGATGAGTCTGATTTGTTTTCTCTGATAAGTGTACTGTTACACAAAGAGAATACCTATCAATGTTAAATGTATTCATGACATGAGAGAGCTGTTCAGATAGCTCACTACTACTGGGTGAGAAGGGGAACAGGGGGAAAAAGGGGAGAGAGGAAAGGATAGGGAAGAGACGGAACAAAGGATGCTTTTAAACCTGAGTATTACCCCTGAACTCTGGCCACTCTCCGCTGACTAGGAGAAAGGCACTTTTTTCAGTATTAGGTATTGGCCTTGCCTTCCTTTATAATAAAAACTGTTAGAGAGAGAGAGGCTATTGCATTAGGAGAGTGGGGAAAGATGGGGCTCTTATCATTGTGACGAACAGGCAGGGCCGGCTCCAGGCACCAGCCCACCAAGCATGTGCTTGGGGCGGCACCTGGAGGGGGGCGGAGCGGCGCGGTGCTCCGGCCCGAGAGCGGGGCCGCGACTGGGCTCGCCGCCCTCCCCGCGGCGCTCCGGCCGCCGGGGAAAGCGGAGCCCCGGCCGGGCTCTCCGCCCTCCTCCCGGCGCTCCGGCCACCAGCAGAGCTGCGGCGGGCTCGCCGCCGTCCCCCCGGCGCTCCGGCCGGTCGGGGAGAGCGGGCCCGCGGCCGGGCTCTGCACCCTCCCCGCGAGAGGGGGGGGGGGCGCGACGGCAAAAAAGCCAGAGCCGGCCCTGCGAACAGGAGAAAAATGGGATGTTTTCCTTTCAGTATTCCAAAAAAACTGAACTATTGCTGTTTATTGTAACCATAAAGATGTTTTAGGAGCCCTGGATCCCCACATTACAGTAAATGGCAGCAAACACCTATTTTTTGCTGCTGTTCAGCCCTCCCATTGCTATAATAAAACATGTGCTGAATTTTAAAGGGGAAAAAACTGCTTTGCATCATCGCCCTGTTTCCTTGGGTGGAAAAGCGTGTACAATTTTCTGAAGGCACTTAAATGACTTAGAAGCCCATGTTGGCATTGGGACTTGGGCATTTTTGTCACATGACAGTAGGGAACCCAATGTCTTTCAATGGAATGCACAGAAAACCAAGGAGCTCTTTTTGTAGGAAACTATAGTTGGGTTTTAAATCCGCCAGAATTGGGTTGTGCAGCTAAATCCTGAACACCTTTCTCATGTACATCATCCCACTGAAGTCTTGGAAGATGATCTAATGGTACCTTCTGGCCTTAAAATCTATGAAAGCAGGATGGGCCCTGAATGATGCAAAAATATTATGAATGTAGCTGCAATTCACCTGGTTTGGGGTTTTATTACAAATTCCATATTTGAGCCAGGCCCAAGGTCATAAATACAGGCTAAACTTTCAGCTAATATTATTTTTATTATTTACATAGTTGTCAGATGTGTGCTTGGGGCTTTGCAGAACAAATATAAAGGCATGGTCCTTGCCCTGAATGACATATAATCTATTTTAGTTCTGACACAGTAACTGAGAGTAAAAAAACAATAGAACAAATGGGGTGAGGAAGAATATTGCTTACAGTAGTCAGATCAAGTATTTGCACATGTTGATGGTTCCATTAACTTCTTGTAAAGTCACTTTAATTCACTGCTAGTACACAATGTAAAGAAGATGGTGTTTTGGAATGCATTTGAATGAGAAGATTGTGGCTTGGGGAAATATGGATAGGGAGGTAATCCCATGCACTGTGGGAGCATAGTTAAAGGCCCAGAGAGGTGAGTTGAAGAAACAACAAAGGGACCATCTTTGAAAATTAGGCCACTTATATGGGGGCCTAATTATTGATTTAAGTTCCTAATTCTAGGCAACCAAATTTACAAATGTTGGCCTTAAATGATTGAGCCAAATTCACTGTTGGCATAGGGCTTGATCCGCCAAGACTCTGAGCTCTCTGGCCCAGATCCAGACAAACACTTAAGCACGTGCTTAACTTTGGAGTCAATGGAACTATGAATGTGCTTAAATTTTTTCCCCCTGTATCAAGGCCACAGTATTCAGCATCTTGCAGGATCAAACCTCTAGACGGGTACAAATCCATTCACGTCAACTGAGTAGTGCCTCTGAGTAGCAGAGATTTCAGCTCATTGAGTATATTCGCCTCTGCAGTGCAGCTAATATTCCCCTTAAATGTGCCTTTGGCAACCCAGATGCAAAACTTCTATTTGCATTATTTCAGCACAATTTGCAGAGTTCACCAAATTCTACATGAAAAAAAGATTAGAGGATATAAAAGGGGGGGGGAAATGTGGTCCCCAAAGAGAAAGGGTGACATTATAAAGCCTCATCCTAATAATCTTTTGATAGGGTGCAGATGCAGCAAGGACCAATCCACATTTGATCACCTGGCGTACGGATCAGCACACTAATGTATTCAGCATTCCTTTAAAACCAACCCATTCAGAAGGTATTGCAATACAATTGCCAAGTGGAAAATAGTATTTTAAACCATTATCTTCCGTGCTGCAACAAGAAAAATCTTTAAAATAAAGTGTCTGAAGTGTCTCTAATGCATCCATAATTATGACATATAGATGTCTGGTATATAATTAAGACTCAATTCCTCTGCCAAGTTGACTACTGTCTGTAACAGGAGCCAGTGGAATCACTGGGTACTGACCCCTACCCTCTGACAAGGCTAGAAACTTTTGTAACCCCCATATTGTCAACTCATGCAATTTTATCACCAATTTCAAGACAGCAGATGTTTTTAAAAACTGTCTCATGACCTCCTCATGTCTTGCTAACTTTTGCCATTATTCAAAATGGCTCATGCCTCCCATTATTTACAATGGGACTAAAGCCATGGTCTGCCATTAAGGAAGATGGCTGCCCTTTATTCCTGTTTCAGAGTAGCAGCCGTGTTAGTCTGTATCCGCAAAAATAACAGGAGTACTTGTGGCACTTTAAAGACTAACAAATTAATTGATTAATAAATTTGTTAGTCTCTAAGGTGCCACAAGTACTCCTGTTCTTTATTCCTGTGGTTGTCTCAGGCAAAAGATAGTAAGGCTGTGAAGAGGAACATGAGATGAGGAGTGAGAATGCGAGATGCAATATTGGGGACAAGTATGTTTAAGAATAATGGACAATGTGGGGAGAATGAAGAGAGAATGCATATGGGGGAAGAGATGGAGACCAGGAATGGGCTATGAGGATGAGGCAAGAGATAGGTCAGTGATGAGAGGGAGTGGAAAGGGATAGAATGGAAAGTCTCTAGCCCAAGAGTTAGAAGGAGTTAAGTGGAGTACCGTTCTGATTAGCTAGTGGGGTGGCCTCATTTTTGTGAGTACATGCAAGGTTGAATTTTGAATCTGAAATAATCACACACAAACTGGGGGAAGGTCTGCCCCCTAACGTCTCAAAAGGCAGATGAAAAACAATGTGAATTTTTTAATCTCAGGGAGTTTTAGGAAACTGACTCATGATTTCTGAGCATTTGGTATTGGCAATACTGTAAGTCAACCCAGGTCTTATGACTGGGGCCAGGAAATAAAAATCAGCCAGTTTCAAGCACTCCTGTGCATCTCACGTCCATTACTCTCGCCTCCATTCTTTGCTTTGGGCGCTCCTTCCTGCCCACCCTTTTGCTCTTCACACTTCTTGTTTCCCATCCAACCAGAGTTTTCTTCAGACCTCATTACTGAGGGAAGCCTTATTGAGAAAGGCGGGTCTTTCACTGTATTCTGAAAATAGTCTGGTTTAGCTTCACTCTGCTCTTTGGTAATAAGGAGTAGTACAGTCCAAGGCCTCTGCTGAAAACACTGCCCCGTGCTCCCAAGAGTTTCACCCCAAGCTATATTAGGTGCTGCACTTTTGTCAAGCACACCTATCTTGGCTGCAAATGGAGAAGTTGTTTCTTAGACAGTCAGGCCCTTTAATGGGCCTGGGATCAGGACCCTGAAGTGTATTTAAAATCCAGCAGAATGTGCAGAGTGTGGGTGTAATGTGCTCTTGATGGCCTTTCTTCCTCAAAAGACATGCTGATGCATGTTATCTAGGTAAGAGTTTCAGCAATGGTTTTCACCTTATATGCAGCTTACTGCACTTGTCATACTGACCTAAATCAGAAGTTACATAAAACTGGATGAATTAACAGGTTTTGTCTCACCAACTATGTTGCTTTCAGTTGCCCTCAAGGACCCATTTGTCTTCACTTCAGTTACCTTAGGTAGCCACTGGCAGTTCAAATTCCAGCATTCCCACATCTAGCAGTTACATTCACATTCATGTAAACTTCACTGAAAACTCTATCAAGAACAATATAACCTTAATCCCTCAGAAACTCATCAGTCATTCACACTGGTTCATTCTTAGAATGCCTCTATTTTAATTCCATCACTGAAGAAGCTAACTGATCCAGTATATTTCTGTATTATACAATGAAGATGCTTGACCATTATGGTGAATGGGCTTCACTCTTGTCATCTACGCCTTTTTTAAAATCTCAACATAACTAAAGTTCAACAGAGATTATGCCAAGAACATAAAGCTATACTGTATCTAGAGATTTACATAGAGAATAGAAAGGTATGTTAATACAGTTGCATTTTATTCAAAGATATTAAAAATTCCCTGCATAATATCATTACAAAACATGAACATGTTATTTACATAGAGTTTTTCATCCCAAAGCTCTTTATAAACATACAGGTGGGAGTTGGGAGGGGGAAACCACTACTACAATGCTGACCTCTCTTGGACGCAAGGCTAGCAGCCTGGCAGATATCTATTTATAGTACGCATATCCATTAGCTGCATGTATTAAGGAAAGGAGAAAATCTGGCTAAAGACATTGGGCAAACTTCTGCTTTTTCAAGAGAGATCTTAGGGTGAGATTTTTGTAGGCACCTAAGGGATTTGGACACTTAATGGGAATTGAATGCCCAAAGCCCTTAAGCAGCTTGGAAAATATCAGCCTTAATATTCAGAGTGAGAAGATAGAATCTCAGTTCTTAAGGTCGAAGAACAAAACACAGAAAATTGCACTGAATTCAGTTAATCTATCTTGGAAAGAAGACAGAGAGTCATTTATGAAAAAGGCAACTGGTTAGCCTGGAAGTTAATATGTAAAATATACTATTCAAATAGACTAAGACTCAACCCAACAAATGTATCCTACACAAAGCATAGGCCCAATCCTGCTCTGAGATGGCATGTGGTTCTCACTGGAGTCAACAGGAGTCCCATGCTTTTACGTAAGGACAGACTTCTGTCCTATGTTTATATGAAAGTTCACTCAAAAAAGCATAAATAAGGAGGATCTGAACAAACAAACAAACTCCAGGAACATAAAAAGCAGGAGGAAACATAATGAAAGCTTTTCATGTAGCCAAACATATTATATGCTGCAAGGTCATCCTCCTAATTCATGGAATTCAGCTAATCCTCTCGATGAATGCAGCATGTGTTGCTCTCCAAATGAAATTGTATAGGCTCCAAATAAGAGGCAGTCAGCTACTTCTATAAATGCAATCAAATGACTGTCAGTCTGAATAATACTATTCGATTTTCCCCTTTCTGTAAACAAGCAAAATAAAGAGAAATGTTTCCCCATAAAATGTTTCTGTATTGTTTGAAAAGCCAAAGGAAACCTTTCCCAAAATTATTTCAACCATAAATCAAACATGAAAAAAACATGTTCAAATCAAAGGTTAATATCCCAAGGTCTTTAATGTATGATTACCACCAACCTCCTTTCCATTAGCATGATCTCCTCCTCATTGTCTTTCAAACATTCCCCTGGACTAGTCTTGCCTTCTGTCCCACTGATTCACATGATTGGAAAGTAGTAACTATTTAGCACTCAATCTTCAGAACACTGCTGTACAGAAAACACGATTTGACGTCTGTTCCAAAGTCAAGAAACCTGATCACTAGTGAGAAGCAACAGCATCATTTCTTCTCTGAAGAGTTTGTCAGATTAATTTTTAAAGATCATGGACCTGGTCTCACTTACCACGGTTACAAAACAAAAGCGCCTCCTCTGATGTCAGTGTAGTTACACCAGTGTAAAACTGGTGTAAGCAAGAGGGGAATCAGGTACTCTGGACCAGATTCTGATCTTAGCGATAATTATATTAATCCAAAGTAAATCTGTTGATTTAAATAAAGTGGCTGCAGATTTGTGCCAGTGCACTAGAGAGCAGAACATGACTCTTAATTTCATCTCAACAATTAATCTCAACAACCACTGTGCTGTTTAGCATGAGTCGCTGTATGGATATACTCTAGTGTTTTGGAGTTAATTTCAAAATGTATAAATTATCTAAAAGAATGTCAGAAAATTAACAATTAAAAGCTTATTTTTAAAATTCCACATTTGTTTTGAAGTAACTTTTTTCAAAAAAGCAAAGAAACAACTATTGAACCGGGTGAAGCATCAATCCCTACATCCCATATCCAGAGACCATTGACCAGTATCTGAGCCAGTTTGAATCCAGCACAATCCCACTGGAGGCATAAAGGGTGCAAGTCAAAACAGAATTTATTCCTGTATTCTTTCCTTTCAGATGGAAAGGACTCAATGATATAATACATCTTTTTCATCTCTGACTACTAAGGTCTGATTTTCATAAACCTTTTAGCTGAACTAAAAAGGTCTTCATCATGTTATGTACAGCAGGAATTTTTTCATGATTTTTGAGGAGGGGGTGGGGAGAAGGGTTGTTGGAGGGGACAGGTTGTACTAACTCACAAAAAGTTGCTCAGACACCACTAAGCGAGCAATGAAATTTGGGGGGGATGGGGGGGGGAAATCAATGAAAATCAGAGTCAAGGTTTTAACTTTGTGTTTAGCTCATCCTAGTGTACCTAAGTCTTGCAGCACTATGTAAAAAAAAATCAACCACTGTTCTTAAACCAATCGATATACCTGGGCTCAGCAGGATAGACTGGCAATGGAGCTTTAGGTTATGGCTAAATTCTGCACTTTTGAAAACACATTTACTGAGCAGGAGAATCTGTGCCTTCCCCCAAAGGACTGCACCTTACTCCAAATTTGGCTTGTTGGTTTTCACAGATAGGTATGCGTGCATCTGACTGAAGGGGTGGCTTCCATAGAGAAGTTCTGATTAATATTATCAGGGGTTAAATCATGTTTGTGGTCATAGATGGGTCTATGGTATGTGAATCCAGAACACAATTCTTAGTAAGAGTGGTTAGCATTAGAGATGAAGTCCAGTGGGTTGGAGTCTCCCCCGGCCATGGAACCTGCACCATTTTGCTGCAGGTGGATGGGTAGGGCTAGTAGGGAGTGCACTGTGTACCTTAAAGCCCTGTTCCATGTGTGGTAGCATAGAGGCCGTAAGAGAGGGAAGAGTGTGGGAGGATCCATCACTGAGAGTCTTACTCCAGTAACATCTTTTTATGACCATACCTGGTGACTATGGAAATCCTCACAGGGATTGATAAATGCTGGTTAGAATCATAACACACAACATAACTGCTCGTTCTGCTGCTCTCAAGGCAGATTTCTGCTGCCCTAAAAGTCAATGCCTCAATTTCTGCTAATTAGTCCACTGTACACTTTCAGGAGATGGGTCAAGGGGCACACACTAGATTTTTGCATGTTTGAGACGAGGAAAATCAATTTCAATCCCCCAAAGAGTGAATTACGAGTATAGGTCACTGAACACTATCAGTTGCTTTATGCCAACAGACCCTTGAATGGTAATCTTGCAAAAAATAAAATCTCAGGAAGCAGAACTTCTGTAAATTTCAGTTTCAGTATCTGCTCATAAGAACAGAGCAGGCAAAGGGATGAAAGCATTACATGCATGCCCTCATCCAAACACAACTGGCAGGTAACATTTTTGGCCTACTACTTTTTGAAAGCAGGTTCCAACTCATTCATTAATTTGAGAATCTGAAAAATCAATGACCTATTGATTTTCCTCATAACACTGAGGTACAGTATGCAGACCCTATTTTACCCTGTTCTTGCTCACAGCCCAATAAATATCAATTTGTTTGGTTAGTAAATACCACAGAAGCACATCAAACCACACACGTTTTCTTAAAGAATTAATATCAATTAACATGTTCCATTTGGCATATGGGAACTAAATTTGGACGCTGTGCAAGTCCATTCAAAAGCAATAGACTTGTATCCACTAACATCAGACCTAAATTTGGCCTAGAGAGTATTTTGTGTCTGATGCATATTGAGGATCCAGGACACAAATGTAATAAAGTACTAACTGTTCCTGCATTAGTCCATATTGTATGCCCAATCTATGTGAAGAGTTCCTGTTGGTATCAATAGTATCTACAATCTAGATACCGGGTGACTGCTGTGTTTCTCTCAAGAGCAATGGAAAATATAAACAACAGGAATAAGACTAGTAGATGAAGAGGATACTCTTCCCTTTGGCTGGCCATTGGCTATGGAACTCCTTCCACAAGGCTTATGAACAATCACAACCCTTTAGCATCTCACCATGCACCACAAACCATCTTTTGGCCACAACTTTCCAACAATAATATAATAAACACTGCCCATTCATGAAAAGGTAGAACCACCAAATGGGGTAACTAAGCTAAAATAGGTTTAGATTTTACCTTTTGGGTTTGTGCAATTCTGTAAAAGCAAGGTGAGGAGCATGGTTTAAATACTTAGAGAGATCACTCAAAGGACAGAGGACAGAATATTGCTCATTGTCGAAGTCTGTGAGAGTCCATGCCCCTAGATGGTTGAAATGAGTCATTACTGCACTTGAATACAACTAAATGGTCATTATGAAATGAGAAGCCTTGGAGCCTGCTAACACCAAAACTGCTGCATGAAACAATTAAGTGAGCTTACTGAGAGAGACAATATCATGGCTTGTAGACTGGAGGAACATGTGAAGAGATTAAAAGTGGGCTGCATTTACCATTTCACCTCTATTCACGGATAAAACATTGGTCCGTTGTGCAATCAGGATCCTTTGAAAGTTCTGAGCCACCAATCCTTTCAAAAAATGTAAGAAGGAAGCAAATGAAACTTCCCATCCTTAACATTACTGCACTCTTTACAGAAAGAGAGCTTTTTTTTGAGCGCTGTCAAATTACCGTAGAAGAAAAATCTCTATCATCTTCAGTGGAAAGAGTTATAGAAGAGCAGTCTTATGTTGAAGTTGCTAACCAGAGCTTGGAGTTGTATTATAAACAATGTTTAAACTGTATTCATCAATTTAAACACGAGGGACCAAATTCAGACCTGGTGCAAGTCTGCATTGACAGGATTGGAGCTGTGGAGTTGCACTCACTTGCACCAGGTTCTTAATTACTAACATATGTAAACTTATATTGAAATCAAAAATTTCTGAATTAAGAGCTATGTATGATCTTGATAACATACACAGAGAAAAACTCAGGCCAAGCTGCTTTAGCACTACTGGGAAGAGAGATTTCCTTTCTCCCTTCCACTTACTTGAAGTATTTACCTTGAATTAGGTAGCATAGTCCTATATTTTGCTAACTAACCTTTTGGTGCTCTTAAGAGAAAGGGAATAATATGTATGTATGTATAAGGCACACCATACCAGAAGGCATCCAGTTAATCAGGAATAATATAAGCAAGGACGATACAAATTTTGCTATCTAGTTCTGTCAATGCACTTAATTCCTAACCCCCAACTCATGCTATTTCACTTGTGTGCCCTTATTTGAGGAGGATAACATCAAATTGTGAGATGACTTTCTGATGGACAAATTGGCCCGGAGCAGTGAACCGCGGGCAGTGGGAGCCGCGATCGGCGGAACATGCGGACGGGGCAGGTAAACAAACCGGTCCGGCCCACCAGGGGCTTTCCCTACACAAGCGGCGTCCCAAGTTTGGGAAACACTGCACTATTCTATGATTCACTATTCTGCATTCAAGCAAACATGTCGCCAACATGCTTTATCCAATGTGGTTGGCTACCCATTTGAAAGAACATTCCATAGGGATAACATTTTAAAGATGTAAATAACCAAATTGTATATTTTCCATGGATTTCCAGTGTGCCCTGACATGAGTTACCAAATTATTTACTAGTCACTCACAGGATGACTTAAGGAATGCCTTTTTTCTATACTTAATTTGTAAACTGTTCACAACATATACATAATTAAAGACATCCAAAAGCATATGTGCACTAAGGTCTCTTACATAATAAACCTGAGACTGAAAATATGAACCAAGTGTATGGAATCTTCAGCTTTTGTCAAAGTATTCAGAATAAATAGTAAGGGGATGGTAGTGCTTACTTGATTCATCTATGGATGAGATCACAGAAAAAAAATCCTATAGCCAATGTACAGTAAACAAGAAAGTAATTTATGTCTTGTCTCTAACATAATCCACCTTTCAATGTCAAATTAAAGATGCTTAATCAAAACTGACTCAATGTTCTGTCTCCTTCTGAAAAAGAGCAGTTGCAGTGAAATATTAAAATGACCAGATCATGACATCATTTAAACCATGCCCAGTGAAAATGTGGATTTAAATGTCATCATTCGTAGACATCTAAACTAATAATGCATTTGTGTTAAGCTCGGATCATCACCTGCATCTTTTAAGCAGCAGTGTCATGTTTAAGACTATTACTTGGTATCATCTACCAAGGAAACACCCAATATTGGAACCTCCCAGACACCCCCCACCCCCCACCCCCCAATGATGGCCCAGATTCAGGTCTACAGCCATGGAGCACAGCTCAGTAGAAAGGTACAAAATGACTTTAAACACTGCATGTTTCTGTGTGGCTTTATTCAATGAGCAGTCTACATCCTGACATAAGCAAGCACTTGGGAAAATTTACTATAGGCTGAATACTGATGCTCTTAATTCAATATTCATTCCCATTTACTCAGTCCTTATTCAAGCCAACTCCCATTCACAGACTAAAGATTTTAGGATTTGGCCCTATATAGATTCTTAATATACCTTCCATAATTTCTGTAACATATGTTCAGAAGCTATTTAGAGAAGAGCATGTCCAAAACATATGAACCAAGGTCCTCCAATTAATTTGTTTCTAAGCCACCCAGGGGAATGCTTTTGAATAAAATGATGCTATTTTAGCTGGAGTCTAGCATTCTCTATGTAACTGTTTGTAGCATAACTCATGATGCTTGATGCATACTGACATGCTTTTAAATAACTGAAGTAATTCTCCTGTGAATATTCCAAGTTAAGATCTATTGGCTCTTATTTTAAAACTATTCTCGCTGTTTGGATGACTAATCAGCTTCGTGTGAGCAAAGGCTTCTGCATGAGGACAGTTGACTGGAATTATTTTTCTAAAGGAATGATAATGCATTTGTCTGCAATGTCCTTAAAAAGAGATCAGAGTGTCCCGATTTTGTTGTGTGGATCTGAAAAAAAATAATCAGATGACCCCCTGTCATTTTTTCACTCTCTCTGTTTATGTTATCTGAGTATATATCTAATACTATAAGTAACTGTCCTTCCAAATAATTAGTAGGAGATAGGGGAGAGAACTACATATCAGGTCACTGAGTGAATATTCTGTTCCTACAATTATATGGTCATGCTAAAGTTTTACCATCAAATCTTTTCCTCTTTAGTAAATAGACTTTAACTGTAATGACCTACTGCACACTGCTTGCTTCTCAGTATTCATTACCAAGTTATCAGGCTGTTCCTGCAGTCAGTTTTCCAGATGGGCTGTCATCTAATATAAAACTGAAGAACACTCGCCCCCTGCATCCATAAACTCAGTTGGCAATTGTAAGGTGTTGTGTGAATTTAAGGCAAAAAGCTAGATGTTGCAATTATGATTTGGGGGGAAGGGAATTCAATTTTGGTAAAATATTTGAAGTCACTGTAAAATATACTTGAATATGAGTGAAGCAGATATTGTTAATGCAGTCGCTCTTCCCAAAAGAAGTCATTTGCTCAGTATTTCAGATTTTCGGGTACAGGCTGAACCTCTCTAGTTCGGCACCCTGGGACCTGACTGGTGCCGAACCAGAGAATTTGCTGAACCCCAGGAGGTCAATATTGTAGCGAGTGGGTCTCTCTTCATTTTTATCTCACCGAGGCGAATAAATAGACCAAGCTTGCAACACAGCCTAGCCAAGGCTTATTGGCTCTTTTCATAACAAAGTGTTAGTGTTGTTACACCATTTTACTGTATTGGCACAAGGAAATAAGTAGATAAAGCATAAAAAACATAAAATAAAATCATGCCGGACCACGGATGTTGCCGGACCAGAGAGTGCCAGACTAGAGAGGTTCAACCTGTACAACCAAGCCTCATGATTTATTGCTAATAATTCTTCGCACATCTTTGACAGCTGTTCACCAAAATGGTTTTCAGAAAAGATAGAGGGAGAATTTCTAAAGCACATAGCTAATAATTCCATTGCTAATGCCAAGAGCATCACAATAGCACAGGCATCCCTTTTCAAAATAATACATATTTTAATCATGTTATCCCTCAAATCAGAGTTCTTTATAGTATTGGAAATCACCCCACTCAACTGATTCATAGGCTTTCTAGTGTTAAATCTTTTTTCTCCCATGTGCTTGTTTTTCAGAAATCTTGTCTACGTTTTCTTTTTTGTTTTTTATATAGGGGAATTTCAATAAAATCTGGTAAGGTGATAGCTTACAAGAAATCTCTGCAGCTATCACTCAAGTAGTTCTTCGGGAAGATCTGTACTGGCTCTCATGTATTTTTACACTTACATTAAGAGAATTTTTGACTGGTTCCACATGCAGAAGCATATCTCCTGCCTAGAACAATTCAGAGAGAAAATGTCATGCCAGTGAGCCATACTCTTCACTGGCTTCTACCCAGTGTCAAACCATTTTCTACATCTTATTCCTAATCGAAAAGACTTCATTTGGTTAGGTCCAGCCTACATCATGGACTACCTGTATTTCAAATACCACCTGAAGACAAAATTCTGCTGTGATGACTACACGAAATCAGTCAGTCAGTGATGTTTACATTGTGAGATAATTGAGGACAGCTGCTTTTATTTCATTTTGATTATTTAATACAAATTGTTTTTAAGAGGTCCAGAGCCATCAAGATGAGTATTTGGCAATCTATGTAACTGCATGATTTTATTTTGTTAACCCATTATCCCCCCTGCCTTTCCTCCTTTAGTTTATTACACTCAGTTGCTGTGCGTCAAATTAGATTGCCTCAAAAAGCTTTCCATCTACTTTGAAATATGGACCCTATGTATAGCTCTGTTTGTACAGTACGCTGTACATGGGGCCTGGACCCTCATTGAGTTCGCTAGACTGTACTTTAATACAAAATAAATGATAATGTTTGCACACAGCAAGGCCTATTCCTGCAAGGCGTGAGCACTGTCAGGTTGGACAAATGTCAACAGGAGTTGAAGCTCAGCATGACACAGGATTGTGGTCAGTACCTAGATTGCTTTGTTCCAGGGGACACTATGATTGATGGAGACCATGAGGGAACTTTCAGGTGCTAGAGGAGGTGAGTTTTCAGTAAAATGCCTCTAGCTCTAGAACTTTCTCCTGCCATAACTCAGACTAAGACAAGTCTCATATATTTAGAGTGCAATGCAAGATTAATTTATTTGAACACAACTTACTCTAATAATGGAAGACTCAGAATGACCAGCATACTCTCCTTCCTCCAAAAGTCCCATTAAAATATAACCTACAGGAGGAAAGAAGAACATAGTAATGCCAGCAACTGGCTCCTTAAATCTGCTGTTTTCTTTAATCTGAAACCCTATCCGTTGGAAGTGACAGAGGAAGAGAAAGACCTGAGTGCATTGGTCAATCTCAGGATGCAACCACAAAAAAGGGTAATGCAATTCTAGGAAGCATCAGGAGAGGTATTTCCAGTAAAGACAAGGAAGTGTTAGGGCAGGTCTACACTTACTTCCTGGTCCGGCCGTAAGCAATCGATCTTCTGGGATCGATTTATCGTGACTTGTCTAGACGCGATAAATCGATCCCGGAAGTGCTCGCCGTCGACGCCAGTACTCCAGCTCGGCGAGAGGAGTACGCGGCATTGACGGGGGAGCCTGCCTGCCGCGTCTGGACTCGCGGTAAGTTCGAACTAAGGTACTTCGAATTCAGCTACGTTATTAACGTAGCTGAATTTGCGTACCTTAGTTCGAAGTGGGGGGTTATTGTGGACCAGGCTTTAGTAACAGGGGTGAAAGTAAGGTGGTACGGGCCGGTACGGCGTACCGGTAAAAGGTAGCTGCCAGTACCAGCCAATACCGCTGACTTTAAAGCACTGCTGTGGCAGCGCTTTAAGGACTCTGCTTAAAGTGCTGCTGCGGCAGCGCTTTAACATCACTGCCCCTTTTGGCCCCCCCCTTGCCCCGGCCGCTGACTGGGGGGGTCGGGGGAGGGGGACAAAAGAAGTAGCTGCCCCAGGGCCGTGATTTAAAAGGGCCTGGGGCTCAGGCCACCACTGCCGCTACCACAACAGCGCCATCCAGAGTCCCAGGCCCTTTAATCGCCGCTGGAGACCCGGCCGGTGCAGGCCAGGGCGATCAGATGGACTGGTTGGGGGACCCTGATCCCCAACCCCGTCCCTTCTGCCCGAAGCCCTGCCCCTTCCGGGGGGCCAGAGCAGCCCCGTACTGGTAAGAGATCCATTTTACTTTCACCCCTGGTTAGTAACATTATACAAGACAAAGTGAGCCCTCATCTGGAATAGCATGTGCGATTCTGGCTTCCCATGTTTAAGAAAGATTAATTCAAACTAGAACAAGTGCAGAGAAAGACTACTAGGTTGATCAGAGGAAAGGAAAACCTAATTTACAAGAGGAGACTCAAGGAGCTTGGCTTGTTTAGCCTAATCAAACAAAGGCTGAAGGGAGATATGATTACTCTCTATAAATACATCAGAGGGAGAGAAGTTATTAAGTTAATGGCCAATGTTGACACAAGAACAAATGGATATAAACTGGCCATAAACAAGTTTAGGCTTGAAATTAGACGAAGGTTTCTAACCATCAGAGGAGTGAAGTTCTGGAACATTTTCCCAAGGGGAGCAGTGGGGGGAAAAACATAACTGGCTTCAAGACTGAGCTTGATAAATTTATGGAGGGGATGGTATGATGAGATTGCCTACAATGGCATGTGACCCATCAGCAATTGCTAGTAACAAATATCCCCAACAGCCAGAGATGGGGCACTAGATGGGAGGAACTCTGAGTTACTACAGAGAATTCTTCCCCTGGTGTCTGGCTGGTGGGTCTTACCAGCATGCTCAGGGTCTAACTGATTGCCTTATTTGGGGTCAGGAAGGAATCTTCCCCCAGGGCAGATTAACAGAGACCCTGGGAGTTTTTTGCCTGCCTCTGCAGCATGGGGCATGGGTCACTTTGTGGTTTAAACTGGTGGATTCTCTGTAACTTGAAGTCTTTAAGTCACAATTTGAGGCCTTCAGTAACTCACTTAGAGGTTATAGGTCTATTACAGGAGTGGGTGGGTGAGGTTCTGTGGCCTGCAATGTACAGCAGGTCAGACTAGATGATCTTGATGGTTCCTTCTGACCTTAAAGTCTATAGTACCTAGAAACTATGGTGATCAGCACAATAGATAAATGCAGTAGTTCATAGATTCCAGGGCCAGAAGGGACCATTGTGATTGTCTAGTCTGACCTCCTGCATAACACAGGCCATAGAACTTCCCCCAAATAATTCCTTTTGAATCCAATCCAAGCATCCAATCTTTATTTAAAAACCACCAGTGATGGAGAATTCACCATAACCCAACGATTAACTACCCTCACTGTTAAAAATTTAAATCTTATTGCCTGTCTGAATGTGTCTAGCTTCAACTTCCAGCTGATGAATCTTAACATACCTTTGTCTGCTAGATTGAACAGCCCATTATTAAACATTTGTTCCCCATGTAGCTACTTATAGACTGTGATCGAGTCACCCCTTAACCTTCTCTTTGTTCAGATAAATAGACTGAGTTTTTTGAGTCTGTCACTATCAGGCACGTTTTCTAATCCTTTAATCATTCTTGTGGCTCTTCTCTCAACCCTCTCCAATTTATCAACATCCTTCTTGAACTGCAGACACCAGAACTGGACACAGTGCTCCAGCAGTGGTAAAATCACCTCTCTACTCCTACTCAAGATTCCCCTGTTTATGCATCCAAGGATCACATTCGCTTTTTTTTTTTTTTTTTTTTTTTGGCAGCTCATGTTCAGCCAATTATCCACTTTAATTCCCAAATCTTTTTTCAGAGAGTCACTCCTTTCTAGGACAGACTTCCCCATGTTGTAAGTATGGCCTGCATTCTTTGTTTCTAGATGTGTACATCTGCATTTAGCCATCTTAAAATGCATATTGTTTGCTTGCACCCACCTTACCATGCAAACCAGATCAATCTATATCTGTGACCTGACCTCTTCATTATTTTCCACTCCCTGAATCTTTGTGTCATCTGCAAACTTTATCAGTGGTCCCTCAAAGTCCCACCTCTACCATAATACCTACAACTAACTATAAACGACTTGACTTTAGCATAAAGTAATATAGTCTACAGATGTGTGTCATGTGTGTCACTGAATCTTTGCATTGTCTGAATAGGCTAATTATTAGATGGCTACCATAATTATTTATTGTTCTACCTTTTTACCCTACTCTCCACCTGAGTGCTCTTTTTAAGAATGCAAGATCTTCAGGCCTGGGACTATGCCTTCTTTTATGTTTGGAAAGTGCTTAGCACATTGTTGGCACTAAAAAATACAAGCAAATAAACCACCAACATTTATATTATTAGTTGGTAGAATTTATATTGCACCAGAACATTGCAGCCCTAAACCCTCTCCACTGGAAGGTTGCATTTCAAGAGGTTATCTTGTTCCCTGTAGCAAGAATGGACTCCTGTGTTAACTACTGCTTATCAATGACATTGAAAAAGGCTCAGTCATTTTGAAAACCTGATTATTGCTTGAAGTTTCCTTTATATTGAAATACAAGATCCATCTTCCCCATAGGGCAGCTTTATAAGTATACAAGATAAATGTAAAATTGATAACGTAGAAGTTGTTGACCTTGTATTTCAAACTATTTCCCCCGTATGCACTTTGGACTTTTGTAATATTATCAACTTATTATCCTATTATTATTATTATTAATCATTCATAGTATGACAGAGCCTATAAACCTCAATCAGATCAGCCAACATATTGTGCTAGGCACTATACAAACAGATAGCAAGTGACAGTCCCTGCCACAAAGAGCTTACAAATCTAAAAGACAAGACATGATATAGAAGTGAAATAAACAAGTTTAGGGAGAAAACAAAGGGCAGAATATCAGTAATAATTTTAGTAAGAATTAACATAAAATAGCTGGGTGCACAATTTGCAGCCTGTCAGCACCAGTAATCTAAGCGCTACAATGGAAGAAATTATTAAACTGAATTAATTTTGCACGGTCAAATTCTGCCCTCATCAATTCTATTTCATCTAGTCTTTTATATCACACATCACTGTAGTATCTGAGTACCTTCCAGCGTTGTTTATGTTCTACATCTGTGTGCCCCAATGTGGAGACAGTGGGGTTGCGCAGGTGTAACCTAGGTCAATATTTGAAGACAATGAGGGAATACAGGTACAAGTGGAGAAAGAACTTCTGCAGAACATTTCTTGCTGATGAGGATGCATGAAACGGAAAGGACACAGCTTGATTCGTAGATCCCAGACTGAATTCTCAAGGCTGGCAGCTTGAATTTATATCTTGATACATGTAAACTGAGCAAATTTCATTTAAAAGTCAATGAGATGAGAAATGTGGAACCACACTAAGCCATGTTACAGTCACTTGTCAGAGTAGATTTGCAGCCTACTGGTCAGGCCCTTTTGAGTGGCCAAGGAGCATAGTTTAATATAAATAGATTCTAGGTTATCCTGGCCAAGAAATCCCCCTAATTCATAGAGATTAAGGCCAGAAGGGACCACAAGATTATCTAGTCTGACCTCCTCTATCTCACAGGCCACCCACAGCACTGAGCACCCTCACAGTAAACTCAACAACTGAATTTAGAAGGAAGTATTATAGCCTAATGTTTCTTTACATAGCACCTATAGATGCTGAGCATTGCCAGTTCCCAAGTCAGTTGTGGGTGCTCAGTACCTCTCTGGATCATTTCCCCAGAGAGCACCAGATGAGACCTCCCCTTGGACCTGCTGCACACATACAGTGAGCTAATATGGAGGGCACTAGGACACTGAAGAGTCCAAAGAGTCAGGAACTGTAACCTAGGCAATTAACAACAGGCTGCTTTTTTCTACTTTCTCCCTCTCCCCTCTGACACACACACCAACTGCCAGGCACTGGTGCTTCTTTCCCCCCCTCCCACGCACGCACACACACACTGCCCGTCTCTACAGCTCCTTCCTCCCACCCACCTCCCCCTCCTTTTGCCCACACCCCCCCTAATCTGCCAGCCTCTACAGCTAAACATTAATATGGCCAAAGACACAAATCAAAATATTAACTTCTTTTCAATGATTGCTTTGTGGAAATGAAGGTACCAGCTCCTAGATCAATGTCTAATGCCACATACAATACAGATTTACAATACACGTCCCCTCTCTCCAGCAGCGAACACAGAACTAGGCTGAAATATACGATTTTCTAATGAGGAAGCACAGTTTAGGTACAATGTGTTATGGCAGAATCTGAGAAAGAGCAATAAAGTACTAATATAGGGATATATAGCGATATACAGTTAGGTGTTGGCCCGACTGAAAATGCCTGGTTGTGTGGCTGCATTCTTACATGTTGCAGATTTTAAGGTAAAGTCCATGGGTGTGTTTTAATCTCCCACTCAAACAACAAAAGAAAGAAGGAAGGATATGAGAGACTCGGGGAAACAAGGAAGGGAATGAGGGGCAACACCAAAAAGGGGAGAAACAAAGGGAAGGGAATAAAAACCAATCTGGAAAGAAACAAACAAAGAAGGTAAGCAAGCATCCTCCTTTCGTGTGATGGAAACCCAAGGCAACACATCCCACTCACTGCTCCAACGCCCCCAAAGCCTGCCTGGGTTCTGGCCATGTAGGTGATGCTGCTGCTGCATTAAAACAACCATCCACGCACAAGCCGCTGGAGCAAACACTCAGCATTTCCAAAGTAGACAGTCCCCAACCTACTCCTCTACCCCAGAGCCAAATGCTTGGCCCTCTGCATTAGTGCCTGTCCAGACTGCTCTCTGGAAATCCATCACTTGACCCTCTTAGGACAATATTTCGGGGGGAGGGGGGCGCTGGTGGGTAGGGGGTAGAATTGTTAGACAATAAAAAGAGGAAGAATGTGTGTTAGCGGGGGAGGAGGTATTTCAGCCACTTGAAATTGCATCATTATTTAATATAAGCAGAATTATATCTGGGTAGCTTATATTTTTTAAAAGAACTTTTGAAGCATCTAAGTGATTTAAATATCTATGCACTGGATATTGTAGCCTTACCTGTCAGATGTCATTCTGGGGGGGTAGTGAAAATCCTCAGTTTGCTAAATTGCACCACTTGATCAGGTTACTATGGAAATCATCTTGAGGAGGGGGGGGAAAAGCCACCCTCATCCTCTCCACCACCAAGGAGGAAACTGATCCAGTGAGCAGATGAGCCCCGAGCAGGAGCTCTATGCCTCTTCCTCTGTGTATGTCTCGCTGTCTCTCTCTTTCTTTCCCTCGTCCCTTCCTCTCTCCCTCCCCCAGAGGACTCAGCAGGGTGATCAGATCTTCGCCTGGCTGCCAGAGCCTGGAAGCAAAAGGACAGTCTCACACCAGCAGCCCCAGCCCAGCGCTTTGCTGCGAGTGGTGCTGTTTCCTAGCCGCACAGCTGGAATTTAAAGGGATAGTGCCTGAGAAAAATCTCAGCTTTTCTAAGATCGTTTCCAGCTGATTGGGGGGGGGGAGGGAAGGGGGTGGGCTTTTTAACTAGAAGTTTCCTGTAGCGACCTTGCCATGAACATGCTGAAATACAGATGTCCAGAGATACACACAAGGCATAAGTATTATTTTTGTTTTCTATGAGAGGCCCTATGCATTATGAATGATTTGTATTCCAGTAGTACCCAAAGGCCCCAACAAAGATCAGGGCTCATTTGCACTAAGCACTGTACACACACGTAGTACCAGACAGTTGCAATCTAAACAGAAAAGATGGACAAAAAGGGAGGGGAAAGGTATGCAAGATATTCCAGAAAACAGTCCCTGCACCTGCAATTTTTGGGGCTAAGAAAAGAAGTATGCCTGAAAGGTAACCAGAGTCTCTGTTTTTAATTACACCTATATCAAAATGACATGAGCAAGGCCAAGCCTGAGCAGATGAGCTTTACCTGCAAGACCTACACAGAGGTTTAGAGGATGGAATCCTGGCCCTGATCTGAAGCCAGACTACAACGCAAACTGTAGCAACAAATGCAACCCGCAGATGCACATGAAGTTTGTGGCCAGTGAATAAACATAGTTAGTTAAGCAACTCATTAGGCGTCCACCCTCACCCCCTCTGACCTACAAACATCCTCCACCCCCTTGGACATTGCCACATTGGTCTGTTCCAGATTACCCATGAATGATCCCACTCAACTCAATTTAGCCTCCCCACTTCCCTGGGCAGCTCCACGGTTGTTCAAGTCTTGCCCATAGGAGGGGCAGCTTTCACCCATAGCAAGTAGTGCCATTCAGCCCTTGTAAATATATTGCAGAAGAAAGCCAGTATTTCAGTATCTCATAACACATGAACTAGGGGTCACCAAATGAAATTAATAGGCAGCAGATTTAAAACAAACAAAAGGAAGTATTTTTCCCACACAACACACAGTCAACCTGTGGAACTCCTTGCCAGAGGATGCTGTGAAGGCCAAAACTATAACAGGGTTCAAAAAAGAACTAGATAAATTAATGGAGGATAGGTCCATCAATGGCTGTTAGCCAGGATGGGCAGGGATGGTGTCCCTAGCCTCTGTTTGCCAGAAGCTGGAAATGGGCGACAGGATGGATCACTTGATGATTACCTGTTCTATTCATTCTCTCTGGGGCACCTGGCATTGGCCACTGTCGGAAGACAGGACACTGGGCTAGGTGGACCTTTGGTCTGACCCAGTATGGCCGTTCTTATGTAGCGTGGGGATGGGCTGCTGAGTTATTTCAGCTCTTAGGAATGTTTGGCCTCCCAGTATTCAGATGGCTCAAATCTGTTCTGTTGCTGGTGACAGCATCATACCTGCTCCCATCCTGGTAGGGGAAAGGGCGAGAAGATCCTCAGATGCCCATGCTCTCCCTCTCCCAGCACTGACAGGGAGACCAACCACAGAGTGGGAGAAAGGAAGCCTAGGTGGACAGGAAGGGGAAAGACAAAGACTTCCAGGCAGAGAGACAACCCTTGGGGAGAAAGAGCCACTAAGTCAACATGCCAGGGCTCCCCATTTCCTACACTGGGGATGTGGCGAAGGTGTGGGTTTCTTCTCACCTCCCTCTGCATAAGAGGAGGAGGAGGAGGAGTACTTAGCCAGTGGTGGCATAGGGAGAGATTTTCCACAGGCTAAAAAGGCCCCCAAATCCCATTTGTGTCTTTGAGAAAACTTTCCTCTTAAACATCACCGGCTAGCCAGACCTGGGATTTATTACAACTATGAGGGCAAATCAGCACTGCTGCTGTCATAATTGTACCCACTAGCACATTGGGGTGGGCGGGGGGGAGAAATGAGCGAATAGGGTGATACCTGGATTCAAGAGACACCCCCATCCCCCCCAAAAAAATCTACTATCTGTACAGTGTAGTGTTTGCCTCTCCTAAACAATTACAGGCACTTGAACCAACAATTTCCATTTAGAAAAATGGTAAGATATGGGAGAAACAACAGCTAGCAATACTTCAAGACCTTAATGCTAGGGAACAAAAAAAAGACCATTGGCAAGGAGGTAACATAAGGCAGGTGTTGATATTCAGTTTCCCCAGATGCCCAATTACCCAAATCTCACCATAAATTGCAATATACTAATTATGCTATCTAAACAGAATAATATGGATTTTTGCTTGTAGTTTGCAAAGTGCAATAGAAAGTAAAAGGGCACTTATGCCTGCCTCTCTCTAAGGTGCAAGACAGAAGGGAGGCCAACAGTACTAATATCCTTAATAATAAAGCACAGTACAAGACTTCAGGTGATGCATCTCTGAGAAAAGAGGAAAAGATAATTATCATCCAAGCAGCTGGGAAGCTTAGACTCAAGGAGCAGGTTATTTCTTTTTTATAAGCAGCCAGACACAGGATTAGTAAATTATCTTAGACTACTTTGTTTACAATATGTTCCTGCAGAGTTTTCTTTTGAACAGGTGGCAACACACACACCACACCAACTCCTTTCTGTCCAGTTCTAGTCTGTTTGTAATGGCCTCTCTCCGCTTCCAAAAAAGTTCTGTGGTTACACTTCTCCCCTGTAAGGCATATTTTCTTGTTTCTGACCATTGCGCCTCACAGGTTACATAGCTGTGGGAGTCTGTCTGTCTGAGACTGCCAGGCAATACAAATAGTAACCACTTGAAGAAAAGTGTTTTCATCAATAGTGCACTGGAAAGCAACCCTCCAGGTCAAAGACAATGTCTGTCAAATGTTTTCTAAGCCAATTTATTTACCAGTGAGGAGCCTCTGCAGTGGTTTTAACTATTTGTTGGAAAGTTGCTTCTAATCTTAGTTAGAAGTTATTTCATTACATTAACTCAATATTTTTGCCATTTATTGTAGGTAACCAACATGCTATTACTAACAATACTGGGGAATAATAAAGAGATGCTTAAATCCTAAGGGGAGAGGCACCTTAGCAATAAGAAAGGTGGTTGTAATATCTAACACATTCTGCTTGTCAAGGCTTTTCATCCTTAATAAAGGAAAGTTACCAGATGGAAGAAGAAAAGGAAGGGAAGTTTTTTGCAAGTACTCTTGAGATAGCTGTAACTCAGATTTGCAAAATTGTGCATAGGAAAATATTATATCAAATTACATTGTACTCTCTTCCTGTGAGATATAAATGCATATATCTGATGCAAAGGATGGAGTGCTTTAAATGTAAATTTATTTCAAATATATTTCGAATAATTAAGGGCAACACATTAATTTAAAATTGCAGTATCTTGGCTTGTGTATTTAAATGAGATCAATTATCTTAGCTAATGTGCATTCATGTAAGTGGAGTGGCAAAACAAAGAAAAGCATACAATGACAAAATAATAAATCGGTCCCTGTGGACTAGGTACATTCATTTCCTTAGAAATTACATCACCAAAGGACACGTGACCTTGTCCACAACTCCTAGAGGAGTCTCCCACCAGTCATAAAGAACTGTTCAATATCACTTGTCATGTGCATTAGCACCCTACGTGTGGTAATTCCTCACCTTGGACAAAATTTACTTTTTAAGACTCATGAATTACCTAATGGCAAAAAGTTGTGTTCTGTTTCTGCTTCCAGCAGTATACCGCATATTAAAAGCAAACAGCCAGTGTTCATGTAATGTTAAGGTTTAAAAAGTTAGGAAATTCCAAAAGCTTAAGTTTCTGCCATAAATGTTAACTTAGCCATGTTGCACATCCTGTATATTTTATGGTATACAACAAACTGCACAAACAAGTCGTACTCAACTAGGAAAACACTGTAACCTCTTATCACTAGTAATACACATTTGCTAATAAATGTAAATGTCCAAAACAAAAGCTGCACTGTAATCTTGATTAACAGAAAAGGAGTTTAAGTACAAATAATTAATTAAGGCTGCAGAGTTCCACATCAGGATATTTTACCTTTAAATACACAAAGCCTTTTGCAAGAATTGAACTCCTCTGGATGGCACATTCACCTGTACCTCCATGGGGTTTACCATTTGTGTGTAAGCCTTGCATGTCTCCCTTCACTGCACAAACAGGACAGTTCATGTAAATACAGATCTGCTTCCAAGAGAGACTCCAATATGAAAGTAATTGCTGAAGCCCTCTTTTTGGAGCACTGGTTTTAATCCAAATATCACAACAGCTAGCACCCACATCTTCAGAAAATAGCCAGTGAGTGTTGGGGAAGGTCGTGAGAAACTCTCTGCATGAATTAAAAGCCAGGGATTTTTCCACAAGGGGAGGAGGATTAAAAGGCTGAGGAGAGGCAGTTCTGAAATTTGGAAGAGACAAAGGGGGAACTGAGGGGAGAGCCCAGGTTCACATCTTATCCTCTGCAAGCACCAGTCCCTGGCATTGACACAAGGAACCCAAGACTCTGAACAGCCAGTATTGCCAATGTCACAAGATCGAAAGTCATGGGACAGACAAATAAATAAGTAAGTAAAAATCAGCAGATGATCTTATAACTCATGAGATTTATACAACAACATAATTCCTGTCTCTACCTCTAGAGAGTGGGGAACTCTGGGGTTTGCTGGAAAGCTCTCTGGGAGACTAAAGCCAATACTCTCAGTCTAGCAACACATTCCCCAGTGGAGAGACCATGCGTTCTTTATCTTTTACTGGACTCATCCTTCGGCAGAACCTCCCCACAAGGTCCCAGGAGACACGCACTCTCTTCTCGAAGCGTGAAAACTTCTACCCATAAGATGACAACCTTCACCAGAAGCAAGTATGTGGGTTCTTTATTTACATATAATTACACACACATACACACACACACACGTACACATACACACAAACCTATGTTAAAATAACATTATGAAGATTGCAAAGTCAAGCACTGAAAACTTAGGTGGTTTCAGAATTAAGAATTCAGAGCAGGGCTTGAATAGTTCACAGTAAATGAGGCATGGGGCTACACGAGGAGAAAACAAAATATTGAATAACTGGTTGTTAGGGAGCACCCTTCATCCTGTGAACTGAATGAGGGAGGGCCCTGTGGAAAAACTAGAGTGAGATCATGTAATTAAAGACTGTATCACAATGCATATGCACAAGGGGGCACAAGTAAGGTTGCAAAAGCAATCTTAATTCTGGCATTTCCTAACTTTTGAGTGCTTGACTTTGCAACCTTAATAATGTTTTTAAACACAGCGGTGTGTGTGTGTGGTTTTTGAAAATGCAAACTGAAAAACCAAATCCATACCATGACACCATATTAACATCTACATGGTTCATCAGATGGTGTTGGGGGGACATTTAAATCTACTTGATCTAATAGAGTAACTGATAGCACTAATATGTTGTCATTTTCTGCAGGGGCCAGCATTATAGGGGGATGAGGCACATACTTTGCAGTGGGTTTCACAAATATTTGCTGACAGCAGAGAAATGGTGAGATTCTGGAAACTTGGTTTCCATTCTACACCCTGGAGGGGAGTGTTCTGTAGTGGGCATAGACTCTTCTTCCCATTCCTCCTGCCTGTCCCAGTCCTCTCTCTTCCCCACCCCTGGCTACTTGTCCCTATCCTATTTTCTTGCCTCCCCCCAGTCCTAGTCTCCTTGCCTAACCACTTCCAGCCTCCCTGCCACCCAGCTCCCTGGCTCAACCTCTCTGCCTGGCTCCCAGTTCCAGCCTCCACTTCCAGCCCCAGTTTCTCTCATCCCAGTCACAATTTCACAAAAGACTCCTTGTCCCAATCTACTCCTTTCTCTCCCCCCAGTCCAGCTTTTGTCCCCTCTGTATTTGACTCACAGTTTCATTCTCCATGCTGCCTGGGTGCCAGCAGGGGAGTCACTGAGAGCACAGGAGCAATAGATTCTCTGGAGACTCAGTTCTGGTTACCCAACCCCACCCCCACAAGGAGCAGTCATTCCGGGGAAACTCCAGTGTTGCCCTGGATTGAGAAAGCATGTTCAGTTACTCTGTGCAGTCTGGTCAGTACTAGGTGCTGTAAGTGGCTCAAGCTGCTAATAATCAAAGAAATCTCTACTGAGCATGTGCAAACTGTGATTTTTCAAAAGCTTATAAGTGGGCCAAATTTGGGTGGATTTTCACAGGGATAATAAAAAGACACATTCCTGACACAAAGGCCACCCCTGTGCCAAATTTCAAGTCCCTGCTCCAATGTGCGTAGGAGGTGAATCTGTTCGAAGAAAAGGTCACCAAAATTTTTCAACATGGGCAAAACAATGTATTTTCCCCTTGCCTAAATGTCTGAAGTTTGGCAAAGTTATAAATGACTGAAACAACAGGGCCTTATAATTGGAAGTGTCAGGGAACCTTAATAACAAGTGCCAGCTGCACATATAATATTGGTAATTCCAGTCTGACTCTAAGGAAAGGGCCAACTCTCAGCTCCCTTAACCCAAATTCACAGCTTTTTACCAGTTTGCTCAGTTCTTTTTACAGCCTTAGTCTTTCTAGAATCTTCTATTTCCCAATTGCTGCAGTTTCTCTTAGCCCCATACGCTGCATGTTTTATATGCTATCTTCAAGTGAAGGGATACCCAACTGGGGATCCAAATTGGCTGCTGATGAGTCCTCTTTGATTTTGAGCTGTTACTTTTGTAATCCTTCTGCCAGGTGGTGTAGGCAGCATAAAGGGCCAGGTTCTATATCTAGGGGTTCCTTCTAACATTACAAACCAGAACCAACTCTAGCCCCTACCCAAAAATCTAGGGAATATTACTTGGCAATACTTCCCAACTCACAAGCACTGAGTTTGCATATAACAAAAGAAAACTTTTATTAAGAGCAGAAGCAACTCAACTTTAATTTGGGAAAACACCACAACAACAATTCAAAAGTATGCAAACCATAAGTAAACATCCACCCCACACTATCTTGAGCAGTAGTTCCTTGCCTCAGTTTCCCACCTTGCAGTGTGAAAGTCTGATGGACAAATGCCCTTTTAACTTATCATTCCCCTTTCCCTCTACTGCACCCCACTCACAGCTGGTTGCTTGTCCAAGATCAGCGAAGTCCCAGAATTCAGGATTGGATTCCCATGGGTTCACCTGCCACTCCTGAAGGAGAGGGGGACTTTGAGCAACACCCCTGCTACTGCTGCTACCACTGCTTACTGTTGCCTCTGCCCCTAGGTGCTCTGAGGTTCCACCACTCAGGCCAGTTTTTTTAACATATCAGCTCTTACTGATTTCACTGCATAGTGGGGAATCTCATTGCTGCTTTACCCTCTGCATTGTCATCCACCACACCACTATCCCCACACCAGACCTAAGGTTCAGTCTCCTAAAACTGTTCATCAGTGTTTTCAGCTCTAGTGCTCACTGAGTAGAAACAAGGACTCCAACTTGAGTCTTACCAGTTCTGTTTTTAAGCACTAGATAATCAAACAATACTTAAAACTAATTAAACAGAGTCCTCATACTACATATGAACATCTCACCCTATTACTTCTAGTAGCCACTTGGCATTGACATCACTACCCCCTGCTTGGCAAGTGAGGTTCAGTTTAGGATGACCCTCTGAGTTAGGGCATATTAAGTACAGTTCTGCTGGCCTCTAGTCATACAATAAGAAATAATAATTCCATTACCCCTGTATTCAAGACTAAAGTGAATTTTAACCAGAACAGCCAGAGTTGATCACTTGGACAAAACAGGTCTGTCTGCTGATCACATAGGCAAAGTAGGTATTTCTATGCAAATACAGTCTGCTCCTGAGATATTTTCTCCCAGTTCGTTAATAGATGGCAAGGGAGAGCTCATTCAGACCCTGGCTTGCACTTCCAACCTCAGATTCACAGAAAATGTTCTATAGTTTATTATGCTTCATTTACAAACACTTTTAAACAAACAGAGACCTGAGAAGCAAAACCCAATGTATTTTAGATTAAAATAACCCTATAAACTGTTATAGCACAACTACAATAACCACAAGCCATTATAAAAGTTACATTTTCATTATTACAAAGCAAAAGTACTCTGAAGTGCCATTTGGTGATGCTGGGAGGTTAACATTAGAAACAAGCTTGTACAACACTCTTTGTTATAGCAGAGTTTTTGTAACCAAATGGGAAAAATTGCTGATGACTAGGTCTGCTTGGAAGATATAAATAAGTTTCCATGAGATCCACCGAACTCAGAAAGTCTCCTGGAGAGTTGCAGTGATCATGGAAGCTAGAGTCTCAGGCATGAATCGGCCCCAGTTAAGAAGGAACAGCTAGTCAAAATCAAGCCAACAGAACTTCTTTCCCCCACAATGAGGAATAATATGTGAAAGAATGGAAGTGAAAATTGAAAGCAGAAGAGAGGGAAGGAGAAGAGGCTGGAGAGGGGGGAAAAAAGTGTATACTTCCTCCACTGCAGGAGGTGACAGGTTGATTAAGGTTACCCCAGATTTCAGAACCAGAATAATGTCAGTCTTGTGGGAAACAAAACAAACATTAAGATTTCCAGCCTGAACTGCTGGTCAAATAAGCTGCTTGGGCTCAGACACAATACCTAAATATTAGTGGTCCAAAGAGGACCAGACAAAAGTAGTGCAGTAAGCATGTAATTGAAATAGGTATGGATTTGCTTTGTGTACTTGTCACAACACTTGAATTTTGTGCCACTCTAACCTTGCACTGCAATTATTGTCATAAGAATGAAGCATCAGAATTTTAGTACCTCGTATATTTTGTGCAATACAGCATACTATACTATCTTGACCTTTTCAGTGTTCTGTAAATTGATTGTCTGGCCATTCCTATTCTCCCTTGTTTACAGCCATGGTAACCTCAGAAAAAGAGGTGACATGGGCAGCTGTGAGTCATATCTTCTATGTTTATCAGCACTCTCTGAATCACTCCGCTTGTCTCTTGAAGGCCTGATGGAAGATACATAACACGTGCCTGAGGTGCAGTAGCACATAAAGCATGCCAGAAATGCTGGAGAAAGAGCTACAGGCTGTTTCATCAGGTCCACCACAGGTGGTCCTTGTGGGTCACATCAGTTGACCAGCGTTGTCAGCAAACTGTGATCTCTTTGATGAATTGTTATGACAGCATGATAAACCTCCAGCTAAATGGATAATACACACAACCTTCAGCAAACCAAACCTGTCTGGGTAATTAATGTGCTTTTCTAAACATAAAAAAAAGGCTTTTGATCTTTTAAGAACCAGCAAACAGAGTAGAAAATGTAGCAGCAGATCAAAATGGGATAGAGAAAGAGTCCTCACATAACTGAGAACACAGTGGTAACACAAAGCTGGAAAATGGTCATTTATTCCCTGGCATCATCTTAACTTGAAGGACCACAAACTGCAAATGAAACCATCCCAGAAATGCCCCAGCACCAATTCAAGATAAAGAATGAGCTGGCAAAGCAATTGCCACCCCCTTGCAGCTTCTGCCAATGAGGAATCGTATTGCCAATAAGGAAATGTATGAATTTCAAGTAAATCTATCTCAGTACAGGGGGTCTGGAATTACAGTAGTGTAGGACTAGAATTGTAACCCAATGCTGCTTTGCTGGAAGATTTCAGAATCTGTAAAATGTGTCAGATGTAACAACCTGATGGTGGAAGCATGTGCAGTGGGTTGCCAGTTCAAATGACTGGTATGGGAACTCTGTGCTAATGTTTGGGGGCAAGTCGGGTCCTTTTTACAGGCTTTTCAAATTAAATTAGTTCTTGTGAAAGGCATTGGATTTGTGACATTGTTTTTTAGTCATTCGCAAAATAAACACATCACAGGTCATGCCCGCTAACACTTCTCAAATGTCAGTAATGAGGATCCCCAGTCAAGCTTCAGGCCAGAGCATGTTATTGAGACACTTGTTGTTCTCCTGCTGTCCATATACGAGGGAAAGACACCCATGCTCTCTGTAGCATTTGATACCACTGATCACTAAATATTCCCATCCAATCTCCAAGAGGCTGTAGAACAGTGGTACCCGTATAGTGGAACATTCAGGGGGGCATGTGGTGGGGCCTGGGCCAGCCCCTATGGTGGCTGGGGAGGAAGCACCATCCAGCCCTACTTTGCCTCCAGACCAGCTCTGACCCCAGCTGCAGCTCCACTCCGCCCTCAGTCCAGCTCTGCCCTCATTTCCTCTCAGACCCCCAGGCCAGCTCTGCATCTAGCCCCAGCTCCATCCCTATTCCCAGTTCTTCCCCCAGCTCCGCCTTCAAACCAATCTCCTCTGCTGAGGAAGCTTTGGCTGTGCAGTAATGGGGATGAGGGTGGACAGATTCCATTACTGGTAAGAGATGGGAGTGACAGGAAAAGTTTGGGCCCCACTACTGTAGAGATTAACAGAAATGCCCTGAGATGGTTTGGGTTCTTCCTCTTAGACCAAATCCAGAAAGTTATTAAGGGGAACTGTTCCTCCACCACCAGAGCCCTCCCCTGTAGAGGTATCACAAGGCTCAGTCCTCTTCCCACATTATACCATGTCTATATGCAGGGCCGGTGATGTGTGTGCTGGGTCCCATTTCTGGACAACTGGTGAGTGCCTGCAGCCTGTGGAGGGGCAGGGCAAGGAGATGACGGGGGAAAGAGGCAGTACCAGAGCGGTAGGGTGGGAAGCTTGCACAGAACCTGCACACACTCTATCCATCTCCAGGCAGAACTACTGCCCCTCCCATGTATAAGGAACGAATTCCCACACATTTGTAGGAAAAACAAAACAAAACATCCCATTCTGGATACCAGTACTCTAAATTTTACAGTACCTTCCATCGAGGGGCTTCAGAGTTATGATGCACGGTGTTCAATACTGTATTGAACTGTACTAAAATTCAAAGAAATCCAATTATTTCCTTTGATGTATTTTTCTGTACTGGGATGCACAGGCAACCAAGTTCTTTCCTTATGCTCAGCCTAGTTCCACAGGCCAACGCATCTTTGTACTTTTAAGGGATTGCAAAAGCACTGGAGGAAACTCACACATAATGTTGCAGGTTTCTCCCTCCCCTCTCCCTCAAGGATTTTAAATCCACTTCTTAGCAGGCGATGATAGAAAGACTGGCTGAATAGGCTAAAGGCAGGTTCTGTCCACTTGCTGGTTCTCTAGCAGTTCAATCCATCATAAAAGTACCTCACATTTTATTAAACTTAAAGCTAAATAAACCTGAAGTTAGTCCTCATTTTTCTGCCCCAACTCAAACTAACTTCTTTTCCAAGTGGAAAATGTTGGGTAAGCATGGAATGTGATTCGAGAAGGGAATGAGAACACAGGCCAATTCCTGCTGACAGTTACACCTGTGTAGCCTTATTGACTTCAACAGATTTTTGCACAAGAATAGATTTTGGTCCCTTCTGCTTTTTCACACCTGGCATAAGTAGAATCTCATTCACTTTCCTCCCCTAAACTCTGAGCACTTTAAGGAAAAAAAATAATCAAGGTCTGCTTGATTTATACATGCAAACAAAACAGGAAGCTCTCCCTTCATTCTACACCAGCCTTAAACAAACACCAGACCTGATGTAACAAGGGTGTCACTACAGCAGCCTTGGCTGGACTGTTCTTTTGAAAGATCTTTAATGCTTCTTTTAAGATGCTGATTTTCAGTGAAGTCTTTTTGTTCAGGGGGACAGAGAACACAACAGGGAATAGCTCTGTTTTGTCAACTCCTTGTCATTCAAAAGCTGGAAGCTTTTAGATTAAGTTTGTTTAATGTTTGTACCGTGATTTTGAAGAGCTAACATAGTACAGAAGTGCTAAATATTCTGACTGGGCAACCATCTAAAGATCTGTGTCCCTTCTAGCTCTTACCTAGAGAAAGCTTAAAACAAACAAATGCAAACCGTAGGGGGGGGAGGGTGCACACAGAACTCATGCTTTAAAAACCTCATGTCGGAGCTGCTGATCACACATTCTAGAATAGATAATCCTTAGTCCTGCCATGAGTGCAGGACTCTGGACTAGATGACCGCTCGAGGTCCCTTCCGGTCCTATGATTCTATTCTATGATTCTAATTGTGGAAGAGCTTGGTGACAGAATGGCCTCATGTCATGAATCACTGCAGATTAGCTATATAAACTGGGTAACATCCCACAAAAAATATTTGGGTTCAATGTGAAAACACTAATTCATTGTCCTCAGCCAGTGCAACACTAGGAGGCAGCTTTCAGAGCAAGACAGCCTAAAATACAATGCCACCCAATGTAATTTTCCCACTACTACTGCCTCTACTCCAGTGGATTTTACACCTGAGTGGTTTTCTTGTATGTAATAAAAGCTGGCTGCCTCCCAGACTGCAGTCAGAGTAAGATAGGGTATGTGGTGTAGAGGCCATTGGCTTTGCACTGTGCCCTGTGGAGAGCTGAGGGTAGAAGCACAAGGTTGAAAGAGGTGAGCAGGATGGGGAATGTTGCTGTGTTCATCTTCATACAGATGAGCACTCCACTACCTAGGAGGAAGGAGGCCTAAGAGAAAGACAGTGTAGCATCCCTCATGCAACCTCTTACTCAGAAGTATCTGTTTGAAGAACTGAGTGTAGTGAGAGTAGAATAAACTTGTTAATTTTACATAAATAAATATGTAAATATGTATGTAGATAAATGTTTGATGACTTCATAATTTTTTTTGCGATATATAATTCATACTTAGCCCTTCCCTCCCATTAGCTTTAAGCCTCTCAGAACCTTTATCCGGCCCTGTCTATGTGGGGATATTAGGAGAGCTAGTGAGACACAGGTGACAGTGCCAGCAGTACATGGGCAACACCCAGCTACATCTTTACATCATACAGAAAAAGAACTGTTTCCCAACTCTGTTAATGCCTATCCAAGACCATTACCAGCATGAAGAGTAACTGGCTAAAGCTGAACCCAGGCAAAACTGTGTTGCTTCTTAGGGTACGTCTACACTTACATCCGGGTCCGGATGTAAGCAATCGATGTTCTGAGTTCGATTTATCGTGTCTGGTTAAGACGCGATAAATCGATCCCGGATCAATCCCAGAAGTGCCCCGGATCGATCCCGGAAGTGCTCGCCGTCAACGCTGGTACTCCAGCTCGGCGAGCGGAGTACGCAGCATCGACGGGGGAGCCTTCCTGCCGCGTCTGGACCGCGATAAGTTCGGACTAAGGTACTTCGAATTCAGCTACGTTATTAACGTAGCTGAATTTGCGTACCTTAGTCCGAAGTGGGGGGGTTAGTGTAGACCAGGCCTTAGAAAACCAAAAGCACTTCTATCGAAGGCACCACATGCCTTCAGCTTGTTAAAAAGATGTTCAGCATTGGGCTCCTCAGTGGTTTAGGATGCCCAAATAGCAATAGCAGGAAAACCCACACGTCTCTCTCTGCAATTGGCCAGGAGATTGTGATGCAAATTATCCAACCCAGACCTGGCTATTGTGATCCATGCATTCATGGCCTCCAGGCTTGATTATTGAAACTCCTGTATAGGAATGAAACTATACCTCCTCAGAAAGCTCCAGCTGGTGCAAAATGCAGCAAACTGTCTGTTCATCGACACAGGTCACTGTTAGCCCGTCACACCAGTGCTCTGCATTCTGTACTGACTCTCTATTCAATAAAGAATTTAATTCAAGATCTCTCCTGATAAAGTCCAATACCATAAAGGGCTTTGACTGTTACCCAAGAAATTACCTCTCCCTCCACAGTTGTGATGACCCACAACAGCTATATTCCATCAGAGCCATGAAACTGTCGACTGAAATAGGGGAGACTTGTGACCATGGAGTCAGAGCTTCCACAGGAACTGGACCCATACCATGGAACTAATTACCCAAAGAGATAAAAATGACCATTAGCATCACTGTATTTAGAACAAAATGCAAGACCCATTTCTTTCACTTGAATTTTCTCAAAAAGCTCTTCACTCATACAATTAAAACAATTTATAAGCTACTCCTACAGGATGAGAAGAAAGAAGGTGAAAGAGCAATTTTGCAAGATTTGGAAGGTGTTTAGATGTTACTTATGCTTCTCATCACTATATCTGGAGGCACAGCTGCTGACTCCCTGGGTGCTCTGGGGCTGGAGCACCCACAAGAAAAAAAATAGTGGGTGCTCAGCACCCACCAGCAGCCCTGCTGATCAGCTCTTCCTAGCGCCTCCTGCCCACCACGGATCAACTGTTCAGCGATGTGCAGGAGGTGCTGGGAGGAGGAGGCAGAACAAGGACAGGGTATGCTCAGAGGAGGGGTGGAACGGGGCGGGAAAAGGCAGGACGGGACGGAGCAGGGGTGGGAAGAGGCGGGTGGGGCCTGAGGCAGAGCGGGGGGTCAAGCACCCCTGGGAAAATTAGAAAGTTGGCACCTATGTCTAGGGATTAGTATGGCAAGCTTCCCCATCAATACACTGTCACTGTGAGCTGTGGAGACCTGCACATGTTACTCTACAGAACCTGAGACCAAGTGTCAATCAGAAAGAGTCACTTGAGAGTGAAGTATCAGAGGGGTAGCCGTGTTAGTCTGGATCTGTAAAAAGCAACAGAGAATACAGGTATTCACCCACGAAAGCTTATGCTCCAATACATCTGTTAGTCTTAAAGGTGCCACAGGACTCTGTTGCACTTGAGAGTGAGTTGCTGTCTCTCCTTCATTGGCTGAGCCTTCTGCTTCTACTCTGTGGTCATCCCCTACTGACCTGAGGGCAAAGTATCCCAAACTCAGAGCCAATAGTGGGTGATGATACAGCCCCTAGGATGTTTTGCAAAGTTACCCAGGCACAGCCAAGGCACTGGGGATGGAATTTCTGCTGAAATCAGCATATGCTGCCTTTGTGGTTTGACTGTATGATTTATACAATAATTAACAATTCTGGTCACAGCAAATTGTAATGGAAAGCAAGAAGAAAAACAAATATGATCACGTTGAGGTGAATGTGTGGTTACTAGGGAAAGGGAAACTGCAATTGGGTTAAATAAGGGCACTTTAGAAAAGTAAACAGAGACGCCTGTTTCCAAAACCAGCAGTTTCTTGTTTTAGTTGTTGCACAAACCCTAAAGATGTCACCTTGTAATATAATTTCTGCAATGTTCAAAAATAAATAAATAATACAACTAATATTTTGAGAGACAAGGTGGGTGAGGTAATATCTTTAATTGGACCAACTTCTAATTATTACTATTCTAAATATTACCTCACCCAGAAGATGGTCCAATAAAAGATATTACCTCACTCACCTTCTCTCTCTAATATCCTGGGACCGACACGTCTACAGAAACACTGCATATACTAATATTTTGGACATATGTACTGTATGCTTATCCAAGGATCCTTAAGCATTCTACAGACCATAGCGGATTAAGCCTCAAAGTAAGGAGATAAGGAGGTATTATAATCTCATTTTACAAAAGGAAAAAATGGGGGCACATAGTGGGGATGTAACATGGCCGACACTACTCAGGAAGTGTATAGTAGAATGAGGCTGTGACCATGAAGAAGATATTGGGGGGGAGGGTTAAAATCCACTCCGCTGAGTATTCCATAGCAGCGTGAGGAACCATGGTAGGAATGAAAAGACGGAAACAGTGCAGACTGAAAGTTTAATAATAACTTATTACGCTGTTTGTATTTTATGAACATGTCCCAGAATTAATATTTTTACCATGTTAATGAAAAGAATAAAAGAACCATGCCCACAAACTAAGCTACAATATAACTTGAAATATACATAAAGAGTGAAATACCACTTAAGTTGAAGCTTATATAGTATGTAAATTATTATTTGTATTACGGTAGCAGCTAGAGACTCCAGCTGATATTGGGGCGAGGCACTGTACAAACACATGATGACACTGCCTGCCTCAGAAAGCTTGCAATATAAATAGAAAAGACAAACACGAATGAACAGAGGCACTAAGAAGTGAAGTGGTCACACAGCAGATCAGTGGCTGAGCCAGGAATGAACCCAGGTCTCCTGAGTCTTGGTCCTAACCATAAATCCATAAAATTTGTAACTTGAAATTGGCAGGCAGGCTATATGTTGTATGGTTCTTGAGACTGGATATAATGATCTATACCTCTTATTGTGGTCAAGATACAGCACTCTGACACACAAAAGACAACATCGTTCATTTTCAGAAAAAAGCCTGGCATATTTAAAGAATTGCTCAGAGATCATTTCATGAATGGAAAAATGTATTCATTATTATTTTAAGGTCTGAGCCATTTCTATTGATCTAACTAAACCAATCCTGAGTTACACAAAATATGGACATCCATTTTAAATGGTTAAGTCTAGGTAAGGAAGCTAAGCCAAAAGGAAGCAGAATGCAAAAGACTAGAAAAATTTTCTTCTTTGGGATCTTTGGAACCTAGTTAGAAGATTATCATCTCTCAGGCTCTCGCACTGAGTTCTAAGAGAAATTCTGGCTGAAAATAATCAGAGTGGACTGTGTCTAGATATTGATGCATATTTTATTGCACCAAATACATGCCAGTCCATGATATGTTCAAAGATCTTTGAAATACTCTATGCAGAATACACAGAAAGATTATGTTTATAAAACATGGTTAGAGGAGAGCATACAGTTATTTTTGAGAAAACTAAAGATGAGTCATCTAATACGTTTATTTGATTTCCAGGACCAAGCATTTGCAGTCTAGACTTACAGCTGTCATTTTTTAAAATACTTAATCAGTCTGTCTATAGACTGTTATATTCTTATATAGGGGGAGGTTTCCAACTTAGGATCACAAGAAGATGAAAAATAGAGCAGGAGATACCAATATTTCAGAGATTTTCTTTTAGGGGAAGAGATGCAATGTGTCTCCAAGGCAAAGATGGGCTGCACCAACCCCCATTCTTTGGCTCTGTCACAGGAGGGTGAAATGAAGAGTTGATATTCCCTCATTCCTTCATGCAAAGTGAAGGAAGTACCTTCTCCCTCCAAAAAAGAGCAGGTTGTAACAAGTGCATATTAAAATATGCACCTGGACCAAAGGGCAGCCAGTTCATACAACTGAATGTGTGCAGGGGTGTAAGAATTTGTCTTGTCACTTTTCAACTCATCCATGATCCCCAGCTATAGGGAAGAATTAATCAAGGTATCCAATCAGCACCGATGGCCCAACATGGAGAGAGGAAGCATGGGATCATTCGGTCCCTTTTGATGGTGCTTAAGAGGGAGAATTCCTTCCCTCTTCCCCACAAACCAGAGGAGGTATAACAAGTCATTTTCCAGCATGTACAAGAGAGCTCATTGTGACTTGAGGAGCTGCTTCTCCGGTCGGTAAAAAATATAGTCCAGCACTTCCTCAAAGATTTGCCTGTGTCTTTGTAATTTGTGTTAGCTGAAGGTTACAGTCACTCCACAGCAGACTCTATGAAATAGGCCAAAAAGAGTTATTTTGACAAAGTTAGAAGGTGGTCATAAATAAGGTTAAAAATGGAAATTAGCTGAAAGCTTAAAGCTGCAAACAGATTTATTTTAAAAGTCACCTGCAGTCACCAGTCGCCTTACTTGGCTGGGTTGGTTAGATTAGTTCTCATGCTGCCTCTTGAACAGTACAGAGGCCACGCAATGCATTATTCACCTCCATGATATTCTGTCTTGAGCCTAATATGGTGTGTTATGGGGTAAGTGGCCTGTGAAGGACAGGCATCTGTTGACACCATCCAGTCATCATGTTTTAGATCTTCCAAGGGGGTCTTTTCCATCCAGCTTCCATTGGGTCAAAGTCAAAGATGATTCTTGCAGGGCAGCTGGAAGGCATTTGGAGAAGATGACCATACCACCTTGGAGAGCATTCGGTGACCATTTGAGAGAGAGGGACCTGTTTAGTTTAAAAACGGATCTCGTCATTGACTTGAATTCATATCTTTTTATGTTTTTGATCATTTGGAGATGCTTCATCTGAATGGTGTCCATTCAGGTCCTTATCTGGCAGGACTAGAATTCAGGCTTCTGTGTCTCCAACAAGAATTGATTATGATGCAGGAAAGCAGATCTCGAATCCTCACAGATACAGTAATTAAAAGAGGAAATGCTTTTTCAAACATTTTGATTCTTTGTAAAACTAGCCAACTGTTCTGTTAACGATTTGGGATGTTAAACAGTAGAGATGGTAAAAGTTGCATAACACTGGAGATTCCCTACCTCTCAAGACAAACATGGTCTTGATAATATGAATAAAGTAGCAGGTGCCTCCTAGAAAGCCAACTGCTTTCCATCCATGTTCTCACAGCTAGCCACAGGAGCAGCTCACATATATAGGGCTGCAGATTCAGGCAGTTGCTCACGTGCCCAAGCGTCTCTCCTTTGTGCCCATCATAGGCATGCGCAGCACATTTCATTAGGGTGTGCACCCAGGGAGCCCCGCCCCAGCCCCCAACCACTCCCTCCTACTTCCCACCCCCTGACTACCCCCTTCTGGGACCCCTGCCCCTAACTGCCCCCCAGGACCCCACCCTCTATCTAAGCCTCCCTGCTCCTTGTCCCCTGACTGCCCCCCTAGGACCCAACCCCCTACCTGTCCCCTGACTGCCCCAACCCTTATCCACACCCCCACCCCCAGACAGACCCCTGGGACTCCCACACCTATCCAACCTAGGGTTACCATTCGTCCGGATTCTGCCGGACATGTGGGAAGTGGGAGGGAGTGGATGGGGGCGGGGCAGGGCGGGGGCGGGGCTAGAGCGGGGCTCCCTCCCCCCCCAGTGTCCTCTTTTTTGATTGTGGAAATATGGTAACCCTAATCCAACCGCTCCCCGCCCCCTGACAGGACCCCCAGAACTCCCAACCCATACAACCCCCCCCGCTCCCTGCCTGCCCCCAATCCTTCTCCACACCCCTGCCTCCTGACAAGCTGCCCCCCCAGAACTCCCGACTCATCCAACTCCCCCCCAAGATCCTTGTCCCCTGACCACCCCCTCCAGAGACCCCCCCACCCTAACTGCCCCCTAGGACCCTCCTTGCTCCCTGTCCCCTGACTGCCCTGACCCCTATCCATCCCCTACCCCCTGACAGACCCCGGGACTTCCATGCCCCATCCAACCCCCCCTGCTCCCTGACTGCCCCCTCCAGAGACTCCCCCACCCCTAACCACGCCCCCGGGATCCCACCCCCTATCCAACCCACCCTGCTCCCTGTCCCCTGACTGCCCCCACCCCTTATCCAATCTCCCCTGGCCCCCGACCCCTTACCATGAGGCTCCTAGCAGCATGTTTGGCTCCGCGCAGAGCCAGACATGCTGCCCCGCGGGAGCAGGCAGCCCCCCGCCTCAGAATGCTGCGCACGCGGTGGCATGGCTCTAGATGAGCGGGGAGCGTGTCTGCCTCCCCGCGGAGCCAAACACTGCCCCGCTGGAGCGCACAGCCCCGGCCCCCAGAGCGCTGCGCGCGCAGCAGCATGACTCCAGGGGAGGGGCTGGCGACTTGCTGTGCTCGGCCGGGCGCTCTGGCCCGGGAGCGCGGACCCAGTGGCTTGCCGCGCCGGGAGAGTGGGGCCATTTTCCCACCCCTGCATTAGGGTGTGCCTCGGGCACACCCTGTGCGCATGCCTATTGTGCCTATAACACTCAACTAAGCTGTAAGACTCAGAGCGTATATGGTTGGAGTCACTAAGTGATGACTCTACTCCAAACAGCATGTAGCCTTCTTCTGAGTGAGGAACAGAGAGGGGGCAAAAAAAAAAAAAAGGGTGGAAGGGAATAACAGAGGTAGAAAAAGAGAGGAGCAAAAATGTATGAAAAGAAAGATGGCGACTGTGCCAGGGCGTGAAGGGACATAAGAGTAGTGCCCCCATCTTTCAATCCAGTAGAACAGGGGCTCCTTCAGGAATAGTTTGAAACAACTAAACTATGGAGTCATGACCATGATACATTATCTTTTCCCAGTAGTGAATAGGAGAACTTGACCCATCTTTACTTTCGTCCTTGCTTCTCACATGATCTTGTCTATTTCAGTTTCTGACTGAGGCATGATTAACTCCTAAAGACTATCCAAAACAACAACAAAAAAACATGGGTAACTAGTGAAAAGGGCACATTTAGTCTGCTGTTTGTTAGCTGGCTTTAGCAGCGTGGTGTTGAGTCTTAATGCAGCAGTATGCACTACATAGGAATTTATTTCTAGAAATGATGCAATGTTTGAGCATCAGCATGGGTTGTCAATTATTCCTTGGTATTCCAGAAAACGAGGTCAGGAGGTATCCATTTAGTCTTCTGAGTTACCCTTGGTAAGAGGTTCCTGATTGCTCTATCTTTTTAGACATTCAAGGTTTACCATGGCAGAACCAGAGCAGCATTTTTGAAAGCCTAGAAGTACCTACTGCTGTCTGTGTATGGAATAGAAGTAGTACTTTCTCTCTGTCAGGCACATAGGAATTGCTATGAGTACATGGAAGGGTCATATGATGAATCAGTAGTGAAGAGTATGATTTACAGGTGTGCCGTGCAGATTAAAATACACAAAAATAGTAAGGAAATTTACAATTTCAAAGCAGTTTGGGATTTAAGCCAATTTGTCTATGTACTTGTAAATATTTACATAATCCACCATTTCTTTAGCTATCTTCCCTGTATAATAAATTCTGGAGCACGGAAGTTTATTTCTGCTTTTAATGTTATCATGCTCACTGCAGCAAAGATGGAGAATGATACCAGAGTAAGGAAAAAGATTTTCTAGACTATCCAGCTATTTTTTCCCGACAATTTTTAATGAATTTTAAGGCCAGCCAATTTTCAGTTTAGTCTCCTCAAAGCCCCTTTACTAATTATTGGCAGATGAGGTGCCCATGTTAGGAAGCACCTGTAGGTGTTCATGACTTGGCAAAGTGGCAGATCTGCAAGGCCTTGTTTAATCTAAGTCATTATCCTCTCATAATGATTTCTTAGAACATCTTAAGAATAAAATGGGCCTGACGTAAAAGTGAATTGAGATAAACGTTTCTATCCTCTTTTTTTAAAAAAAGGCTTATCTGTGATGGCACAACTCACTAACACCAATTTGCTGGTAGATTTGCTGGCATTTCCACCATGAATCCTGTTTTTCCAGAGTTTAGAGAGTAAAAATTCCCTTTGGTTTGTAACTTGGCTATAATGTTGAGGTATAAGCACTTGCAAAAAATCAGTTTGGTCTTTAAGTGATCTGAGTCATAACTATTCCGTGGCCTCATAAAATTCACAGTGATCAGTTATTACACTCACTATACTTATTATAACCATATACATTTCACAGACATCAACAGTAGAAATTAGGATCAAAATCACAGACTACTACTACTTGTGCTCAAGAAAAATCTCACTAGCTGTAGTATTTAGGCATAAGTCTTTTGTGGGCTCATCACTGCTGGTCACAAACATAGAACTAGTCGAAAAATGGGAGAAAATTCTGCAAACTCTCTGGACAGATTACTTCTCCCATGAAGCACCATGGTCTCTCCTCTTGGAGATGGGAAGCAGTGCATCCTGAGTGTCCCTGGGCATAATTTACAATGGGAAATGTAGTCCTATATGGGTGCCTGGTTCACATAGGAAAATGGACACATGACACAACTGAACTACAGCTCTCATGGGGCACCACAGCAGCATTCCCAAATGGAAATATTTTGGTTTGGGGACAATCATTTTTTCAATGAAAAAAATCAAAATTTTCCACAGAAAGCAGACTTTTTCATGATTAAATTGTATTTTGTCAAAAACCTAATTTTTGGTCAAAAAAGAGTTTAGATAGAAATTTTTCAACCAGCACTGCAAATATTTGAGCAAATCTAGTGAGGCAATTACAAAGTGACAAAAGAAATATCATGGGATACCTGGCTTCGATTCCCTGTCCTGGTCTCACAGTTTCCGGTCTGGGCATTGTGCAGGAAATGACCCAGCCTTTGGAGGGAAGTCCCCTCTTCAGCTGATTAGCACTAGTGCTGACAGGATCTAAAGAAAGCCCTATTCTGCCTTTCTCAGGAAGGAAGGTGGCTGCAACGTGACCATAGAGAGTGGGTGTATATTGAAAGCGTGGACTATGGAACTGCTCTCGAAGGAAGGTAGAGAATTCCTGGAGGAAAAATAGGAGTTTGCTAGGTTAAGATGCTTTCTGTTCTCACATAACTGAAGTTGCTTTGATCTGAATTTGACAAGTGATGTGTGTATTATACAACTGCAAGCACTTTGGTTTCTTACTTAAAAAAAAACAAACCCCCAACTAGCCCAAGGGCCAAAATCTGCTCTCAGATATGTGCACGAAACTCCCACTGTCTTCAAATTATTAACTAGGAAAGGTGGGAATGAACCATGAACATAAATTACCTGCATTTTCAGGATTTTAAGAGTGTCTATGTGGTTCAGATAGTAGGACTTTCCTATCTGGGCCAGGAGATTCTGGGTTCACATTCCACACCAGGGTTTTGGTTCATACCCAGTGCAGTGTTAGAATGAGCTGTTAAACTAAACTAACTGATGTTTGAATGAGCTGTTAAACTAAGGCTCATCCTTACCCGGGGTCCAGTGAAGTCAATGATTTTTTTCTGTTGATTTCAGTGGAGCCAGGAATTTATCCCAGCTCCTAAAATTAGTCTTAGCTACATAACTGGTATTCTACCTAACAGCCACTTTCTCAGTGAAACTGATTGTAACATCAAATGCTCCGAATGACTTATCAATGAAATGGCTGCTATACAATCACTGTACTACTGGACTTTGTCTTGTAAATGAAAAATACTGTGTACTGTAAAACCAAATTATATCCTCTGTGCATAACATTATCCTCTCTAAATATTGTCTGAACAAATACTTACAGTACTTACGTTACAAATATAGTAATTGTAGCTCCAACAATAACATTGTAAAGTACTTAAATACATATTTACATGATCCATGTATCAGATGCCATAATAGTCCTTGGTAGTGTCGGCTCTCAGACTTTTGTAAGGAATGTTTATATTTATACACATTGCTATAACTTCCATATATCTTGTTGCTTTGATGAATTGACTTGCTCCTTGATGACCATTTTAAATTTAGGATCTTGACTTTTGGCTGAAATCTAAGCTGAAAATATAACGTTAGTCCAAAAATATTATGTTTAACATATCAATGTATTAAATCCTTTTTCAGGGATATCTTTCATTAATTGTAAAAGTCCTTCCAGTACATACAAAACCAAGCCCTAATCCCATAGGAAGCCCCATTCAAGTCAATGGAGACCAACATGTGTAGAGCAGTTTGCAGCATCAGAGTCCAAAACATTTAGTGCTTGTAATCTGTTTGGTATATACTAGAAATATAACAGTTCAAATTACTTATTAGAAACTTTCCTTTACTTGTGCATCTGACATGTAACACTGCTCTACAGCCAAAATGCTTCTGAAATAAATGTAGTCAA